>NW_015090893.1:9213370-9215405 GCF_001431845.1 Calidris pugnax
GCCCCCGGGGCCTGCCCAGCCCCACGCCGCCGTCCCAGCAGTGCCTTCCTGTGCCCCCGTCCCCTGCCTGTGCCCCCCCAGCTGGCCCTGGGGCCACGGTCCCTACCTGCACCCACGCAGCACCCAGGTCGATGTGCTTGCCCACCGGGCTTGCGGGTGTCCCCACCGCGGTGCCCTCCGACCGGGTAGGTCAGCCACAGGCATGGGATGTGCTTCAGAGCACTGCAGGGCGGGGGGTGCTGGCAGAGGGATCAGGTCGTCCCGTCCGTCCCCCCCTCTGCCCAGCACCTCCATGCCAAGGCGGCTGGGAGGGCAGGGCTATTTTTAGGGTGATCGATGCTTTTTGGATCTCCCAGTGATGTCCTTGTCACCCCAAGGCACTTGCAGCTCTGGGCACCCTGCGGGTCCTCCTGCCGGCATCATGGCTGGGGGGCAGCGGGGGATGCAGGGCTGTGGTCAGCGATGGAGCCTGGTGTCCCTGGGGGGGTTCCTCTGCTGCTCCCATTTGCCAGCACCCCATCAGCTCCGCACCCGGCCTCCCTGCCCGCAGGTAACTTGGGCAGCCATGCGGGAAGGGAACACGATGGCGAGTGCCCGCTGGGCAGCCCCGGGGCGGGGGGGGCACCTTCCCTGGCCAGATCCCCCTTGGCTGCATCCCACTGCCCTCCTGGCACAGCTGGGCACCCACGAGCCCGGACACCGTAGAGCTGAGCCCGGTCCGAGCCGTGTGCCGGGCGCCTGTGGCTGTGGGGGGGGGGCCGGCACGTTCACGTGGCGCTGCCCGTGCCGGCGTGGGAGGTGGGCCACGGCGCCCAGGGAGGGGGCTGCGGGTGCAGGTAGCGTGGCAGCCCCCTCCGCCGAGGGAGAATGTGCTTTTCAGGCAGCTGCCTGACTCCTCGCACGCCGCCGGCAGCGCGGGAGTGCGTTGCCAAGGCAATGGGGGACCATCTTACTCATCCTCCTCGCTATTGTTCTCCTGCCAGCGTCAAGGTGCCCGGGTGGGGAGAAAAGGAGGAGGAGGAGGCAGCCGGCCTGGGATGAAGGCTGCCTGCGGGGAGGGGAGGCTGCTCCCCGCGACCCCCCACACCCCCCCAGGCCAGCCCTGGTGGGGACAGGGACATGCTGGGTGCCGAGATGCCGATGGGGACAGGGAGAGCGGCTCTTGGTGGAGCTGAGAGCAGCAAGTGGAAGAAAATGCCAGCAGGATGCGACCCCGCAGCCCCCCCACCCTGCAGCAAAGTCCCAGCCAAGGGATGGGGGACATTTTAGTCCCCCTCCTCTGCCAGGACTTGATCCTGCCTGCAGTGTCCCTTGTCCCACCCAGTGTCCGTGCTCAGGTCTGATCCCACATGATGCAGAGCGGGACGTAAACCCATGCCTACGGCCCAACACCATGCTCCCCCCCCTACTACAGCCAGGCAACTGGGCCCAGTCGGTGCTGCGGGACTGGGACCAGCACACAGAACAGTTGGGACACGCACCGTGAAGTGGGGGCACAGCAGTGCAGTGATACCCCCCCACACCACCCGCCACAGCCACCCCTTGGGGTGCCCGGCAGTGACATGGGGGTGCCCCGCTCTGCCCTGGGGTGAGGGGGGGGGGAGAAAGCAAAGCTTTTGTATTTTATTTCCATATCCTGCCTCCCTATTTTTAGCCTTCAGGGTTTTGTTCCAGCCTGGCTGTTTACTGGAAGGAGCATTTCCAACCTCCCCTGTCTCCAAGCAACCAGGTGTGCCAGCTCCCAAGAGCCTGCCTCACCCTATAGATCTATAGGGTTGGTATGCTGGGGTGCTAACGTTCACCTCAAGACAGGGGAACCCCATCTTGGGGTTAATGTTGGTGCACCCCCACCCACCAACCCCATAGACCCATAGCTCCTGCCAAAGGGCAGGTGTTCCCGGAGCAGGGAGGGGACCCTGACCCTATAGGGTGATGGGGGAGGAATTGGGGTGGGGGGGGGTTGAGGATGCTGGAGGGGTTTTGGGGGGGATGCAGGGATGCAGGGGAGGCGAGCAGGCCGCCTTCCCCCCCCCTC
>NW_015090893.1:9216004-9220631 GCF_001431845.1 Calidris pugnax
GGATCCGCCCCCGCAGGTAAGGGCGGCCCCGGGGCCCGCGGGGGGCCGCCGCCCGCCCCGCACCGGCACCTCCGGGATGGGGGGGGGGCGGCTGGCCCCGGGACGGGCGTCGGGATCGGGATCGGGATCGGTGTCGGGGGGTCGGGCTCCCCCCCACCCCCGTTCGGGGCTGCCGCGGGGGCGGCTTTGTCCGGGGCTCGTCCCGGGGAACCGGGGCCGGGGCGCGCACACGCGTGTCCGCGCGTGCGGGTGTGCCCGTCGCCATGTGCTGGGCGTGTGCGTGCCTGTGCGTGTGCACACGCGGGTCCGTGCCTGTGCCCGTGCCCGTGCGTGTGCACACGCGTGTTTTTTTGCCTGCGCGACTGCACACGCGTGTGCCGGGGGCTCCCAGCTCCTCCGTGGAGCGGCGGTACCGGGGCAGCCGGGCCGGGCAGGGCACCCATAGCCCCCCCCCGACTCGGGACTTGGGGTGCAGGGCGGCACCCCTCCCGGGAACGGGATGCTGCGTGGGAAGACAGGGACGGTGCGTGGGGGTGTCACTGCCTCCGGGGCTCCGGCGCTGCTGCGCGGCCGCGGGGTTGGGGGGTCGGTGTCAGCCTTGGTCCCGGGTCCTGCCGCTTCCCTCGGGGGAGGGGGCACTCGCTCGGCTCCAGCCGTTTCTGCTCGGTTCTGCCCTCTCCGGGACCCACGAGGGACCGTGGCCGGAGGCGTGGGGTGCCCCACGGCTGCGGGATGTGTGTGCTCCCAGCTCCGGGGGGAACTCGCTGGCAGAGCTGGGGGCTCCCGGAGAGCTGGGGGCTTCCCGCCGTGCCCCTGCTGCAGGGTTGCCCCAGAGGGCTGGGGAGGGTTTGGGGCCAGCGGGGTGACACCAGGCTGTGTCCCCACGCTGTGCTGGGGTGCCTGCCAGTGGCCAGCTCTGCGTGGCACGGCCGGAGCTCAGCACACCCTCAACATGGGGTGTAGGCGCTGAGCTGGGGGTTCCCGTGGCTGGGGGACACGGATCATTCCCAGCTCCAAGGATGCCGGTCCCAGTGAGCGTTACCCCACGTCCCCGCCGTACCCCACTGCCCCCCTCAGCCCCTGGGCTTGGCTTGCTCTCACACTATGCTGCACCCAGCTCCCCACTATCAGGTGGGGGGTGCCAAGCCCCCCCAGGCTCTCGGCTGGGTGCCCAGGGCCACGCTCCAGCTGCCCGCTCTCTCTGCAGGGGTGCCTGCGCCACATCCCCCAGCCCCTGCGCCACATCCCCCAGCCCCGGCAGCCGCAGCAGCGCCTGGATCCCACTCCTGGCCCAGCCGTGCTGGGGGGCAAGGCTGGCTTTTACGGTAGGCAGCCGACCCTTCCCGTGGGGTGCCACCAAGGAGGCTGTGCCGGGAACGGTGGGTGCTCCATGTGGCCGCCCAACCTGTTGTTATGGGTGGCACGGAGAAAAGCAGTTAGCAACTGAGGGGGGCTGGGGGTCTGCTGCTCCCCCCCTCACTGCCCCATCCTCTCTCTTGCAGACCCGCGGCGGGACTAGCATGGGAGAAGCCCTCCCTGGGCATGGGCAGCGCTAAGGAGCCCGAGGGGCTGCAGCTGCTGAGCCGTCAGGCTGGGGCTGAGGACGCCTGCGAGCCCGGCGCCAGCTCCCCTGGCTGCCCGCCGGTGGGCGAGTGCCAGTCCGGCTCCGGCTGTGCCATGAGGACCTGCTGCATGGCTGAGCCAGAGGCCCAGGGCACCACGGCCGGCTCAGCCGCAGAGAAGAAGGTGCCGTCGCCAACGGGACCGGCTCCCGGCACAGACACCGGCAAAGAGCCAAGCATGGCGGCAGCGACGGGGAGCTGCGGGGGACCAAGTGGCGCTGCCCCTGCCTGTGGCCCGGCGGAGATGGGGGTCCCTGGCACCCAGAAGGAGAACACAGCCCCCATGCCCCCCCTGCCTGAGCCCTGCCTCAAGGCACCCGGCAAGGACGTGGGGAGCGCGCCGGCTCCTGCCAAACACGTGGCGTTTGTGGAGCCCACTGCAAGCACCGGAGGAGCAGCTGAGCTTCCAAGCCAGGAGCAACCCCAGCAGAGGGGCAGCGAGGCAGCCAAGCACCCCCAGGGGGGCACGGCGGAGCCCCCCAGCACCGGCACTGCAGGGAGCAGGGCCAAAAGTGAGGCAGGGCCGAGCTCCGCCACCCTGGGCCAGGGCAGAGCCGAGGGGAGCCCAGCTCAGGGTGCGGATGCTGGGAGCAGCCAGCAGCCTCGGACAGCCAAGCTGCTCTGCGAGTCCTACTCCTTCGAGGTGACCCCACCGCAGGATGCTGGGACACAGGACATGGGGACGCAAGTGGACAGCCGAGCGTCCCTGGTGTCGGTGGCCTTGAGCCCCATGAGCCCCCCCGGTGGGGCTGCTGCCTTCACCTTCCCCAAGAGAGAGGTGGGCTCTGCTGCCCCCCTACGCCCGGAGCCCTCCAAGAAGGACGCGGAGATGCAGGTGTCCATGCCTGTGGAGACCCGCTCGGTGGCCACTGGGCCCATGACGCCGGTGACCAAGTCCCCACAGGCCTCGTACCCCGAGGTGCACGTGAAGGGGACAGTGGTGGAGGAGACTCCGGAGCCCATCCGGGAGGTGAGCTGGGACGAAAAGGGGATGACGTGGGAGGTGTATGGGGCCTCCATGGAGGTGGAAGTGCTGGGCATGGCCATCCAGAAGCACCTGGAGAAGCAGATCGAGGAGCACGGGCGGCAGGTGGTGATGACCCCCCAGAGCACCCGCGCTGGCTCCATCAAGGGAGCCCCCCGCAAAGGCGAGGCCAAGAGGCAGCCCAGCGTCTTTCGGGCTCTGCTGCAGAACGTCCGGCGGCCACGGTGCTGCTCCCGTGCCGGCCCCGCCATGGAGTGAGCCACTGCCCACGCCGGTGGGGTGGGGATGCCACGGGGCTTCTCCGGGGAAGCAGGGTTGGGGTCCCGAGATGCCCGCTGCCAGTGTGTGGGGCTCCTGGGGCCAGGACAGGCAGTGATGGAGCACTGCACGCTGGGGCAAGGCATCTCCTTCGCTGGGGGTCCCCCCACCAGCCTGGCCCCACGGAGGTGCCCTGGTACGTGAGGCTGGTCTCTGTGCTTGGTGGCTTTTTTCAGCACGAGGAAGCACGTGGCTCCTTCCAGCCAGAGGTGGCTGCTCCCGGGCATCTCCTGTTCGTGGCACAGGGCTGGAGATGGTGGGCACGGGAGGGTGGGCACGGGCAGGTCGCTGCTGGCTCCCCCAAGCCTTGGCCTGGCTCACACCCCATGCAGCAATGTCTCTCCCCAGTGCTGGAGAGATGCTGGTGCATCACTGTGCCACCACTTCGCTGGCCCAGGGCTCGGCCACGCTCTGACCAGCCCATGGCCATGTACTTGCGTGTCCCCGTGGCTGCCCGGGGCAGGAGTGATCAGCCCAGCCTGCCACAGCCCTGTCCTCTCCGCCCCACCGCTGTGCTGTGGGCAACCTGGAGCTGGGAGGACACGGCCACACGGGGCACCGGAACATATCCCAAATGGGAGAGACTGAGTCCGACCACTCCTGTGGTGGAGAGCTGCTTGTCCCCGTCACTGTGGCTGGAGGCGCGTGGGGAGTCTGTCCCCATGGCCCCCAGCTCCCCCTACCCCGGGACCTGCCTGGGAGCGGCCATCAGAGACCAGGACACGTCCTCACCACGGCTGGCGGTGGGGATGAAGCCTGCCCTGCTGCCGGGCCGTCCAGCTGGAGAGGACCCACGTGCTGGAGACGTGGGCGCTGGTCCCCGTGCGTGTCCCTCCGGCCCCGCCGGCTGCTCTCCTCCCACGGCAGCCGTCCCTGCGCCTGCTGCAAAGCGCTGCCTCTTTTTACAGCTGGGGTTTTACAGGGTGGGGGGGGAGGGGGGCTTTTATTGAACCGTGTTTGCATTTTTGGAGCTTTTTAAGAGACACTTTCAGCCGTGCGCGTCTTGCCTGGTGCCACCTCTTCCCCAGTGACCTGTGGGGCCGTCACCCCCTTTTCAAACACTTTTCCTACGTTGCCTGTGCCCCGCCGGGCTGGAGAGCATCGGGAGCACAGGGTTGGTGTGAGGGGGCAGTGACCATCCCCCCGTGACCGGGTGAGCATCCCCGTGGCCGGCAGCACCGTGGTGTCCCACCGAGCTGCAGGACCTGACCCAGCGTGGAGCACCAGCCCCACAGTGCCACAGCAAGGGGGGGGCACAGACCTGTGCCCAGCACCTGGTGCAAATGGCAGGGGTACTTGGGGAGCTGCACCATCCCCTCTGGGCTCGATGTGCTGGGGGACACCAGTGCAGCCCCTTCCCCTCTTTAAGGGGCAAGTCTTGCCTCCCTCCATCTCCATTGTACATCCTGGGCTTGTTGTGGCCCTGTGGGGGGCTGTGTCTCGTACTTGGGGGGTGTCTTTGTGAAGGGCTCGCTGAAGCACCAGCTGGCAACTGTGGCCAGTGCCCGCTCTGTGTCGTGGCACTTGCCAGGACCCAGCTCTGCCCAGTGCCTTGGGCTGCGGGAGCAGTGCCACAACCCCGTGGGGGATGACCAGGAGCCCTGGGGCACCCACCCCCCTGCCCTGGGCTGCGGCACACCAGCGCTGTGGCTTCATCACCTACTTTCTTCTTTTTTTCCCCTCTTTGTTTCTCTTTTTTTTT
>NW_015090893.1:9220807-9222157 GCF_001431845.1 Calidris pugnax
GGAGGTGGGGGGGAGGAAGGGGGCGGGAGGACCAACCTGTCAACGTGGATGTTGGGTAATAAAACCTTGCACAAACCTCTGCGCAGGGCTGCCTGCACCTCCTTCCCCTGGGGCTGGGGGACAGTGGGGCAGCCCAGGGAAGGGTCCTGGGGACAAGAAACCAGGCCAAGCCCTCCCCTCCAGCACCAGCCTGACCTGAAACCAGCACCTCGTGCTGGGAGAGATGAGCCTTCCAGAGAGATGGACTGATGCCCACAGGACACTGTGACCACCATGGCACAGGTTTATTGCCAGCCTCTGAAGACATCATCACCAAAGCAGTTGCCCGAGTTCTGCTCTGGCCCCGCTGTGCCCTGCACACCCCCTCACAAGTCGGTGGTGGTGAAGGTGGTGTTGATGTACGCCGTTTTGGTGGGCTCCTTCTGGTTCAGGGCGGCCACCAGGACCTCCTCGTCACCGTGGTCCGTCGGCTGCGCTTTGCCCACCTGCAGGAGGAGAGTGTGGTCAGAGGAGATTGGGACAGAGATGAAGGATGGGGACACAGCCGTCCTTCCCTGGGGGCTGTTAAGGGGACGGAGAGGAAGGGACATGAGGGATCCAGGAGCTCTGGGACAACAGCAGAGAGGAGGGGCTGTGGGGTTCAGCGTCAGGACTCCCTGCTGGGCACCAGCAGCTCTTTGCACACTCACCTTGTCCTTGAGGTTGTTGTCCCCGGGTGCATTTACTGTGTTTTCATCCAGGGAATTCACGCTGTGGAGAGTGGAACGTGGGGGGTAGGAGAGGGTCCGGGCAGTGGTGGAGTGGGGTGGGGATGCAGGGTGATGGCCCTGTGGCCTTCAGGACCTGCCCGCAGAGCTCACCTGGCTACAGAGACGGAGTCCTCGTGGAAGCCCAGGTCGTGGGAGGGATCAATGGAGACGTTCAGCATGGGGTTGGCTCTGGCCAGGGATGGGTGGCAGGTGAGTGACCATCCCATGGAGCTGGGAGGTCAGCCCAGGGCAGCCATGTTCCCCAGGCAGGAGGGTTGTGACAGCAAGCACTGCCACCCTGGATGTGGGGACAGCCTGGGCTCTCCCCTCCTGCTTCAGGAAGCCCCCACCACCCCCCCACTCACCCCTCTGCATTGTACTGGTTGGTCCCGGGGATGCCGGCTCCCTGCTGCACCATGGCAGGGCTGATCGTTGTGGCCGCCTTCAGAGCCTTCATGGCACTCAGCTTTCTCTTGTAGCTGCAAAGCCCAGGGGCAGGGCAGGTGAGAGGTGTGGGGGGGAACTGGGCTGTGGGATGGGGTGGGCAGGAGTGGGACGGAGGGTAGGGATGGGATCTGGGGGTGGGAGGCGGGGGGCGGTG
>NW_015090893.1:9222505-9233107 GCF_001431845.1 Calidris pugnax
TGGGAGGCGGGGGGCGGTGTGTGTGGGTAGTGCAGTACCTCTTGGTGGTGAAAACCAAGACCAGGGTCATGATGAGGATGAAGAGGAGCAGGAATGCTGCCAGCCCTGCAATGATGCCGATCAGCTCTGCCTCCCTGTTGGGCTTTACGACCTCTCCGGGGCCCTGGTGCAGAGCAAAGGTGAGGCCACAGCCCCGGCGAGCGGACCCCCCACCCTCCAGCCCCACATGGGGCTGGTGCCCTCTCCCTGTGTTCCTTGCCCAGCCCCACTCACAATGATAGCCAGGCCCAGGTTCACCAGCTCAGCCAGGGTCTGCGGGTCAGACTGAATGATCCTGCCAAGGGAAGCAGAGGTGTGAGCGGCTGGGCCAGTCCAGGTGGATGGTGCTGGCCATCTGTGGCCATCTGTGGCCCCCACCCTGCACGCACACGCTCAGCTGGTTGGCGTCCAGGGCAGTGCCATTGCTGTAGACAAAGTACGCCTCCATCACCGACTTGGCTTCCACCCTGCGGGATCAAAGAGATGGGGTGAGGAGGGTTGCAGGGCACAGGAGGACCCCTTCCGATGCCACTGCCATGTCCCCTTCCCCACCACCTGCATGGCCTCACTCACCGGGAGGCACGGGTTTCTTCCGCGCTCCGGATGGCTGCCACGTAGACCCCTGCCTTGGTTGCGGTTGTTAGGGCCCTAGGAAGAGAAGAGATGGAGGGAGGCTGGGCCGGGTGTCCTGCCACTCCGCTTGTGGACACGGGGAGCAGTTGGATGCCCTGCAGCCCCCGGCTGTAGTGGGGACCTGCCTGCCTTGGTCCCCTTCACGGTCCGTGAAGTTGGGAGACGTGGTGGGAGGGTCCTGGCCTGCATGCTTGTGTCGCCCGCTGCAGAGCCGTGCACCCCCCAGCCCAGCCCTGTACCCCCTTACACTTTGATCTCTTCGGAACTACTCTGGACTTGATCCACCGTCGACACAAACTGGAGGCGAACGCGGTAGCTCTGATCCACTGTGAAGATCTGCGTGAGGAGAGCAGGGGTGAGCGGGACAGGGTGTCCCCGGACGTGGCGGGGGGACGGGGGTGACACTCACGTTCAGTGCAATCTGTGTTTTGTGCACTTCTGGTTCGTTGTCCTGAGCCTCCACCATCACCTGGTATTGCCCCTTAACTGAGCCATCGAGGTTGCTGGCCACCCTGCAAGGACGGGGACAACAGTGAACCCACGGCACATCCCCGGGAGGGCACGGCCATCCCCCAAGCTCCGCCCTGCCACCATGTCCAGGGCAGGACCCCAAGATGGCCTTGTCCCCTTGCCAGCCTGTCCTGGCCCTGTCTGCACCTCTGCCTGGTGGCAGGCAGGAGCTGAGTCACGTTCTCCCCACCCTGGCCCAGACCCATGGCCTCACTGGATGCTCCCGGTGTAGATGCCCTTGTCTTCAGTTGTGTCCACCTTGAAGAGGTTCTCTAAGGTCCGGTTGGCCCCGTTGTCCTCCACAAATACCACACTGGCAATGGAGAAGGTGATGGTTCCCGCCATCCCTGAGTCAGCGTCTGTGGCCTGCAGGGACAAAGCATGGCAGGAGCATGGATGGGAAGGGCCACTGCCTGTCCACAGTGGGGACGGGTGACCCCGTCTCTGCAGACGGACGGATGCATGCACACAGCTCCTCACCTTCACAGTAGCCACTTGCAGGCCCACAGGAGAGATTTCGGGGACAACCACTAGCAGGGACAGACAGACAGCATGGTCATGCTGGTGTGCAGCCAGGCTTGCTGCAGACCCCATGACTACACAGCCCTGTGGCTCAACAGAGCTCTGGGCATCTCCCCCCTCCGCTGCTCTTGACCCCACAGCCTTCATGGAAAGCATTGAGTAACTCCAGCCTGGCCCCTGCACCTCTCACAGCCCTGTCCTGGCTGGAAGAAGGTCCTCACTGCCAAGGAGGATGGTAGAGCACGTGTGAATGCGAAGAAGCTCACAGTATGCCCCAGCCCTGGCTGCTCACCAAAGGTGTCCAAGATGGGCAGGAAGACCGGCACGTTGTCGTTCACGTCAGTGATGTGGATCCTCAGGGTTTCTGCAAATGCCCCAAATGCAGACCTCAGGTCACCCACAGAGCAGCCCTGCAACACTCTCCTTTGCTTCCCCTGGGAGTCCCATCCTCCTAGCAGGCTCAGGTCCTTGTGGCAGGGACCAGAAGAGCTGGGGACACCCTCCCTCCATCACCAAGCCCCCCAGCTCCCGCCCTGCTCCCCAAAGCCCCTCCTGGGAGGTGGGAAAAGCAGGTCCCACCTCCCCCTGTTCCCGGTGGCAGTGGAAGGAGCAGGGAGTGGGTTCCCTACCGTTCTGGCTGTAGCGGTTGCCCTTCTCGGTGTACAGGTCTTCAACCCGCAGCGTGATCTCTACCGTGTCGCACAGCTCGTAGTCGATGTCCGAGCTGTTCACCAGCACCGAGCCGTTGGGTGCCAGCAGGAGCCAGTCCCAGCACACCTCCCCAGCACTGACCCCCTCCTTGGAGCAGGCAACCGCCAGCTCCTCGAAGACCAGCGAGTGGTTGGTGTCTAGGTCGGAGGCGGTCAGCGTGAAGACCAGCCCCTGCTGTGTGCCGTTCTCGCTCACACGTATGTTGTCTGGCAAGGGAAGCTGGATGGTAGGGCGCTCGTCATTAACATCTAGGATGTGGACTACCACAGTGACATTGGTTCTGTCCCCCACTTGGTCTGCGGCTGTGTTCTCTGCCACCACCATCAAGGAGAAGAACTTCTGCTGCATGGTGTCATAGTCCAGGGATGTGTCGGGGTCCACGGACAGATTCCCACTGTAGTGCCCCATCCCCAGACGGAACGAGCGGATCAAGAAGTTGCTAGAGCCAGTGCTCCTCTCAAATAGGAAGGAAATGCGGGAATTGATCTCTGTCCCGTCAGCATCTGTGGCCTCCACATGACCCACAGGGGACCCTGCAGGTAGAGACAAACAGTCAGTGGCCAGTGGGCAGTGACTCCGTGACACCACTGGTCCCACCATCCTGGCCATGCAGCTTCTACCTGGAGAGTCTTCAAAGACTGAGAACTCATAGGACTGGTTGAGGAACACGGGTGCGTTGTCGTTTATGTCCTGCAGGAGAGAAAGTCCGTGGTTGTAGCTGCTCCAGGAAACATGGTGCCCTGAGCAGGTTGGGGACAGGAATGTGGACACCTGCCATTCCACAGGCAGGAGGCACACAAGCCCTCTTCTGCCTCCCTGCATCAACTATTCCCTCTGCCCCCACAGAAAGCCTGGGGACACGGGGCCCCTGCCAAGGCCGGGAATCCCATGTCCCTTCGTTGCCCTTGCACCCCAGCTCCAAGCCCCGACATGCCCCAGTGGATGCCCACTTGTGCCCAGGTCTCACCCCCACAGTGATGGTGACATTCCCCAAGGTGCTGAGCTGTGGCACGCCGTGGTCGTACACTTCCACCGTCACCACCATCTTCCCCTGCTCGTCCAAGGCCTCGCAGTCCAGTGGCTCCTTGCTGTGCATCAAACCTGTGGTCTCGTTGATGGTGAAGTTTTCACTAAACGGTCCTGGTAAGATCCTGAAGCCCAACTGGCTGTTTGGGTTGCCAGGCTCATCATTGTCAATGGCCTAAAAATGTCAGGGGTTGGAATGGGGCTGTCTGGCATGTCGGGGACAGTGCCTGCTCCTCTCCGACAGCCCCGTGTCATCCCCTCCATCTCCATTGGTGCATACCTGGATGACTATACTGACATTCTGCCCCTCTTCCACCGAGATGAAGTAGGAGCCGATGATCATGGGTCTCATGTCGTTGGCATCCAGCACAGTGATCTCCAGCACGGTGGTGCCCACCAGGCCATCCCCATCCTTGGCCTGGAGGTTGGCGTAATAGATGGAGCGAGTCTCCCGGTCCAGCAAGCTCCCGTTCTGCACCAGCACTGCCCCAGTCGTGGCATTCACCGTGAAGATTTTACGGCTACGGCACACATGGAGATGTCACAACAGCTCAGGCCTGGAGCCCCCTTGCTGGGACAATGCCACAGCATTGTCCAATGCGTGTCCCCAGCGCGTGGCTGGCTGTGCCCCTACATACATGGTCTCCGGGAGCAGCTCGTAGGTGATCTGGCCCAGCACACCGCTGTCGGGATCATAGGCCTAAAACAGAAAGAAGCACCTGATCAATCCACCTCAGCCCCCAGGGCAGTGAGGAGCTGGCAGTGAGCACCCCGAAAACATGGCCCTGATGGGCACGAGGTCTCACACCCGTGTGTGCCCACTGGCACTGTCTCCTTCCCATGTGCACAGAGAGACCAGTGCCTTCAATGCCAGCAGTGCCAGGCGTGCCCAGCGCCCGGCTTGGGGGACATAAGCCGTGCCTGTTCCCTGCCCGGTGCCTGACCGTGATGTTTGGGGTGATGACGGTGCTGTCGTTGCAGTTCTCCATCACGCTCAGGAAGTAGGTGCTCTGAGGGAAGTCAGGGACGTGGTCGTTGCTGTCAATGAGGTCGATGGTTACATTGGCCGTGGAGCAGCAGTCTGTGGGGTTCCCTGTGTCATTAGCAACAATCTGCAGTACGGAGAAGGGACAGTGTCTCACACGAGTCCCCAAATAATGAAAAAGAGACCTATCACATTCCAGCCAAGCTCCCCTACACCACACAAGCTGCCAGGGCAGAGCCATGTTCTGCTTCGGCTTTTGAACCCTGCAAGAGAAGAGTTGTCACCTCTGTGCCCCAGCATACGCAGGGAGCAGGGACTGTACCCTTAGCGAACCTGCACCACCATGACATGGCTTATCTCGTAGTCCACAGCATTTGGGGTTTGCACCAGGATCTGGACCTCCCCTGTGCCCACGATCTTTGACGGGGAGACAGTGAAGGCGCTGGCATCTGGACCCTGCAGGTACAGCTCAAAGCTGCCGTTGGTGTCCTGCCAGGGAGACATGTACAGGAGTGAGGGTGGGTGGTGCAACCAGGACAGGCATCTGCAACCCCAGCCCAGCCCCCTGGACAAGCTCCCACCTTGTCCGGGTCGTATGCGACGATACTGAGGTTGGACACGGGCAATCTGAAGGAGGAATGCTCTATGATGCTGCCACTGAAGTTGTTCTGGACACTGGTGGAGAAGTTGCAGCTGGCGAGGGAGCAGTGGTAGAACTGGGGCTTGTTGTCATTGACATCAGTCACCCGGATTGTCACTATGGTGCTGGTCTGGGCCTCCTTGCCATAGATGTCCAGGTTCTTCTCACGTGCCTGAGCAGGAGGAGAGAATAGGTCAGAGAGGCCCAGGCAGAGGAAGAGGACGGGGTTCCCCTTGCTGCCTCTTACCTTGACTTCCAGCAGTATCTCCTCGCTTGGCAGCTGCTCACGGTCCAGGGGCTCACTCACAGTGATGGTGCCCGTCGTAGAATTGATAGCAAAGGGGACGCTGTCATCTAAAGCAAAGGCAGAGCAGGAACCAGCTGCAGCCACCAGGAAATGCAGGCTGACCCTCCCTTCCACTGGCAGCAGCCAAAAGCCGAGAACTAGTCTCCATGGTGCCCTTTGCTGCCTGACCACCCACCCTGCCCATCTCACCCTGCCTCCTCACTCACTGGTGATGCTGTAGAAGATCTCATCATTCACCCCCGTGTCTCTGTCTATGGCGGTGACAGCCAGCACAGAGGTACCCTGTAGGGATGCAGCCATCAGGGCACGACCCATGAAGCCTCCAGCCACCCCCACGCCCCGTGGCCCAGACACCCTGGGGCATAAGAGCTCCCAGGGAGGGCCAGGGTTAGGGACATGATGCTGGGGGAGGTGGGCTCCTTACCAGGTCGCAGTTCTCGGGCACAGAGCCGGAGTAGGGCTCGTTGAGGAACCGTGGGTCCAGGTTGGGCACATCGCGAATGGCCAGGGACAGGTAGGTCGGGCTCTCCTGGACGACCCACTGATTGTGCAGCATCCCTCCACCGTCCTGGGGAGCAGAGCACCCGTTAGTGCCATGGCACCCTTACCTGGCAGCCCCATGCCCCTGGCCCAGCTGGTCCCCACCTTGGCCAGGATCTTGATCTGGTAGAAGGTGTTCTTGGCATAGTCCAGTGAGCCTTTGAGTATCACGTTCCCATTGGGCAGGATGGAGAAGAGCCAGTAATTCGTCGTGTTGTCTGGGACCACCTAGACAAGGGACACCTGTCCATGTCACCAAGGCAGGGAGCAGAGGTGCCCCAGAAGAGATGGGGGCTCAACCCCCAGCCTTCTGCTGGGCTTGGTCCACAGGCTGCAGGGACGCCCTACCATCTGGTTTGTCCCCAACTTGCAACTGTTCAGCACCTTGCACCATTTCCCAGCAGGTGCAGAGCCAGCCCTCCTGACCCACCACATACCCCTGCTCCCCCAGAGCCATGGGGCTTCCCCTGCCCAGGTCCCCCAGTACCTCTGCCCCACAGAGGTGGCTCAAGGGTGGGTTTTGGATATAGCATGCCCCAAATCTGCCACGCACTGCTGCTATCTAGCAGGCATGAACCCCTTCTCGGTGCCAGGAAGTGGGCAAGCTCAGCCAGGGGAGATGCCAGGGCCTGCCCTGGCTCATGTGGTCGAGCTAGGTCATCTTCCTGTTGGTGTAGAGTGCTTTCTGGGGAGGTCCTGGGACCCCCAGCATCCTCCTGGCCCCCCCAACCCCAGCACACTTAGCCCCTGGCCAGGACAATGCCCTGGATGTTGGGGCTGAGCCCTGTGCTCACCTCCTCGATGCTGTAGCTGACTTTGGAGGCGTCCCCAGTGTCACTGTCATTGGCAAACACGGTGAAGATGGTGCTGTTGACTGTCGTGTTCTGGGCACACAAAGCGGTGTCGGTGGCATTGCCAGGGAGAGCAGGGGTGGTGGTGGTGGGCCCAGCCCCTGCCAGCCCTGCTCTGAGGTGCTCTGGCCCCGCAGGGCTCCAGGGGCTGCCCAGTGCCCTGGGCCACACAGAGATGAGCTGCTGGCCTTGCTGATGCCAGGCAGTGGCCAGATGCCCCCCATCCCCGCCATCCTCCCTAGGGCTCCCTGGGAGCAGGGGCTGCACCCCAGCCCTGGGGCTGCCCGAGAGGGGTTCGGGATCAGCCCCACACCCTGTCTGCACCCTGGTCCAGCCTCACCCAGACCTGGGTTGAGCTCAGGCACTCCCTGATCAGAAACTCATTGACGAGGGCAGAGTCCCAGCCACACACCATAATGCTGGACCGGGGCAGAGGTGCCTGCCGGGGAACTGCCCCGGCACAGAGCGTTTCCATGTCAGCAGTGCCGGCTGCAACGTCACCCCACGCCCAGGCACACCGTCACCCCATGACCAGGCACACCGTCACTGCACGCCCAGGCGCAGGGTCACCCTGTTCACGGTGGCACCGTTGTCCCGCTGCCGGCATACCCATGCCACAGGAGCCACCTGGAGAGGCTCTGCTCTACTGCCCATGGGCCCAGGTCTTGGGGAGGTACCTCAGGGATGGTGGTTTCATAAGGCAGGTTGTGGAAGACTGGGGCATTGTCGTTACGGTCCTCCACGATGACTGTGATCTTTCTGGAGACCTACCGGGTGTCAGGGAGGGTGCAGGGTGAGTGCAGCAGAGCTGGGTGTAGCTCTGGTACCGGGCACCCGCCCAGCTCCACAGCCAGACAGCATCACCCACCCTTGGTCAAAGCCACCCTTCCAGCCCCCTTCCTCACCGAGCCTCATCCACAGCCCTGCTGAGACCCTGGTCCCCATCCCCATCACCCGCTGCAGCCACCCAGCCTGTGCCCCAGTACTCACCGGTGCGTTGATATTGTCAGTCACAGTGACGGTCAGGGTGAGCCTGGGTTGGGTCTAGGGAGACACAAGGCAGGACTTGGTCAGGACCAGGCAGAGCTCGATCCTTGGATCACTCAGCCCAACACCTTCCCACCCACCACCCTGGGTGGGATGGTCCCCCGACATGGCTCTCCCACGCAGTGCCGGGGTTCCAGGCCAGGGAGCGACCCCACAGTACTGCTGTGAGCAGGTCTCCTCCAGGGCTCACGGCTCTGCTCTCTGTCTCCATCGTCCCAGGCACCCCCAACTCAGGCAGGGACATCTGCCCCAGTTTCTGCCCTCACCTCACGGTCCAGGTAGTTCTTCAGTGTCACGTTGCCCGTCCGTTCATCAACAAAGAAGTAGAAGGTCTCGCTGATTCTGTAGACGATCGGATCCCCGTCTAAGTCATAAGCCTTCAGCTGGAAAGCATACTGGCCTGGGGACAGCATCAGCATCAGCCCCTGCCCGGGTACCCCCCTGGCTGCTCCTCCAGCACCCCGGGGCCTCTCTGAGGCTGCCCCACTCACCCAGCTCCAGGTCCTCAGGCACGTAGACGACGGTCATGTTGAAAAATGGGGCTACGTTGGCTGAAACTACAGGGAGGAGATGTGCTGAGCACCAGCCCTGCAGTGGGCTCTGCCTGCACCCTCAAGCCCAGAAGCACCCACCTAGTTCCAGCCCCAGCTCCTGGCCATGGTTTGGGTCTCCAGGGGAGGCAGGAGAACCCACCACCCCTCACCTTCCTCGTGCTCATCCCACACCTCCCACCTCCAGACCACGCTTCACCTCCAGCTGCAGCACCCATGCTGGATGGTGTCCCCCCTGCCCAGCCCTCTGCCCGCTCTGCCTTGCCCTGGAGCAGCAAGGTTGTCCTTGGGTCTCCAAGGTGCCAACGGAGTGGGCAGCTGTTTTGGGGGTCCCAGCTGCCCTCAGGGAATTTGGAATGAGTGTTGAGGGCTGAAAACACCTCCAACATTTCCCACCCGTCCATGACAGTCACCGAGCAAAGTCCTCACCTGCTGTCAGAAGGAAGGGGAGCAGCACCAGCGAGCGCCATGCCATCCTGCCGGCAAGCCTACGGACACACACCAGAGAACCAACACCTGGGGCTAATGGCTGCCTGCTCCCACCAGCCACCCCAAATCCCTCCTGGAGAGCAGGCCCCAGAGCAGGAGGGGCTGTGGTTGGGGACAGTCCCCTCCGCTGAGCTGGGCTGGCGAGCAAGCACCAGGCTCTATCCCACACCCCCAGGCACAGGCTCTCTGGGCACATGTCATGGGAGGACAGGTTTCATCTCCAGGTGCTGGAGACCATAGGGGTGCTTGGGGACCCCCAGAAGCCTCTCCTGGACGTGGCTGGAGGCTCCATCGCTTGGGCTTGATGGGGCCACCCCAAGCGGCACTTGGAGCTCAGGAGCAACCCGTGACACCACCACGGCCCGTGGGTAGCCCCACAGCCAACAGACACCCCCACCTCCCCCTGCGATGGACCACGGTGCCCGTGGGGTCCAGGAGGAGGGCTGACATCCCTTACCTGCGGCTGCGTCGCTGGGGATGCTGCCGGGCAGGCTGCTCTGCGCTCGCACACTGACACCACCACAGACCTTTGCCTCCTGCAGTAAACACATTCATCAATTATTAACTGCAATTAAGGGGTGAGAAATCCCTCTCTCACCTTCCTTATTTGTTGAGCTCATCTGCCGGCTCCCACCCAGCCCTCCCAACCCTTCACCGACTCCAACCCCCCAGACCCCAAGGGCTGGGTGCTGTCCCCCAGGACAGATTTGGATCCCACCACCCCAAACCGCACCCATGGGACTCCGGCTCCCAGGAGGGATGCGGAGCCTGTGGGGAGGCAGCGGGATCCTGAAACACCCCAGGGGACCGGAGAGGGGCTGGGGAAACACCCGTCATCCCTTGAGCTGAGGACACCGAGGTCTCACCAGGACAGGGGATGGGCATCAACCCAGTGGTGTGGCTACTGGGGTGGGTTCCTGGAGGCCTCCGCACCCCCTGTCATCCACTCCCTCCCTGGGGGCTCGGCCCAGCCTCCCTGACCTACTTCAGACCCGCTGGGGACAAGGGCGGATTGTGCCGCTCCGCTCAGGCAGAAGAGGGCTGGGAGGCCAGGGGGAAACACAGACATCCCTGGTGTGGTGGGACCCCCGTCTCTATGGTCCTGGCCCCCTTTGCTCCTATTCCACTGGGATCCTGAGGGGTCCAGGCACCCAGGCAGCCATGGGGTGCCCCCAGCCTGTTCTGAGGTCCCCATCTCACCCCACACCTGGGTCATGGAGCCCCCGGAGAAGGGGTAACAAGGGCCAACATGGGACCCCAGCAAACCCCTCCAGGGCTGGTCCATGATCCCCCCAGCTCCTGTGAGACATCCCCTGGGACACCCCCACAGACACCCCATGGGCTGCCCAGGGGTACATGCAGACCCGCAGGGCTGACCCAGGACGAACCCCCCGATCCCTCGGGGCTGGTGCTGGGCACCCCTCTGCACGCTACCCCTGGTTGTCCCGGGACCTTCCTTCCCAAGGGCTGGCCGGGGGACATCTTCCCCCCTGGGGCCAACGTTGGTCTGCGCTGCCACTCGGAGCATTACGGTCGAGACGCCCCGCCGCGCGGTTTCAGCGCCGCCGCTCTTGGGCGCAGTACGGCGGGCGCGTCCATCGGCGTGGTGCGGGGGGGGGAAGGGGGGCGGTGCGGTGCGGAGCGGCCGGTTCCATCGAGGCTGCGGGCGCGGGGGCGCCATGAGGCGGGGCTGAGGCCGGGCCGAGGCCGGAGCGGGAGCGGCACCGGGACGGACACCGAGCCCGGCGGGC
>NW_015090893.1:9233448-9242122 GCF_001431845.1 Calidris pugnax
GGGAGGGTGGGGGGGGGGGGGGCGGGGAGGCCGGCTCCGGTGCAACGGGAAGGGCGGCAGGCAGGGCCCGGTGCGAGGGGGAGCGGATGCACGGGCCGACGAATCCCGGTGCGACGGACGAAGGAACGAGCGGGGCCCGCTGCGCGGCGGGGAGCGGCCGGGCCAGGCCCCGGTGCGCGGTGGTTTGAAGGGGGCGGGGGCCCGGCGCACCGGGGCCGAGCGCAGGGCCCGGTGCGCGGGGGTGGTGTGGCCGCAAAAGGGCGGCAGGGCCCGGCGCACCGGCAGCCGCACGGCGGCGGGAGGAGCCCCCGGTTCTCGGGAGCGGGGGGAAGGAGGGGGGCGCGGGCACCGGGGAGGGCGGCGGAGCTGGAGCCCTGCCGCCCCTCGGGGGGCATCCCCGGTGGAGCGGGGGTGCCCCGGCCGTAGTCCCTTTCCGGGGCGGGGGGGGAGCTCCTGCGTCCCCGGCCGGTGGCTGTTGCTGCTGGAGCCGGTTCTCTGTGGCTGGACACCCCGGGGATGCTCCGTCCGCCCGTCCCGGGGAGCCACGGGGCCCTGCTGCCTGACCCCGGGGTCGGTAGATGGGCCCGGTTCGGGGCGTGTGGGAGGGAACGGGGGGGGAAGTGGTGAAACTGTTGAGAAAGTTGTAAATGGGGAAGAGGTGGGAAACAAACCAGCCCCAAAGGAGGGGGCGGCCGGGGCTGTGGGACTGGCCGTGCCACCCACCCCGTGGGGTGTGTGCTGGCGTTACCGGCTGTGAGCGGGGCCGGTGGCGGCTCCCGTCCCGCAGAGGACGTGTTGGGAGCGGGGCAGCTGGGGTGTGCTCCAGGACTTGCTTCCCGGAGCATCCCGGAGCAGGAGCTGAGCTCCCCGCGGGCAGCCTGTGGCCAGGTGGGTGCCGTCCCTCCGTGTGGGGGACGGTTCCGCTTCCCACCGGCACGGCTCAGTTTTTGTGGCTTGTGGCATCTCGGCCACAAGCTCTGTGCTGGCCCCCTGCTCCGGCACAGCCTGCAGCTCTGGAGCTTCTCCCCATGCTTGCCTCCTCACCATCCCGTGTCACCACCTTGCTCCGTCCCATTCTGGCTCCACTTCCCCGGGACCCCACGTCCCCCGTGTCCTGGGGAGATGTTCCAGGCAGAGCCCAGGGGAGGCAGGTCGGTCCCCAAGGCCGGGAGCCCCGGGAGGAGGAGAGGGCGCCGGCCTCGCCGGCTGTCGGAGCGGAGCGGGCTGCGTCTGATGTCACTGCAGTGCATGGTGGGTAATTATGCACGTTGCAATGAAAATAATAAGGCCGGCTCCATAGCAGTGTCTAAAAATACTGCTAATGCGGAGTGCCTGCCGGGTGCCTTTGTTTGTCACCTTTGGGTGTTTGCTTTGAGGCTGGCCCCGGGCGGCAGGAGCCACGCTGTGTGGCGTCACGCCCCTCGGGCGGTGGGCTTGGTTTCGGAGGTGAACGGTGGCCCCCTCTGCACCCCTGCGCTGGGGCAGCGGAGCCAGGGCAGGTGTCGCCATGGGAGGTGAGGCAGGAGCCACCTGGGTGCGTTTGGGAGGCTCTGGAGTCACCCCCCCTGCACACAGCCCTGCAGGGAGTCACGGTGGAGTGGCTGGGCTTTGTGTGTCCCCAGCTTTGCTTGGAGTCTGACGTATGGCTGTTCCTCTGTCCCAGCGACCTGCCCTGATGTCCCCTGGCAGGTCCCAGCGTGCTGGCCTGCCCGCAGGGGGGTTGGTGGAGATCGGGGTTCGGGCCCTGGCAGTGCGGTCTGTCCATTGGGGCAGAGCTCAATGGGGCTGGGGTTGCCGGGTCTTGCCCCCAGTGCCACCTCCACGGCGTGTCCTGGCACCAGCAGGACAGAGGCGGTGGCATATTGCTGCTTTCTGGCTGGGCAAAGGTGGGCAGGAGGGATGTGTGTCTAGAGCAGAGAGAAGTGGTGTGATGGGTGCTGGGTGGCACCTGGTGGCCCTGCCCCATCCCCTGTCTGTGCAGCTCTCCCTGCTGCTGTGGTCCCTCCATCTGGTAGCTCCCCGCTGCAGCAGAGGGAGAGGCTTGCAGGGGTGGTGAGGAGCCATCTGGAGCCCCGGCTGCTCCAGCCACTGGCCTGGCACGCTGGCGGGGGGAAGGTGGCATGTGGCTGGGCAGCAGCGAAGGGCAAGGAGTCGGTGCTCTCGGGTCTCCGCCATGAGTCTCTTCTGCTTTTTGTGTGGGGAGGTCAGAGCGGTGGGTGGTGTCTCTTGGATCCCATCTGATGCTTGCAGAGGGCTCTGACTCGGTCCATCGGCCGCGAGAGCTGAGCTTCATCCCTCTTCACCTCGGAGCAAGTGGGGAGGCATCCCCCCTGCGTGCTGGGCTGCCTGGCCTTTAGCATCACGGCTGCGTTTTTGGGGCCCTGTGCTGGGCTCTCCCCTCGCTGGAAGGGGGGGTGTCACCTCTGATCTTGCCAGGCGCTAAGTCTGACCCCTGAAGCCACGCGTGGCGGTGACGTTCCCTCGAGCGGTGAAGCGCGCCGTGCCGTGTGGCTCCCTGTTGGTGAGCCAGGAACAAAGAACGGGGAGAGGAGACTTTGCGAATCCCCATTGATTCGCACCGGGGGAGCTGCCCACTGTGTGTTTGCGTCTGGCTGCCTGGGACCAGGGCTCTGCGAGGGGAATTGATCAAGCTGTAAAACCCAGAGCCAGCTAATGAAATAGGGACTATAGATTTTTATTTTAAATGGAAGAGAGTTTAGGGGAGATTTAATTATCCCTGTTTTATGGACCTGTTAGAGAAATGAAATAACAGCCAGCAGGTAGGGCCCGGGCTTTGGCTCACGGCACTTCTCCCAGGTGTGTGCAGAGCTGGTGATGTCCTGCCAGCCCGAGGCAGCAGCGGGGAGCGAACCGAAGTCACTTGGAGCAGAGCAGAACAGGATGAAGTCCTGCTTGTCCTGCCAGGTGTCCCTGCATCCCCGCTGGGAGTATCTGCTCTCAAATAGCAGAGGGGCTGGCCCTGCAGAGGTGAGCTTCCAGCCCAAACCGGGGCTGGTGTATGACGAGGTCTCCTTCTCCCTGGGGCTTGGGGTGGGCCTGTCCTCATGCTGGTGGGTGTCGGAGAGTTCGGAAGCCCCGTGCTTGCTGGGCTGTCTCCCCCAGGGTGTCGTTTCCCTGGGGTCATGGGCATGGAGCTCTCACTGAAGGCTGTGTACCTGCGCAGAGCGTGTGGGGTTTGTAAATGAGAGCTGCAGAGCGCTGGGATTTGCTGGGCTTAGCTGTGTGTCGGACACACAGCTGTAACGCTGTCACTACAGCCACTCCTACTGTGTGCATCCACTTCACCGTCACGTGAGGCCGGCCGCGGGGCACGGCTGGGGAGGTGGTGGCTGGGCAGCCAGCGGCGAGCTGCCTCCCCGCTGGTTTTTCGGCAGAAGAAGCGTGGAGCTTCTGGATGCTTTTGGTTTTTACACCTCTGAATCGATGAGCCAGCGCATGGCGTTTTCCCACCATCCCTTGGTTATCTGTTTGGGATGAGCTGGAGAAAGGTGAATGGTTGGCCAAGGGATTTGCGTGCCCACCAGGCAGGCACAGCACATAGGGTGCCAGTTTGATGTGTCAGAGGCTGCTACAATGTCCGAGGAAGCTGCTGGTGCTGGGGAGCCTTTCCAGAGGCGCTGTGACACTGGCCCAGCAGGAACTCGGGAGAGCCAGGCCCTGCGGTCACCGAGCTGCACGAGGATGTTGCGTGGCTCCCTGGGACAGGTCAGTTCTGGCAAGGAGCAGCGTGGATCCGTGCTGTTGGCTCGTGGGGGTGCTGGGTGAAGCCAGCCGGGCAGCAGAGCCACCCCAGGGTGCTTATCCTTTCCTTCACCCTTGCACCTGCAAGCCCTCAGCCTTTCAGAGCAGGATCCATGTCCTGGAGGGCACCGAGCAGCCCGTGGGGGCTTGTGTCCAATGCGGGGATCTGAGTTTTCTGGAGTGGGGTGGTTTGGGGGGGCTCCCTGCTTTGCTGCCTGCATGGCAGAGGGCGAGGCGAGCAGTGTCCCCGGCAAACAATGCTCACGACAGGCATTGGGAATATTATTTTCCAGCTGCAGCTGGGTCCCTGGAGACCTGGCCTCGCTGGCTGCGGAGCTTAGCTGTGGGCTTTCCTTGGCTACCCTAGAAAGCAAGACAAGGGATTTCAGCTTGACTGTGCAGAGCAGAGGACTGGGCTGCAATGGTGTGTGCTAGGAGCTGAGCCTCTGTGGTGGTGACTGAGGGCTCCATCACCTCTCGCTGTCGCCCCCGGGAAGGGAGGGCCCATGCTCTGGTCCTTCCTCCCCCCAGCCTGGCAGCACTGAGCCGCGGTCCCCTCCGGCAGGTTGTCTTTTCCCTGCTGTGCTGGTGGGGCTCCCTGGCTGCGTTTGCATTTTGAGCCGAGTGTCTGAGTTGCTTTTCTCTCCGTGCCTGCGCTTTGGGAAAGTGGTGAACAATAAAAATCCGCTGGCGAGAGCTGTAGCAGAGGTCAGCCAGCTCCTGTGCCCCAGGCTGCTCTGTTGTCACCGCACAGTCGCGCTTTGTGCACAGGGGCTGTCAGCTTGGAAGTCATGTTTTTGCTCTCAAAACCATCCCCAGGCACTGGTGTGGGGTTCTCTGTGAGCGATGTACCGGGGAGGTATTGCAGCAAGCCTCCTTCGCACTTGAGGCAGTGGTCCCTGCCTGTTTCGGTGCATCTTGTGAGCAGCCTCTTGAAAAATTTTCAATCAAAAGAGGGACAAAAGGAGGTAAGGACAAAAGAGGGTAAACGGTTGTTGAAAATCATTAATTTTTTCTGAGCTCCTTTCTGAAAATGATCGTTGCAGGTTGTCAGTGTCCCTGCAGACTTCTTAAAATGCAAAACAAAACACCCAACCCAACTTCCTGACTGTCACTAGCGTTTTCAAGAGACGCTTCGTTTTGCTGTGCGGTAACGAAATTGCTCTTTGCCGTCCACGGGCTTCTGGCTCTGCCCTGTATCCTTTCGCTGGAGCCACGACACCGCTCTGCCTGCTGCCTGCCGGCGCGGAGGGGAGGTGGAGGGGTCCAGCCCGAGCCCAGCTGGCCGAGCAGTGGGGAAGGTGTCTGGAGCCCAGCCCCTCCAGCCTTTGGCCACTCGCTTGGCAGACGCTATTAACGCTGTCCAGAGCGTGTAGAGAGTGGGCTGGACTCGGAAGGATGCTTGTGGAGAGGTGGCAGGTGAGCTGGGGACTCCCAGGGATGCTGTGTGGGGATGGGGAGGGGGGGCTGGAATCCCTGCTCCTTGGGCTGGCGCTGCCCAAGGAGAGATTGGGTCTGTTTTAGGAAAGAGCTGTCTGAAAAGAGAACTAAAACGTGAAGGGCAGAGGAGTATGGAGTCCTGAACCACGGTGTCTTGTGGTAGGAAGGAAGGGGAAGACGGGGAGGCTGCCCAGACAGCAGGTTGGGGACAGACATGGCAGCGTTCGCTCTTCTCTCCCCACCCACGTGCAACTGAGCTGTGGAACCGGCTGCTGCAGGACGCCAGGAGAGACAGAGGTGAGCGTGGTTCAAAGGGCTTCTGTCCAGGGGAGAAGAGTCCACCCAGGAGAGGACACGACACATTGATTGCTTGATGCTGCTGAGCTACAGAGGTGCCTGAGCTGGACCTGGCTGCTGCACCAGCAGCCTTCTGGTCATGCTATTCAGGTCGTTCTGGTGTTTCTAGGGCAAATGAAGGAAGGTGGAGATATCTCTGTGGATTATTTACCCTGTCCTGAGGAAACTAAGGCTTCTGCAAGCTTACTGTTTATTTGAGAGTCTTTTCCTCTCTGCTTTGAACTTGCTGGATGGTGTCAGGTGTGGTAGGTGTCAGGTGTGGTAGCAGCCTCAAAGGTCTTGGCTTGCTACAGGCCCTGGCTCGTGGGGAGGTAGATGCTGCTAGTTCTCCCTCTGCAGTGCAGCTCTGCCTTGCTATTAGACATCAGAGAATCCACGTGGGAGAGATCGACAGGAAACCAGGCGTTATCAGTTCCGCTGCCTGTGCAGCTACTCGCTCCTCATGTCAGCATCCTCCACGTGTGTGTGGCTGGAGGCGTTTGACGGGAGTGCTGTCAGTCCGGGGGTGTGAGTGGGTGGTGTGTGATCGCGGCAGAGGCGTCCTGCCTCCGCTGCCAGCGAACTCGGCTCCACCGGGGTGTGCGGAGCTGGGAGGGAGCTCCTCACCCTCCCGTCTCCCCAGCAGAGAAGTGCTTCACCCTGCAGTACCTGCTGCTGATGGGGTGTCCCCATGGTGCTTCTGTTGGAGCTTAGGTAAGGTGGGGACACTCCTGCTGCCCCCCCCCCACCCTGCAGCCTGGGAGCTTCTGGGTGCTTAGTGCTGGTTTCTTCCCACTTGTTTTACAGGCGCTGGGGAGGGGAGAGAAGGATCTGGGGCCTCTTCGTCTCCCTGGACTTGAGGGAGAGAGTGGAGGCAAGCCATTGGCACGCTGGGTAGAGGACAGGGCAGAGCCTACCTCCAGTGGGAGACGTGCTCACACCATTCGAATCACCCCGGCTAATCCTGTGACAGACCTGACCTATATATGGGGCAAGGGAGGCGGCACGTCTGTGGCAGCAGATGGTGTCTTAAAGAGCCTGGGCTTGGGGAGGCTTTGGTTCTGCCGGCCCCTGTCTCTGGCGAGGGAGAGGATGGGCCGCACATTGGCTGCAGAGCAGCCAGGTTCAGCCTGAGCAGCCCCTGCAGCTTCCTAAGGCTGCTGCCTGGCATGGAGGGTCCTGCTCACCTGGGGCATCAAAGGTCTTGATGGCTGGACTGGGGACCTCTTGTCCTGGCCCAGGAGCACTGACCTGTGCTGCCACTGGCCAGTCTTGCTGTAGCATTGGAGCACAGGGCTCTTCCAGGCAGAGCTCCTGGCCCTGGGGCAGCCTGATGTTGGTGGCTGTGTGTGTGCCTGTGTTCCTGAGACAGCGCAAGGCAGGTGTGGGCTGAGACACTTCTACGTGCTCTAACCCTGTGGCTGGACATGCGGTGTCCTGTCCTCACAGGAGCTGGCTGGGCAGGCTCGGCACAGCCACATGTGGCGTGACTGGACCTGGCTTTGCCACGGGACCTGTTCAGCCTGGCTGAGCCGGGAGCAGGAGCAGCACCTCACCAGAGAGCCGTGCTCCATTGATGCCTTCTCCTGAGGACACGGGTAGCTGCTGGCTGCGGGGGAGCTGGTGACGCTGGAGCGGGTCGGGAGGGAGTGTCTGCACAGATAGCCACCATCTGTGGCCTCTGCCTGCTGCCAGTGCTCTGCCCAGGACCAGAGCATGTCCTGCCAGCCTTGCAAAGCTGCAGTGCTGCCCCTGCCCGCAAACAGTGGCAAAGTCAAAGTGCAGAGTGCTGTTTTCCTCCTCTCCCCTCTAGTCCCCAGCTCTTGAAGCAAAGAGGCTGTAGTGGAGCAGACCTGGAGGGTGATTGTTCAGGCCTGGGCTTGACGATTCAGTCTTTTAGCTCTTTCCTCCTGGGGTGCTTGTCTGAGCATGTGGTTCTGACCTCGCCATCCATCGGTCTGCCCCTTGACCTCCCGCTTTCCTGTCCTGTCCCCATGGTGTGGGACACACAGAAGCAGTTGGCTGTGGAGCTCAGCCCAGGATGCTCCATGTCGCAGCCCTCCAGGCTGGTGCGGTTCCTCCTGTGCGTCTGGATTTGGGGTGGGGAGGCAAGAGCTGGGAACTGGCCTTGAGAGGGGCCTGGAGGGAGCTGGGCAGGGGGCTGCGATGGGGCAAAACTGAATCCAGCTCTTCATGGCAGCGATGAACCTACTAAATCAATTGTTGCCACCGATCTGAGGTTTTCTTTAAAAGGGGTGATGTTACTAATTAATTAGCTCCCTTTTGGTTGCTAGCACTTTAAAGCCCAGCTGTCAGGGGAGGGCTGGTTTAGAGGCATTACATCAGGGCTGCCGGCTGGCTCGCTCGCCTACCTGGGAATTTCTAAGCGTGCGTTGCTGTAACCCGGGGAAGTTTGGCTTGGATGCAGCATCTGGCTTCCAGCGAGGCTGCTGCCATGCGCTGTCCTGCGCGTGGAGGGGGGCTCGGACAGGCCCTGAATGCGGTGTGCGGGGGCACGCAGGGAGCCGGTGGCACGGCCTCTCGCTGTGGCATTAGCCACCAGCCGGGCCGTTTGCTGGGCCCACCTGCGGGAGATGCTCCGAGGGCGCTCGGTGTTTAATGGAGGGGAGAGAGAGCAGGGGGGCTCTTCTGAAGCAAAAGGGGGGTTTTCTGGTGGTGGGAGGTTAGGACAGGGTAGCGATGCCATGGCAGAGCTGCCAGGGGCAGGCCGTCGGTGTGGGAGGGGAGCAGCCTCTCCCCCGTCCCGACCCGACCCATCCCGGTGCAGGAGGGTGACGGGGAGCCCCACTTCAACTTCCCCCCTTGCCCGGGGCTTCTCCACCGGGAACACCCGGCCACCCCGTGCCGCTGCCCTCCACGGTCTCCCGGCCTCACTGAGGTGCCAGCCCGGTGGGCCGGGAGCGGCGCGGGCAGAACCCAAAGGTAAGGTGCCACCTCGGCCCGGCCGGTACCGAGCCCCTCGAGAGGGGCAGGCGGTGGTGCCCGGTGCCCTCTCCGCGGCGGGGCCGGGGGGGGTGTCTCGGTGTGACCGGGCCGCCGCAGGCCCCGTTGCTAAGGCCCCCACCCCTCCGTGGAGACCGTTGCTAGGACACCGTCCCCGGCGGGCGGGGGGGGC
>NW_015090893.1:9242755-9242984 GCF_001431845.1 Calidris pugnax
CGGGGGTGCTGCAGCGTTGTGTGCGTTCCGGGCTGTACCGCCGGTCCGGAGAGCCCCGGGGCTCGGGTTTGGGGTCGGGGTCCGCGGGGCGGCCCTCCGAAGGGACTGCGGGGCCAGCGGTGACCCCGCTCCCCCGGGAGTTGGCGGCGCTCCCGTAGGGAGCCCGGGGTACCGGGACGGAGCCAACGACGGGTGGCAGGACCCCCCCCCGGGGGAGGCGACGGCGGGG
>NW_015090893.1:9242994-9248262 GCF_001431845.1 Calidris pugnax
AGATGGCACCGGGCGTGAGCGCTGGCGCGCTGCTAACTTTGTTCTCGGCGGGGCCCGGGAGCCGCCTCGCTCCGCCGAGGGGCGCGGGGGTCCCCTGTCCTCCGGTGAGCCTCCGCGGGGTCACGGTGACCCTGCCCGGGGTGCGCGGGTGGGGACAGCGGGGCGGGTGTCTGGCGGGGGTGATGGTTGTGGCAGTACGGGGGGAGAGGGGGGGCACCGTGCCCCTCGGCCACCGCCGTCCAGGGGACGTCCCGCGGTGGGAACGGTGTCCTCGGGAGCCCGGGCAGACCCCCCTACCCTCCCCGTCTCTGGGGGGGTCCCTGCAGAAGGAGAGTCCCTGCATGGCTTTGGTGTCCCCGTCCCCCAGCCCATCGCTGGGGTGTCTGGTCTGGACGGTGCTCCCTCGCAGCACGTGTGTGCCCGGAGCGAGCGGTAAGGCAGGGACCCCTCGGGGAGCCTCCCGGGCCACCGCTAGCCCCCGGCCCGCTGGTGGGGCAGCCTGGCAGAGACTCGGGGGGCAGGATAAACCACCCCTGGGGACATCGTTGGGCACAGCCCCTTCCCCGGCAGCGGCCACAGATGGGCTCCTGGGGGGGTCAGACTGTGGCTTTGGGGGTTTTGTTATTTTGTTATTTTTTTTAACTTTTACCCCCAAAGCAGAGAGAGAAATTTGCTTTTGGCTTCTGAAATGGCATGGCAGGCAGGGGTGAGGTTAAGAAGAGACCCGTGTGTGTGGCACAGGGCTCGCCTCGGTGACTTCCCGCCATGGTTGGTGATGCCTGTCACCCAGGCGTGACATTGTACCTTCTGCCTGCTGGGGTGAGACCCTGGGGGGGGGCTCCTCCTGGGGCTGAGGGGCACTCCCTGGCTCGGGGTGCCCTTCCTGGCCCTGGCATCCCTCTACCATGGGCACCGAGGAGGAGGAAGAGGTAGGGCTGAAGAAGGAGCTGATCTGGGGAGGGCACACCACCACTGGATTTAGGGATATGTGGGGCGCAGTGCCGAGGCCATGGCTGCTCCCAGTTGCTGGCCATGATGGTGGAGGGCGAGGGAGGCTGGCAGAGGGGAGGGAGGGTGCCCGCGGGGTTCCTCTCTGTGGGGGTCTGGCCACACATGGAGCCAGGGGAGAGCCCTTTTGGGGCCTAGGGAGCCAGGGGCTGGGGAAGCACAGCCCAACCTGCAGATATCTCCTCTGTGCGGTGCCAACTGTCACTGGGGCTGGGGGGGTGAACTGTGTGGTGGTGGGGGGCACGCTGGCATGGGGACACCAGCCAGGCTGGGTGCAGGAGGGGAGATGGGGCAGAGCCTGGGGCTGTGTTCCCATTGACCCCCTGCTTGTGGGGGCGGAGAGGGGAGTGGAGCTGCCTGTTCCTGTCCCCCCCTCCACGGGGACACGCGGTCGTGCCCCCTCTACAGCAGAGAGGTGACGTGCACAGGCTGAGCCGTGAGCCCCACTGTCCCCTGCCAGCCCCCCACGTCTGTCACTGGGGCAGCAGCGCCAGCCCAGAGTAGGACGTGCAGGAGCCCAGCGAGAGAGAGCAGCCCCTAGAACAGCCCTGGAGCCCGTCGTGGCCAAGGACACCCTGGAAGCCCCCCCCATCCTCGGCTCAGGCCCCCCCACCCCGGGCCAGCAGCCTGGGACACTGCCGCAGCCACAGGGCCCTTCGCCGCTTGCTTTTCTCTGTGCCAAAAACAAGTGCTTCTCTCTCATTCGGTGTCCGTGTCTTGCATGGGGGGGTGGCTCTGGTCATGCAGTGGAGGGACAATAACTGGGAGGGGGGTGGGCTCTTCCTGCCCTCCTCTTTTTCCCCCTCCACTTAGGGCTGCATCCAGCCCCAGGAGCTGCGGTGAAGGCAGGTCTAGGTCCCGGAGCAGTGAGAGCTCTGGTCGTTGGCAGTGCCATCCCCGAGGGAGGGAGGGAGGGAGGGATGAGCAGGTCCAGCCGTGCGGGGACAGTGGCGCTGGGGTGGCTCAGAGTCACTTGTGCAGGTGGCAGGGCTGGGCACGGGGAAGGTGGCCTGGCTCCCAGCGCAGAGGGGGCACGGGCAGGGGCCACGCGGGTTGCAACCCCCCCAGCATGTCTGCGGGCGCAGGGGCTGCCCGGCCTCGCTCCGTGCCTCTCCTCCCTTCCCTCTCCCAAATCATTCCAGGGGAAAGTGGGCCGGGGTGTTGCTGCCCAGGCCTGGGGTGCAGGGAGGATTCCGAGCTTGCCCAGCCTCGGGATTTGGGGTGCCGTGACCCGCTGTCCTTCTCGCAGGATCCAAGGTGCTGGTGTCTTGCCCTGCCTGGAGCCTGAGGTCCCACGTGCCCATCCGCCTCCCGACGTCACCAATGCGACCATGGGAACTGGCAGTGAATAGGCGGCCACCCTCTGCCCCTTTTAACCAGCGCCGTTTCTCGGGGGGACCCTGCAGCAGCCCCGACCACCTCCGGCGAAGGTACGGGGCGCAGGGCGGCACGGAGCCCTGTCACCCATGGTGTGTGGGGACAACGGGGACGATTCCACGGTCCTGCTGGAGCAAACCACTAGCTCCTGGGGTGCTTGAGGGGAGACTGTGGCAGGGAAGTGTGTCCACCTGGCCTGGCTGATGGGTCCCTGGGGAGCAGGGCTGGGGACACGGCAGGGGGGCCACATGTAGGGTGAGCAGAGGAGCCAGTTCTGGAGCTCCCCAGCCAGACAAGGAGCCTGGCCTGGCACCATGCCCTGACCATCTCGCCCTGGGAGCCGGGTTGGCGTTGACTTGCCTGCGGCCACCCTACTTGGGGCTGTGGTGCCCCTGGCCCGGGGGGTCACTCCTGCTCTGTTTCTCTCCCGCGGTGGCCCCGCAGCCCCCCTGCCAGACGTCAGTGGGGACGACGCGACCGACCTCTGGCCACCCTGCTGGGCCAGGATGAGCCCCAGCTGCACCCTGCCTTCCCCCAGCAGCCGCACATCCCTGTAGATGAGCCCCGCGCCTACGCTCTCCCCAGCACGCCGCCACGAATGCTTCACCCGGCCGCTCACCCGCCCCACCAGAACCCATTCATGGTGGATCTGCATGACCAGGTAGGTGCTGCAGCCCCCAGACCAAGTGCTAAGGGTGACCCTAGGGTGGCTCTGGGCTGGTGCCTGGGGCACTGGTCCCAAGACATGTCCCTTTATCCCCTCTGGCAAGTCCCTTGCTGCTGGGAGCACCCAGCCCTGAGGCTGCCAGTGCTCTTGTCCTTCAAGCATTTAAACCCTGGGGTCCCCCTGCCAGTTTGGGTGGGCCCAGGGTGGTCTCTGCGTCTAAGGGCTGGGGACAGACTCTTCATAGGGTTGTTCACATCACAACTGTCACCGTTGTCCATGGTGGCAGTGCTGGGTTGGAGGCTGTGCCAGCCTGTCCATGGGGAGCACAGAGCGGTCCAAAACCTGCCTTGAACCTGTCCTGCACTCATCACCCCTCCTCTGGCCACACCAGTGGGATGGAGGTGCCAGGCAATCGTGTCCCAGTGCCGAGTGTTCAGTGCCCTGCTGCCACTCTGCCAGGATGGGGACAGCTGAGCCGGGGCTGTCCCCTGACTGTGCCCTCGGTGCCTTGTCCTCAGGTGCACCAGGGACCCGTCCCTCTCTCCTACACGGTTACCACCGTCACGACGCAAGGCTTCCCCATCCACGCCGGCCAGCACATCCCTGGGTGCAGCACCCAGCAGCTCCCAGCATGCTCAGTGATGTTCAGTGGACAGCACTACCCGCTCTGCTGCCTCCCGCCCCCGGTGAGTCACGGCGGGGGACACCCACAGGGGACATCTGGGGACAGCCTGGGCCGTGGCTGCTGGGAGGTCGCGTGGGTACCCAGGCCCACTGGAGTGCAAGTTTCAGGGAGCGTGGGGTCTCTTGGAGGTCCAGGGGAGGGGGCAGGGGTGCAGCCATGCCTGTGGTGGGTGTCTTGACTCCTGATTTTCTCTCTGTCCTCCACAGCTGATCCAGGCATGCGCCATGCAACAGCTCCCCGTCTCCTACCAGACGTTCCCCCCCATCATCTCCAGCGACCATTACATCCTGCACCCCCCTCCACCACCAGTGCCCCCCCACCAGCCGCCCCACATGGCCCCCCTGGGGCAGTTTGTACCTCTCCAAGCCCAGCACCCGCGCATGGTGAGTTGGGGTGGGGGTACGGGCTGGGGACACGATGTGCCCTGTGGCCAAACAGAGACCACCTTGGGGTCTTGTCCATCTGCAGCCTCTGATGACCTGAGCTTGGGGGTGATGGGTGGGATGCCCAGGGTGCCTCTGTCCTGCTAGTGTCGGGGGGGGTGGGGTTGTAATTTGGGCCCAACTGTTTCCCCCCGCAGCCTCTGCAGAGGATAGACAATGAGTGGGATGCCCAGGGTGCCTCTGTCCTGCTAGTGTCGGGGGGGGTGGGGTTGTAATTTGGGCCCAACTGTTTCCCCCCGCAGCCTCTGCAGAGGATAGACAATGACGTGGACCTGCGAGGGGAGCAGCACCCCATCGCAGGCTTCACGTACCCCCCGTCCCACCACGCTCCCACGCTGTCCCCCTCCGTGCCGCTGCATTACCTCCCCCACGACCCGCTGCACCAAGAACTGCCATTTGGCGTGGTGAGTCCCCATCTCGTGGAGGGGTTAAGGGGGATGCCCTGGGGCTGGCACGATGCTGAGTGCCCCTTCTCTCCCCACAGCCATACCCCCACATGATGCCCCGGCGGCTGAACACCCAGCGGTACCGGCTGCAGCAGGCGCTGCCCCCTCCGCCGCCCCCTCCGCCGCCACCCCCCTACTACCCGAGCTTCCTGCCCTATTTCCTGTGAGTACCGGGGGGGATACGGCGGGACGCGTGGGGCAGGGGTGGCACCACGGATGGGGGGCACAGTGGTGCGGTGTTGGCACAGGTGGCTCTTCCCCCCTGGGGGGGATTCCAGGGTGGAAGGTTGGGGTTTGCAGCCCCATGCCGACCGCCCCGTCCTTACCCCCCAGCTCTATGCTTCCCGTGTCGCCGACGGCTGTGGGGCCCACGATCAGCCTAGACCTGGACGTGGACGATGTGGAGATGGAGAATTACGAGGTGGGTCGGCTCTGCTTCAGGGTGGTGGGGTGGGGGAGATGGGGAAGGGGGTTGGGGATCGCTCTGCCAGGGTGGGGAGAGCCTGGAGGGGTGCTGTGCCGGGATCATGAGCTGAGCTGAGCCGGTCTCTGTGTCTCCTTCCAGGCACTGCTGAACCTGGCCGAGCGGCTGGGGGAGGCCAAGCCGCGGGGACTCACCAAAGCAGACATCGAGCACCTCCC
>NW_015090893.1:9248272-9271144 GCF_001431845.1 Calidris pugnax
AGGGTTCCACCCATGCCTGTGGTGGGTGTCTTGACTCCTGATTTTCTCTCTGTCCTCCACAGCTGATCCAGGCATGCGCCATGCAACAGCTCCCCGTCTCCTACCAGACGTTCCCCCCCATCATCTCCAGCGACCATTACATCCTGCACCCCCCTCCACCACCAGTGCCCCCCCACCAGCCGCCCCACATGGCCCCCCTGGGGCAGTTTGTACCTCTCCAAGCCCAGCACCCGCGCATGGTGAGTTGGGGTGGGGGTACGGGCTGGGGACACGATGTGCCCTGTGGCCAAACAGAGACCACCTTGGGGTCTTGTCCATCTGCAGCCTCTGATGACCTGAGCTTGGGGGTGATGGGTGGGATGCCCAGGGTGCCTCTGTCCTGCTAGTGTCGGGGGGGGTGGGGTTGTAATTTGGGCCCAACTGTTTCCCCCCGCAGCCTCTGCAGAGGATAGACAATGACGTGGACCTGCGAGGGGAGCAGCACCCCATCGCAGGCTTCACGTACCCCCCGTCCCACCACGCTCCCACGCTGTCCCCCTCCGTGCCGCTGCATTACCTCCCCCACGACCCGCTGCACCAAGAACTGCCATTTGGCGTGGTGAGTCCCCATCTCGTGGAGGGGTTAAGGGGGATGCCCTGGGGCTGGCACGATGCTGAGTGCCCCTTCTCTCCCCACAGCCATACCCCCACATGATGCCCCGGCGGCTGAACACCCAGCGGTACCGGCTGCAGCAGGCGCTGCCCCCTCCGCCGCCCCCTCCGCCGCCACCCCCCTACTACCCGAGCTTCCTGCCCTATTTCCTGTGAGTACCGGGGGGGATACGGCGGGACGCGTGGGGCAGGGGTGGCACCACGGATGGGGGGCACAGTGGTGCGGTGTTGGCACAGGTGGCTCTTCCCCCCTGGGGGGGATGCCAGGGTGGAAGGTTGGGGTTTGCAGCCCCATGCCGACCGCCCCGTCCTTACCCCCCAGCTCTATGCTTCCCGTGTCGCCGACGGCTGTGGGGCCCACGATCAGCCTAGACCTGGACGTGGACGATGTGGAGATGGAGAATTACGAGGTGGGTCGGCTCTGCTTCAGGGTGGTGGGGTGGGGGAGATGGGGAAGGGGGTTGGGGATCGCTCTGCCAGGGTGGGGAGAGCCTGGAGGGGTGCTGTGCCGGGATCATGAGCTGAGCTGAGCCGGTCTCTGTGTCTCCTTCCAGGCACTGCTGAACCTGGCCGAGCGGCTGGGGGAGGCCAAGCCGCGGGGACTCACCAAAGCAGACATCGAGCACCTCCCGTCCTACCGCTTCAACCCCGAGAGCCACCAGTCCGAGCAGACCCTGTGAGTGAGCCCGGGGTGCAGACTGGGGGGGACATGGGGGTGCCTGGTGTGGGGGGATGGGGGCCGTGGCTGCGCAGCGGGGGCTGTACTGAGGGCTGCCTCCCCCAGGTGTGTCGTGTGCTTCAGCGACTTCGAGGCCCGGCAGCTTCTCCGCGTCCTGCCCTGCAACCACGAGTTCCACGCCAAGTGTGTCGACAAATGGTTAAAGGTACTGCCCGTGCCTGTCGGGGACGGGGGAGCGGGGTGGCTCCTTGGGGTGCTGTGGGCACAGGGTGCCTTTCGGGTGGCCTCGATGCCCACACGACACAGGATGTGCTGGGAGCAGGGACCAAGCACCGTGCTGGGCTGGATCAGGGCACTCCTGATCCAGCACACTGCGGGGTGCTTCCAGCCCTTCGCGGTGGGGTCTTGGGAGGGGGATGGATGGACCCTGGGTGCAGGTGGTGCCATGGGGTGCCCGCTCACTTGCCCTCATCTCTTCTTGCCCGCAGGCGAACCGCACGTGCCCCATCTGCCGGGCGGACGCGTCGGAGGTGCAGCGGGAGGCGGACTGAGGCTGGCGGGCGCTGTGCCGCACAATTCGCTAGAGGATGAGGACGCCGGGCCAGGGGCGGGGGCCGCTGCCCGCTGCTGGGGCCTGACCCTGCGCTTACCCCCCCTCCCCGAAGCCTCTCCTCGGATGTGGTGAGCATTGAGCAGTCCGGGCTCCCGGCCAGCCCTCCTCCTCCCCGCCGGGGCACGGACTCGGCCGGACGCCTGCCCGCTGCGCTCCCGGGGCCCCGAATCGTGTTGTGCTGGAGGCGGGAGGCGCGTGGCCGTGCCCTCCGCGCTCCAAAGACGCTGTTGTTGCTCCATCACTTTCCAGGTCTTTATACTCCACTAGGGAATTAGTGTTTTTTTCCCTTAGTCACTTTTTTTTTTCTGTTGTTGTTGTTTTTATGGTTTGTTTTTTTTGGTTCTCCCCCCACCCTCCCCCCTCGTTTCCTTTCCTTTTCCGTCGCGTTTTCGGTTCCGTGGCCGTTTGACCCACCGGCGCGCGGGCGGCACCTCCCCTCGGCGTCGCTCGCGGAGGACGCGGGGAGGAGAGAGGAGGGAGCGCCGCGGGTTTGATGCCGGACGGACGGCACCCTGAGCCAGCCCCGGGGGCAGCCGGAGGAGGTGGCCGGCAGAGCACGGCCAAGGTGGGACACCAGCAACCCCGTGGCGTGGCCGGGGCAGGAACGCCGCCGTCCCCACTCCCGCACGCAGCCCGGCGGCAGCCCCTTCTCCTGCCTCGGCTGCCCTGGGGAGCCCTGGAGGGTTATGGCTGCTTGGGGTCTTTCCCCGGTGGCAGGACGGTGCGGCCCCAGCCCCTCTCCCCGTTCATTCCCCCATGCCCACCCGGGGCCAAGCCATGTGGTGTCCTGTGGGGCAGCCAGGCCTGGTGGTGGGGGGGGACACCCCAGCCCCGTCCCGGCGGCCATGGGCGTGCGGTGTGCCATGGGGCTCCCGCTGTTTTTCTGTCCCGCCGCCATCAATCGACATAGCCCCGTGCCCCCGTCCTGCTGGCTGGACGGCGTGGCGCGGTGCCCCCGGCCGGTGGGCAGCGGGGGGGGCCCAGCCAGGCTGCGGCGGGTGCCCCCCTGAGTCCCCGGAGCGGGTGGTGGGGGATTTATCCATCACCTCATGGTGTATTTTCAGTGCTATGGGGCAGGGGGAGCTGTGAGCAGCCCCCCAGCCGCCATATCCCCCTCCATGCCCATGCCAGGGCCCAGGAGCGAAGCCACCGCCGCCGCCCGGCTCCAGCAATCCCGCGTGGCCGTTGTTTTGCATGATTAATTAGCCAGGAGGGTGACGGGAGGCGGCGGCGGTGGCGGCGGTGGTGAGAGGGACCACCCTCCCCTCCGCGGCGCGTGTTTGCTGACGCCTGGGAGCCTCCGAGCGGACGCCCAGCCCTATGTAAATGTTCACAAAAAAAAATATGCATGCATGTCTGACCAGCTTGGAACGTGGTCTTGGCTACGTCTAGCCGGCTGTGGGGTGAAGGGGGGGGGTGGGGAGAGGGGGGTTTTTGTGCTCAGCTGATACTGCCATGCACTGTACTGCCCATGTCCGCAACGCCACAGCAGGACCGTGAGACTTTTCAGGGCCGTCCCCCCCCCAACAATACCCTTCAAACATATAGAAAGCTGTTATAAAAAAGCAGAGTCATATGTGAGACAAAGGGAGTGAATTTGAAATAATGAAATGAAATGAAATGAAATGAAATGAAGGTTTTGCATGTCAAGATCTACATTCAATCTTGTCATTATCCTCCAAAAAGGCATTTTAGGTGGCAGTTAGCTAAAAACATGGGCCTTACTGAAGTTGTAGAGTATCAGACTTGTAGAAGTGGAAGCAAATAAGAATAGCATTTACATATATAGAAAAGAACTGAAAAAGCATGAAGAGACTAATCAGTTCTTAAATAGATAAATCTTCAATTTACTTGAATAACGAAAGTTCACTGAGTCTAGAATAACAACCTCATTAAAAAGTGTGAATACATGAGAAAAATGGAGAGATTTGACCTGGAGACTTTCATAATCAGAGGACCTTGCTAGGGAGAATTCTCTGGGCTCCAATAGTTTAAAGTCAAAATTTAAAGGACTTCACAGGTCAAAACACTTGAATAATAGCTTACCTAGAATCTCTGCTGTAATGTCTATTGAACAACATTCCCAATGTCACATTTAAAAAAAAAAAAATTAACAAAAAGAAAAAACGACAAAAAAAAAAATTACTAAAAAACAATTATTTAGGGTGTTTGTGATTGCTGACTGCGCTGTAGATACCACTGTTTACCAATGATTTCCTGTGGTGGGATAGTGGACTGTTTACTGTTCTATTATACCAGTCCCCGGGCCCTCCGGTGGGACCCCCGCGGCCCCCGCGGCTCCCCGGAAGGTGCTAGGACGTGTGTTCTGTGTTAGAAAGTTTTTATATATATATATATATATATAAATATATATATATAATTTTTTTTGCTCTGTTACTTGCACATTTTACAGTTACCTCATTTTTCCCATGTATGTATTTGAAAAAAGGCTAATATATAGAAAAAAAAGGTTCTTAAAGCTCTAAAAGTGTTTGTTTTTTTTCCATTCCATTGGAATCATATTGGTTTTGTAGCATTTAACATAACTAGTATGTTGTATTATATATATGTGTATTATACTGATTGAAATTTTTAACAGATTTGTACTTTTTTTAAAATGAAAGTTGCTAGTTCTGCTTGACCAAGTAGTGCAATCATTATTTTTTTTAATGTTGTGGCTGATTTTGAGAGGGATATTCACTAATAAATGTATGATGTATACCAACACGCTGTGCCCCGCCTCTTGTCTCGAGGGGGGCCGGGGTGGCCCCGTTGGGTCCCCGTTGTGGGGGGGTGTGTGTGCTGAGGCCAGGCTAGCACTCTGGTCAGGGATGGTGTCCCCAGGCCACCACTGAGCAGGTGGAAGGAGGGCACAGAGGCTGGAGGAACCCCAGAGAAGGGCATAGAGGACACCCCAAGGTTGGAAGCAATATCTAGCAGGGTTCTCTGCCCCAGAAGGGTCTATGATCCAGCAGCACCATTGACCATCTTGCTCCCACCTGGAGATCCTTCACAGCTTGCATTGAGATGGGAAGTCCTCCTAGATGCCACCCTGGGACAGCATGATCTTCCCAGGTAGCTCCAGCAGCACTGGCTCCACCCCCTCCTACAGCCCAGCCCTCCAGCATGGCCATACCCAGCCAGGGAAGAGGCGATCCCTGTGCTTCCGTGGCTGGTGGGGAGACAAGACCAGCCCAGCCCCAGAGGACCTCAGCAGCTCCAGGCTGGGCCCATCTGAAGGTGGAGGAGCTGTGCCTGCCCAAGGTTAAGAGCAGGGTTGCTGCTGCAGAAGGCCCTGTTGCCAGAAAGGGAACACCTCTTCCTTTGGGAGGAAAACAAGGGATCTCTTCTCCCTGGTAAGAAAGCCACCAGGGGCCACCAGGAAAGGGGGCTGGGTCTACTTCAGCTTGCAGTCTTCAGAAGGGGTTGGGGCAGAGAGACCTCCCTGCTGCCTTTTGTGCTTGTGCAGGCAAGTGAGCAGGGGGACCTGTCCTTAGAGAGGTGACCAGGAGGTGGGGAAGAACAGGCTGCCACCACTCTCCCTTTGGACAGGAGCTCTTTGGCCAAGCCAAAAGGCCTACACCCACCCTTCTTTGGTTTGTCTTTTTCCCCCCCAACACACACCTCTAACTTGTCCCAGGAGGACTTGTCCTGTCCAGCCCCAGCACCAAGCTCCTGCCACAGGCAGCACCAACTGCACCGCCTTCCCCCCTGTGTCTACACACTGGTGTTTCTCTTACACCAGCAGCTCTGCTGGCACAGAGCCACCCATTCAAGGCCAGAAGATCAGCGAGGCACAGCCCCTGGAACCCCCTCCCCAGCGCTGGGCTGTGGTGGGGGGGTCAGAGGCAGAAAGCATGGGCACAGACATGCTAGAGGCAGAGTTTATTACACTACGCAGGCTAAGAACCCTGGGCAAGACCCCACACAGGTAAGAATCGAACCAGCTCTTTATCAAAAAGTTAATACTATAGTCAACCCCATTCTCCTTTGGTCATTACAAAGCAAGAGAAATATTAGAAGAAAGATATTTATACACAAGAGGGAAGCTGAAGAGATTCTGTCCAGCCCTTTCCCCCCCACCCTCTCCCAGCACATTCAGGTGCCCGGTCTTCTGGCTGTCAGGAGCAGCAGAGTATCAAATCTTCACGAGATGTCAAGTTGTTGGGGTTTTATTATTATTGTCATCAATAAAAGCAATAATTACCGAGAGCTGCCATTCCTGTTCCTCCCCAGGGAAGGCGGAGGGGCAACACCAGCTCCCCTCCCTCTCTGCCCTCCAAGTGTAGGGGATGGCTGTGTACACAGGTGTGCGAGGACGTGCACACACCTCCTCTCGCCAGTGCACACACACAGCACAGCTGGCACAGGCAATGTGGTCTCTGATCCCTCGTTTGTACGCAGTCTTTTAAAAAAAATATTGTATTATAATAATAATATGAATTTCTCTTTCCATTTTGTGTCTTCTGGAAAAGTGTCAATCGTCCGTGAGGTCCTGCACAAAGAGGACTTCCGTGTGGCTGAGTCCGGCCTCCTGCAGCGTGGGCGGGTTGGGCCACTCCTCTGTAGGGAGGCAGGGCAGGACACGGCGAGGGAAGTTGGCCTCAATCTGGAACTTTTCAGGGCTTTCTTTCAAGGAGAACAAGAAGTCGTGGATCACCTGGGAAAGAAGCACAGAATTAACTGCCAGCTGGGGGAGCAATGACACAACCGGAGCGCATCCATGGCATCTCACAGGGTACCAAATCGGCACCATAGCTGTGTTTTAGACGTGAGACAGCCATTTTCTCTGCAGGTATGAAACTGGACTTGTCACAGAGCACCTGGGGAGTCCAGACACTGTTTCAGACTCTTACTAACAGAGAACAACGAGAGACTCAGCTTTTCAGGAGAAGAAAAAGTTTCTTCCCTTTCCACACCCCGCCACAACCTCTCTCTTCTAAGCTGGTGGGACCAGGCCCCAAGACACTCTCCTCACCCAGGAACAACTCTGCCTGCTAAGGCTCTCAGCAAAGGTCACCATTTGGCAATGTCCAATGGAAGCACAGCTTTGCTGAGCCACCTGAAGAGTATCTCCTGACTGTTTTTTGACTCTGGGAAGCCCATCAGTTCTGCCCCCAGCTCACCGTCAGCGACTGTGTGAAGTGGAATCGCCGCTCCACTCTGGAATCGTTAGGCAGCTTGAAAATGATCTTAACGCTCTCCGGGTCATCAGGATGTGGTTCAGGAGGAAGGCATTCAGACTTCCGCTCCTTCTCCTCCTGCAGTGTCTGCAAAGAAAGGAGGGAGCAGGAGCAAGGGGCACGCACTGAACTGACCTTTGTGCTTGTCCCCTGCAGCACAGCTGCTCCAGGAGGCCTGGAGGACACTCAAACCCCAAGCATCTTCAATCCAACAAGAAAGCCCTACTGCTTCTACACAACCTGAGCCTCCAAGAGGGTACACCAGCCTCTCCAGCAGTCTGTTTGCTCTCACCTGTCGCCGTCTCTCCTCTGCTAGTTTTTGCTGCTGCACTTCCTCCTCCTTCTTCTTCTTCCTCTCCCGTTCCTCCTTCTTCTTACGTTCCTTTTCCTGGTCCGCACGTAAGGATGCCAGATATGCCTCGTCCTGCTGCTGCCTCAGAACTTGGGTTTGGTTCCTCTCTTCCCTGCAAACGTGAGCAGGGAGTGATCAGAGCTAGCAGGCCTCAAAGTGAAGACCTGAGGGTGCAGGTACAGCCTCAAACTCATCACACATCAGTTAACACCTCACTGAGAGGGCTGACGACTACCAGCTCCTAAAAGGCAACCTGAGTCTCCACAGTCCCCAGCGCACAAAGGGTTTCCCCAGGTTGAGTGGAAGTGAACTGACCACAGAGGATGTCTCCTGCACTGCAGCTGGGTGAGAAGCACACAAGCAGTGCCCAAGATTTCTGCCTCCTTCCTCAGATTCCTCACAGTTTTATCTCCTTCCAACAATTCCTTGTGCATTTTAGAAACCAGAGGCATCGAAACGTGTCCCCGGGTCCCCTGCAGAAACCCACAGAACCATAGACTTATTTAGGTTAGAAAGGACCTTTAAGATCGAGTTGGATTATTAGCCTAAAACCACCAAGTTCACCACTAAACCATGTCCCTCAGCACCACATCTACCAGTCTTTTAAATACCTCCAGGGACGGTGACTCAACTACTTCCTGGGCAGCCTGTTCCAATGCTTGACCCTTTTGGTAAAGAAATTTTTCCTAATATCCAATCTAAAGCTCCCCTGGTGCAACTTGAGGCCATTTTCTCTTGTCCTAGTTAGGAGAAGAGACTGACCTTCACCTTAACAACCACCTCCTTTCAGGTAGCTATAGAGAGCAATAAGGTCTCCCCTCAGACTCCTTTTGTCCAGACTAAACAACCCCAGTTCCCTCAGCTGCTCCTCATCAGAGTCATTATTTAGACCCTTCACCAGCTTCACTGCCCTTCTCTGAACTCCCTCCAGCACCTCAATGTCTCTTGTGTACCAAGGGGCCCAAAACCAGACACAGTATTTGACGTACAGCCCCACCAGTACTGAGTACAGGGGCACAGAGGAGAGGCAGGCAGAAGACCAGAAGGTGACATTCTACTTTGGACACAGCCTGCATGTCCCTATAGAGCTCGTGCTCACAAGGCACCACCAGCAATGCAGTCAGAGTTCAGGAGAGCCAGCCCAGGCAGCAAAGCTCCCCCACCCTCAGGTTGTAGACACCAGCTCCTCCTGCCTGCAATGCCTCTGCTCCCACTTGGCTTCTCCTGGCTGTTGTCCAAGCTTTACCTGCAGAGCTCCAGCACACTATGGGTGTGCTCCAACTGCGGAAAACAGTAGAATGCTCACACCCATCTCTTAGTAGTGGGTCTGTATGGGTGACACATCCAGCTCCTTGGCTACAGAGTGGCCTGAATCTATGGACCAGCAAGGTACTGGGAAGAGGAGAGCCCACTGGCTGTGTTACAGAACAGATGCTGACCTACCTGCCTATATATGGTGTCAGGAGGGAGGAAGGGGGCAGAGCCTGCCTCCACAAGGTCTGCATTGCTGGAGCTCAGGTCCCATCATACCTTTCCAAGCGTTCGGACACCAGGTACGTCTGGTTGGCATCCATGATGAACATCAGTTGATTAATGAGGTCATCAGCCTGGATGAGGCCTTCTAGCCGCCCAACTACTGTCATTCTGCGATCCTTCAGCATGATCACAGCCAGGAATGGGTACGTGTTCTCTCGCAGGGCCTGGGAGACTGGGAAACAGGCACAGACATCACTTTGACTGCCCCATCCAGAAGGGTGAGCAAGAGGGTACAGCACAAACCCTTTCCATCACCAGCAGCCCAGAAAAGCAGCTTCCACAGGCACTGTCTCCTTCCAAGCCAGAAAAGGCCTCTGGCCCTATTTTACAAACTAAACCCTATGAATTAGCAATGGGAGGAAATGGCTTGGAGGACAGAGACTGAGGGGGAAAAAACCCAAGACTTCAAATAACCAAAAAGGTTCTTGAAATCAAGCAGGAAGTAATTTGCTTTGAATGTCCATTCAGAATGGGACAAAAAGCCCTGGGTTTAAACTGCAGGGAGTTAAACAGGTCAAGCACAGGGCAACACTTGCTAATATTAAGAATGACCAGACTCTGGAAGATACTGTCATGGGGAAGATGGCAGGGGTGTCCTTCCCGGACATTTCAGAACAAAATTAAATTGTTTCTGCCAGCGGCAGGCTCTGTCTTGAAGCAGGGAATGAAGCAGATCAAGGGCTTTTAAGTTATTGTTCACCTGTGAACAAATACCACCTCCGCCTCAAGGAATGCATAGCACATCATGCCAGTTGGAGTGGTCATTACCAAAGGAACCCTCCAAATTAAATCAGAGCAACTTGTGGATTAAATGAAAGCCCGTGATCTCTTCCAGCTCTGCTTTCTAGGCTGTGACTCCAAAGCATTGCAGGAATGAAACAGCAATAAGGAGAAGAATATCTCCTTAGAAAGCCATTCTTTCAAGGTGCTGATAGCTGGTAGCTCACCTATGAAGCCAGGAATGACCCAGATTTAGAACCACGACTCCTGGCCTCTCCTGCCATGAAACGGGAAGGTGCAGAAAAGACACAGGAGGCAGAAGCAGAACTTTGGGAAAAGCCCTGATTTGCAGCAAAACTCTACTAAAAACGCTGACAGGCCAGGTATCAACAGCTCTGGAAAGACAGTACTTAAAAGACCTCACTGTGGGCTTTCAAGGAGAAAGGGACTGGGTGTGGAATGAAGTCTCTGAAAGGGAAAGAATGCACCTAACAAGTCACTCCTGGCCTCAGGCGTAATACAAACCAGCATTAAGGGCACAGCTAGTTATAGATACTTGTTTCTGCACTCAGTTTAATCCTCAGCACACACCCACCAACTCCCACTAGCAATGCACTAAAAGCAGCTTGAATGCCAGCAGCAAAGAGCACACAACAAGGAGTGCCCAGCAACACTTGGAACAGCAGAGGTGAAGAACAAAAGGTATTTCTCTGGCATCCAAACAGGCCCTCTGAGATACCACACGAAAAACATGTATTTCCCCATGCAATCCCAAAATCTCTTGTCTCCTTGCACAAAAACCAACAGTGTGTTTCAAACACGTAAGTTTGTCCCAGAGACAGGTAAAGGCCAGGAGGGACACACTCACCTCTGTATCCCTCTGGTTTATTGGTTGAGCAAGCCCAGAAGAGCATTCTAGTGTTTATGAGGGTGATCACCTCGGGTACGCACAGTGTATTGCTAGGGGATGAGAAGAGATTGTGTGAATGAAGTTGCATTTAAAGTGCAAAGATAACTATTTGGAAAAACTGTCCTACCTACCGGCAGAATTCATCTGTGTCTTGGTGGTCATCTCCATGAAGATAAACCAACAGGAAGCGCAGCTCCCGCTTGGCATCATTCAGTGCCTTGGCATAAGAGCAGAGGAAGTTAAGTTATGAGGTCTCTAGGCAAGGGGAAAGCAGCACCCAGAAGACTTGTGTGACACAGTTCAACAACATTTACCCAGGCCATTAGTCTGCCACTACCACGGTTTTAATGAGGCAGCAGTGGAGGATGAACCTGTCAGACCTTCTGACTAAACCCTCATTTAGTGCTGTCCTTTCACATTCCTTTCAGGATGTGGCTTTGGAGAACACTGAACTCAGAGGGAAGCCAGGTAGGCAACTGCACAGATTGATACCCCCCACCGTCCCACCAGACTCAGCTGGCAGTGAAGAGCCCTCCTTCACCCCTCAGACTCACAGCAGCCAAGGCTGAGCTCTCTGCTCTAGCCTGCACAGGACACAATCTTCAGACCACATCAAATGAAAACACTACTAAAAAAGAAGATAACTCAATAATGCTGCAGGCCCCAACAAAAACAAATAAACAACAAAAACCCCTTTTTGCATCTACGGTCTCTGGATTCCACCCACCCAAGAGCATTTCTTAACAAGACCACAGGATAAGTGCACAACAGGCTCCCTGTTTTACTGGCACTGAGTTTTAGTGGCCTAACCATTCCGTGGTTGTTTGAGTTTGGATTCCAGGCAAGACAGAGGGGCCCAGAAGAGCTGTGGAGGCGGCGAGCTCCATCGCTGTGCAGCATGGAGCAGATACAGACTCCACATTCTTCTCCAGCACTCAGAAAGCAGTGCTGATCCAATTGTCTGCTGGGATGCACTGCAGAAGGCCCTTCACTTGGCTAGGCTGAGAGAAGCTGCAGAAGAGGCAGTACCCATTGGGAAGTCCCACTTTTACAGACAGCACCATCAGCCCAGATCTAATATCCGGAACTCTCACCTCCCATAATTTCTTCAGGGGCTTCCTCTCTCAATTTTGAGGACCCACACCAAGTTCTGGACTTTCATTTTAGTACAAGCCCAGGCAGTCAATTCCAATTTGGTGAACAGAAGGACAGATTCAGGCACACCACGTCAGTTTATAAAAACAAAGGCAGGATTACAAAGAGTAGCTGTTGGCTACAGAGCCATACAGACGGTCGAGGAACAGTCAGAGCAGCTTTGCTTTCCAACTTTGCAGGCTTGGCATACCATCAAGCCTGGCAGTCACTGGTTTTCCAATACACTTTTTCACTAGCTCTCCGTTACCCCGTTAAAGAGTTTGGGGACAAATGCTGGGCTTTTAAATGAAAAGCAATTTTGCCACGTAGGCCCCAATACCATCTGGTGAAATCCCCACTCTCCATCTCCCCAGGATCTATGTACCAACATGTGACACTGACCTGGCTGTAAGTTCCCTGGTAGAAGACAGGGTGTATCCTCCCATATTTTTCCTCAAACATATGAATAAATGAAATAATGTCACCCACTGGGTCAGTGACCCGACTACGAGGATCAGGGCGTATAAAACGCAGAGCAAACCTAGGAAGGAAGCAAAGGACACTGGAAATTCAGCTTACTGACTTTCTGAAGAACAGTTTCTTTTCCACAGACAGTTGCTGGTCTTCATAAGGAGGAAAAAAGTCACAGCTGAGACCCTTGAGCATTTGTAATAACAACCTAAACTGCCACCTGCTCTAAAGTGATACCATTACTACAGAAGACCCCTCCGTCAAATATTATCTCATGCCAGGCATCAGCAAGTATCTGAATTCTGCATGATTAAGTTTCAACTTCCTCTGAAGCATCAGGCATGAGCCACACAAACAGTGTGAGGTTTGAAAAATTTAGTCAAAGACAGGCTGTTAAAAGCCACACAGTTTTGTCTGGATAACTTTGAAAACTGCATTTCTGCTATTGCAAGACTAACAATTCCAGAATGCAAAGCGCTGCAGAAAGAGAACATTACACTAGGAGTCCAATGAAGACAGAATAAACAGCCATTCCTCTGAGGCTGAAAAAACTTAACTGCAAGGCAGATATCAATGTTGTTTAGCTCTATGGATGCTAGTTTAGTTCTGTGGATGCACTGAAGTCACACCAAACTTTGGAAAACTCTTTAAGGAAGAAAAGTAATACGACAGGATAAACTGCTCAAACACCACAGGTGGTAGGACTGCTGAATATTTACCACCTTTCAACATTCCCTTCCTCTCTATCAATGCTGTAAGGAGGCAAGATGAGGTAGCCCGTTGGGGCAGTAAAGGGAGGAGACACAACAGACACCAAAGGGGAAAAAGGAGAGGTGCTTACAGTTTGGGTTTTGCCAGGTAACGTACAGGTATTAGGCAGGTTAACCTGCAGCCCAGCACGATTCTGATGAAGCTGTTTGTCCAAGAATACCAGACAGTTTGACACTGTTCTGCATCCCCTTTGTGTGGCACCCAAACTGTAAAGCTGCATGGAGTTAGAGCCCCAGTTAAATATTTCACTTACAGGGCTGCAAGATGCTCTTTTTCTCTGCAATAAGATTTCTTACTAAACAGTGTAGGAACTTTACCAAGATACAGATAAAGCCAGTTCAGCAAATAAATGGAAAATCTGCCATTAAAAGATCCAAGTGACAGAGGTACAGCCAAATCTACACTACAGCGTGCCTTAATGCAGTCAATACATGAGTCAGCACAAAAAAAATACTTACCTAAATATATCAAGTAATGTATAATAGGTAAATCGGAATGGAAGCATTATGAAGTAGTAACCCCATCCTAACAGGCCCTGCAATTACAAACAAAGAATTAGAGCAGTCTCCACGCCAGGAGCAGGCCTGCTAAAGCAAAGTGGCCACCAGCATCAAGCACATAGGTACACACAGGAGTATCAGTGCTCCAACCACTGCAAAGAAGCCCAGCAATATTTTTTATGGCTTCAGACACATCAAATCCAATTTCAGTGACTAGCATGGTTCAGTCAGAATTCAACACGACATGTCTGAAAAACCAGCATCACTGACTATTCGAGCAGCAATGCTTTTGCTCTGTGCTAATTTTCTTAACTGTACAAAAGGATTAACAGCACTGAGTCTTACAGGTGCTCATGCAAATTTGTTTATGAAACATTAATGCAAGTAATTGATACTGTGTTCAAGTTAATATAAATTTTAGGGGAGCTCTTAAAAGAAAAAATATTATTGCTTTGCCATAAGGAGCAGACAGTTCTTTGTTCCAACTGAACAAGCTTTACTATGCCACAGCAAGACACTCCATGATAAAGAAGCTTGTCTCACACTGTGAATGACACCATGGAGAAAATATCCACAGCAGTAACACAGGCTGAAGGAAAAGGTCTACATTTTGTTTTCAGAAGATAAAATGTTTAGAAAGGAGATAACAGCATACAAAGAAAACAATTCCTCTCCCTGCTTGCAAGTTCTGTTGCTCACAAACAGTCACCCAAGAAGCAGGGCAAAATCCACTATAAGATAACTTGCCCTTGGCTGTGGCCTTGAGACAACGTAGCTGTAGATCCTGTGGTCAGCTGTATTGACCTGCAACGGCCGCGATGGAGGAGGATTAAAGACACTTGGGACACCTTCTTGCTCATTCAGTCGGTCCTGTACAGCTGCCTTTGACACAAGAAAGAGCAAAGGGAGTTTTTAGACATTCAAGAATGCAGAAAATGTAATATTTTTTTTTTAATACTTTGGGCACTAACAGTAGGTATCATTTGTCCATAGCCTCAGAGCACTGGGTAAGCATGACTTATTACAAATGGTATCCACCAATACTCTTTTCTGCATGGAAAGCCTTCTCCATGGCAGCCCGTGCACGTGCACCCCGGGAAGTTACTGTGCCAGTCCAGTGATTGTTCACAGCCGTAACAAATCCGCTCTGTCCTTCTGAAACCAGCTCTCCGACAACATCCAGACACTGTTATGAAGAGCTACTAGTGTAAATTCAGTGTTTGACACATTAAATCTTACAGGTAGGGCCTCCCCTCCCCACAGAGTACTCGAAATCACTACGAATCCTCTTTGCAGTGGTACCTCTATGTTCCAGTTGTGCTGCTCCAGTGTGTGACGACATTGGTCCATGGACTCTATGCCGGTCAAGTCCTAAGAGAGAATAAAAGCAGAGGAGTGTCAGGGAAGTGCTATATTTTTACTGTTCTTTGCAACACGTGAGCACAGACAGGAGTTACCACAACACATTACCACAATACTTTTTCTTTTTTTTAAAGTGCTCTGCTCTCAGTTTAAGAGTGGAGCAACTCAAACCAACCCAAACCCGTAAACACACAGGAAGCCTCAAACAGGCCTTTGCACTCTTCCAGCATCAGCCAGTTCTCAGCAGAGCCCAAGGCCCGTAACTACAACCACACTCAGCCCAGTCAACAGTCTAACACAACATTGCCCAGAAATTTCACTCTGGAAGGATATGCCAGGCCGATGCACTCAAACATCACCTCAAAGCATCAACTTAAAAGATGAGCAAAGAATTTCTGGAAACCCAATACGACCATTACTTCACTCATGGCAAGCATAAACAGACCAAAACCAAAATGAGCCAGGCACTAATGAAGGGAGCGTTTTCCAGCATTACAGAGGATTCTATAGTTAAAAACCACCAAAATCCAGTCCAACACAGGCAAAAGCTGAAGCAGAAAACAGTCCAAACACATGAGCAGACCTCAAAGCCACTGGGCTCTCATATCAATGTTTGGAAGGCACGTTTTAACCCTGTGGCACTCAGAACTCATCCACAAGAGATCAAACAACAGTATTTGTTATTACAGGAAGCCACGTCAGCGCCTCTTGAATGGAGACAAATCTTTGCTGAAGCGAACATCCCCGTCACTGTGCCACAAACATCTCTCCCCACACCACTCGCTGTGAGGTGTTTGAACGGACATTTCAGGGTTGTATCCTGCACCTACCACCAGAGCCAAGGCACACACTTTCACAGAAATACATGAAGCCATAAGTGTGCTGCTGCTAACCTTTGAATCAGTCAGTGCAAGATCATCACAGGTGACACCATTAACAGTGCTGGCAATTTTGAAGGAAACTGTTTTTTAAAATTAAAAGGAATAAGGTGTGTTTGGTTTTTTTTATAACTGGGCAACAGAAATCCAAGAAAGCAGTTATACCTTCAGAAGCCATTATTTAGCTTGGATACACAATGACAGAAGCAACAACAATACTCTTCATAAGCAGTGTAACAAATTCAACACAAAGATGTGCCGGTGATATAAGGAGACAAAACATGACAATTTCTCCAGTAAGGTCAATCTTGACAAGAGAATTCCACCAATCCTTAATGCTTCATGTTCTTCCCTGGTGGATTTCTCTCCAGACCCACCCCAGCCAGCTGCTGTAACCCCACAGATGGTGCATCTCCCTGGACAGCTCAGGGATGGAGCCGGGAAGCAAAACAGGCTGCTTTGCCACCAAACTGCTCGCACTGTGACAGCCGGAGCTGCTGACCTGCAGAGGCTGTGCGAGCTGAATTACACCAGAGCCTTGCCTGGCCTCTGCCTGCCAGCACCACACGCTCTTCTCTGCCACACCTGAGGAGGTCTCAGCCACGAAGGAGTGTGGCAAAGAGCTAGAACTTTTATTCCCCGAGTCTGCCGTACAGCAGAGAGTAGCTTTGCTGCGGGAGGCAGCTCACGATGATTGCAAACACAGAGCAGTGATTTGATACAAATCCTCGTACATGGTTTCTTTTACACCTTGCAATCCAATCCATTGTTAGCAATCCTATTTAATTCCGTTCATCTCCCCCATTTCTTGCTTCATTTAAAAGCCCCTGAGGCAGTCTTGACAAGCTGACCATTTAAGAATGCACTGAACTATGGTTTTCCTGGAGAAGGATGGTGGATGGTGCATCTACTCCCTTCCCTGCCCCCATTCAAACATTCCATATACTATTTCCACCCAAGTCACACTGTGGACAGATGCCCTATTCAAGCTCTGGGCTCAAACTTCAAGCATTTCTTGAATCCTCTCTCATGAAGTCTCCATAGATCTCTTACCTTCTCCCCAATCTACTGGGCAAAAAATCATTGCTGCATTCTGATGCACAGAACCAGACTGTTCAAAGCATTGCTGACATTAACTACATAATTGCAGTCACTCAGGAAAAAAACCACTTCAAGTCACTGCCCAGTGGTGTATAAATATTAAAAAGTAAGCCTGCAGCAAGCCTTGTAAGGAGGCACTACAGAAGTCAATTTCCTAGAAGAAATGAAGCTCAGTGAACTCAGCCATTGCCGCCAGAACACCTCCATTTATCACTTGCTTCACAATTTGGGGTTTAACAATCTTTAAAGATTTGCTTCACTTGAGTAAAATTTAGGTTTTCTATTCTGATTTTTTTTTAACCCCAGATTCCTACAGAAGGCACTTCATTGTCCTTCTAAAAGGACATCTTAAAAGGCACCTGCAATTTACTCTATTTGATTTTACAACAGAGTAAAAACGTGTGTATTTCAAAGCCTTGAAAGTCTTCTGATTACCATTCCTTAACACCCTGGAATTTCTGCTGGTGCTCGCAAAATTTACAAGACTCAAACTCATTCACACCTTTGTCTCTAAATGCCTGAATTATCACTCAGCACTAATAACAGGGCTTCACTACCCACCCAACATTCTCTCTTTTTTCAATTATGCAAAATGCTTTAGCAGTTTTAGGTCAGAAAGCAGCAAAGTAACAGCTGTGCAGAACTATGAACAAGCATTCAATAAGTACTGAACCACTGCAGCATTTGCAAGACCTACTGAGCTCCACAGAGACAGGCTACAGGCTGGAAATTTCACCCCTTCCCAACCACGTTACAGCACCAGGCACGCTGTTGCCAGATCTCAGCATCTTCTACAACACTTCTCCGTGGAGGTGAGTCTACTTTTTTTTTTCCTTAGCATTTTAATACAGTAGCCCTCAACATGAAACAGAAGTGACAGAGCCACCCCAGTAGCACTGTGCCTAGTGCTCCCACCGCTCTTCTGATCAATGAAGCTGCACAATGAAACGTTGCAGGGAAAAGAAATTGCCTGTGTAAAGGCAGCTTTAAAAACTGAACACCTTCTTGAATGTTACTTTGACACACTCCCTGAGACAGCCACATTCCAGTTCCAGGATGTTATGGAAGACACCCACTGGTTCAGAACAACTTGCTCTCAATATAAAGGAACCCCAGAAGACAGTTCAACTGTCAGTTCAGACAATACTTGCTGGTAAACACTGATACTGTTCGTTATCACTCCCAAAGACCATTTAAACTATTATCTCAGTACCTTCTACAGCTACTGCTTCACCTTAGTCACAGAAACAGATTACAAACTTGAAGCACCACACCATTTCCACTGCACCAGTTGCAGCGTTTCTGGTGAAGCTCACAGCTAGCTGCCAACTGCACTATTCATACGCCAGACAAAGCAGCATTAATTGTACCTTAGTAGCATTAAGGTTAAGAGAACAAACACTGTCTTCAAATCAGTCACCAACTACTACTTTGCTACTCTGTCTCACAGAGCACACATCTTAGACACAGTAAGTAATAAAAAGATAAGGCCCCCTCTTAAAAATAAAATTTATCCCATTAAACTAGCACCCTCAAACCTTCAAATAAATATAAATCCAAGCTCAAGGCAGTGGATAACATTTACAAAAAAAAACATTCAGTACCACAAAAGCCAGGAAAGTTCGACATTGCCTTCTCAAACTCCTTAAAGCAGAGCACTGACCTAAAACATACCAAAGCTGCTGTTGGATTATTTGCATCTCTCACCTTTGAGACTGCTCAGAATGCTAAAATCTTCTCAGTACTGAAGTAGTGGAAAGTGCAATTCCATGTATCAAAGGCAGAAGGAATACTCCTGAGCGGACAAAGGTTGTAAACTGGACTTACGAAATTGTTCCCTCTGCAGATACTCTGTTTCAACATAGGAGTGTAAGAGATGCAAATCCACAGGACTGCAACTGGCACTGCTCTTAGCTCCCAACCCACTGCCAAATTCCAGAGAATTATGTTTCCAAGGGTAAAGAACATCTGACTTGAGGCAGCAAAAAAAGCCTTTCCTGAGAGTTTCTCTTTGAGTATTACAGCAAATGCCTTTAAGAGGGTTTTGATCAATACGCAATGCACTGAGGAGGAAAGCTGCCTGGAGTTTTTTTATTTCCTCCCTCTTCTTTAAACAAGAGATGTTTTCAGTCCTGAGCATTTTGTTTTCCCCATTTGGAGATGGTATCATGAGTGCTACCTTTTTTCCTTTGCAAATAACCGTCCATTACTTTGTATTTGCATATTATAAGTATGTTAGACATCAGCCCAAGTGTAATGGGCACAGATCAATAACAAGATCCTACAAAAGCTGCTTTGCTGTTTCCTCCATCTCCCAAATGCAACTGTATCTCCACAGCTTTCTTAAGCTGTTCAAAGCAAGTTTCTCTCTACAGATGTCAAAACAACAAAGTCTTGACAGACGAAAAATTTAGATGCTTATTTTAGTTTTACTCTTTTACATTAGAAAATGCTTCAGCAGTAAATGGGAGGTTGAAAGCATGCCAGAATGCTTTTTTTGCTTTAATTTCAAGTTTATCCCAATTATCTCTCCATACTGGTACTCTTTTTTTTTTTCCACTCCATTAACCTGCCATAGCAGGATAGCAGACAACTGTTCTGTTCCAGCCCTGTCCATAGGAAGAGAGCTGCTACTTCCACCGTCCTGCCAGCAGAGCCGTTTACATGAGCACTATCAAAGCACATCAAGCAAACATCAGTGGAATTAATGTAAAGCATGTATTTAAATTGTAACCCCAACAGCTTGGCCCACAAACAGAACAACAGGCTTTCACCTCTTTACCTTGGAAGGAAGAATTTCCAGCAGAAGTAGCACAAACTGTATAGGGCAACAGAATCTTTACCTGGAACAGCTGTTTGCTGGGTAAATGGCAGCCTACAGCTCTTGCTCAACGCTTCCCTTCTAGCTCTCCATTTAATTGTAACACTATTGAGGGCCTTTTACTATTGCTTACCTCATCTATTATCCCCACTCCCTTCTTTCCTATTCTGCTCTCCTGTTTTATTGACACTGCCATGCCACCTTCTGTGAAAGTACAATGCCCTGCCACCACAGAACGAATACTGTAGAAATGAGTTACAACAGCACATAACAACAAAGTGTAAAGTTATCTTTGAAAACATTTAAGTGTTCCCTGCAAAGACAGCGGGAATCCCTGAAAGGTTTACAAGTTAACTGTAGCAGCGTTTGCAGCAATAGCATCACACAAATTATTTTAATGAGCGTTAGCCATCCTCTCCAAACAGCAAATCCTCTTTAACAGAGTCCAGCTGATTTGGAAACAAGAAAAAAACCCCAGCTTTTCCAGGTGGACTGATTTACTCTACCTCATTTTAAAGAAACAAGCCACACTGCACACCTGAGCTCCTTTCAGCCAGGTGCTGAGTACCAAAGGAGAAGGGATCACCAGTGAAGTCTGTCACTAGCCCAGCCCTGGTGAAAAGCTAATCTCATATACCCCAGGGGACAGAAGAATGAGATGATCCTGGTATCAAAGCCTTCTGGAGTACAGCTTTCATAGACTCTGGACAGCAGCTGTCTTCTATCTGAAAAAATTCTCCCCTTTACAGTGAAAGGAGCATTTCCCTCCACTTCACACTAAGACTCAACAGGAAGCTGGACTAAAACCTGAATCACTCCTTCTGACTCCTTCTCCATCCCCTCCAGCCCCCAAGCCTGCTGGCCATGGCAACACCAGGTAGCACTAGGAAACAGGATTCTTTAGTTTCACAGCTGCCCACAGGGTTTTGAAAATAGCAACAGGGACACTGATGAGTGCAGCTGGTCCTATCTGTCCAGATTCAGTAGATTAATAAGTACTATGATATCTTACAGCAAGAGAATGGGAGCTGGAGGACAGCTTTCGCGCATATATTATGTGCGGCACAAGCAATGGCTTAAACCTCAAATATTTACGCAGAAAATGGTAGTATTGAGAAAGCAATTGTTAACATTGCTTTGCCTTGTTTGTCTGTAAGGCTGCCCAACCAGTTTAATTTGCAGTTAAGATTTAGAGGAGATATCTGTAAAAAAGTTTCCTCTTAGCTATAGTCACAGAGGAACACTGCAGCACATTAATTACTTCAGGAAGTTGTTTAATCCCCCTGACTCAGAGGTAAAGGCTTGGCAAGTATCTGTTTGTAATGATGAAGAACACCTGCACTTATCTCAGCTGTGGAAGGCAGGGCTGGATGCCTTCTCTAGTCCCTTTAAGCCCTGTATTTCTACAGTTACATCACACCAGAAAAATATGAAAAAACAAAGCACTATTGAAAGAAAATGCTCTATTTGTAAAAGAACTCTACAATCCAAAGAACACCACCTGATGCCCTACAACTTGGAAACAAACCCAAGACACCTGAAGATAATTTTCATTGACCACCATGTTTAATTACTTCTCACCAAGAAGCCCTAAGTAGTTCAACTCCACAACACTATTTTCTCCCCAATAAGCCACATCTGTAGATCTATTTTTTTTTAAATTATTCAACTGCTGCACAGCCCCGAGGCCCTGGCAAACCAAAGGTTAACCAACCCAGCGCCTGTTATGTACCAGACAGCAAGATTAGATCATTACAATCCCCAGTGGCCTCCCCGTAGTAGGCATTACCAAACCATGAGGGTTGGAAGCAATTTTCCGAGAAACCACATTCCATAGAAACCCATCGGCTAACCCTCCTAAGACACCAGGAAAGGTTCTCCCATTCAGAGCTAATGACAAGAAAGGGAATTTTTCAGACTACCTAATTAAAATAGCCGGGACTTACCAAGGAGGTTTTTTTTCCCCGCGTGGCGTTAATGGGGTTTATTCAGCAGTCACTTCCTGCCTCCCCAATTAGCGATGACAGAACACCATTCCTAACGAAGTGCTGGGGGCACGCACAGCACCGGCCGGCCCCTCAGCGAGGCCCCAGCCCAGGGAGCCCAAGCCCCACGGAGGAGCTTCACTGGCCCCCGCGGGGACCACCGTTACCCCCGACAGGGCCGGGACCACGGGGCTCTCTCTTCTCGCCCCCCACCGCCGGGCCCGCTCCAGGCGAGGCCTGCCCCGGCTCTCAGTGAGCCCCGTACCCCCCGGCCCGCAGCAGGCCGGAGGAGCGGGCCCAGCCCAGCCCGTTCTTTGCCAGCGCGCCGCCTCCTCCGCTCCCGCCGGCCGGCACGGCCCCCCCCGCCGACACGGCACCTGGAACTGCAGCAGCTTCTCGGTCTGCTCCGCCGTCAGCTCCCGCTCCTCAGGCGCCGCCATTTTGCTGCCGCCTCTGACCCGCCTCTCCGTCACTGTCCGGAACTGACGTCTGCCACCCGCACTTCCGCCCCGGCCCCAGGGTGCGGGCGGGTGCGCGCGCGCGAGGCGCCGTTAAGAAGCCGACGGCTGTTTATCGGCCGCCCGGAACACCGGAAATGCCCATCCGCCTTCCGGAAAAAGCCGAAGCGCCCTCGGGCCGTTCCGGAAATGCCCGAGTCTCATCGGTGGGGCTCGGCGCTCCGAAGAGTTCCGAAGTGTGCCGAAAGCTGCTCGGGCGTTTCCGGAGCGGACCAAGGAGGGAGGGGAGATGTTCCTTTGGCCGTAGGAGCGGGCCCCGCGGGAGGGGGGAGGCGGACCGGAACCCCTCGGGAGCAGGTTGTCACTGGAACGGCCTATTTACCACCGGGCGGGTCCTGCCCCGGCCACCTCCCGTCCCACCGTGTCGCCCGTCCAGTAGCGGCGGCGGCTCCACCCAAGATGGCGGCCGCCAGTCAAGATGGTGGCCGTGAGGGGCCGCCCGCTCCCACCCCACAGAGCTACGAGTACACCCGTGGGTGGAGACGGTGCCCCGGGACCACGGCCCGGCGAGCCCGAGGGGAGACGGCCGAGCGGCCTCGGCCCTCCATGTCCCCCACGGGGTAGCGCGCGTCCCGTCCCAGCAGCAGCGATGTGGGGAGCGGACTGCGGCCGGGCCCCGGCCTGGCGATGCGCCGGGAGGCGGGGAAGCGGGACGCGGCCGGCGGGAGCCGCCCCCGCCGCTGATGT
>NW_015090893.1:9271820-9287234 GCF_001431845.1 Calidris pugnax
CGGTTGTAAAGGAGGAGTGTGCCCCCAGGGCATGGAGGGGAGCCCTCCAGGGTGCCCCCCCACTGTGGGTCTGGTGTTCCCCGTGGGATCCACTGCATCCCCAGTGGGTGATGGGGGCCACGCAAGGACCGTGGGGTCCCACGACCCAACAGGGACTATCTGGGGCCTGTGCTTGGTGCCAAAGGGCTTGATGTTGGGGTTCCCTCTCAAACCTTAGGATGTGGGGTGAATCCTGAGCTGGGACGTGCCAGCTGTGGGGTGGTTTCTCCCCTCGTGCTCAGGCTGTGTTCCCTGGGTTGGATGGACTACCATCTCTGTGTCTCCATGCCCCCAGCTAGGGCAGTGGCATCCAAGCGAAGCTAAGGAGCAGTGACAGCCCTGTCACTGTCCCCATAGACGGGAGAGCCCTTTGGGGTGCAAAATGGAAAGCATTTCCATGGGAGCACTGTGGTCGCAGGCCCTGCAGGCAGAAGATGCTGATCCTGATCTTCAGGGGCAGGGGCTCAGAGGTCTACTCTCTGCAAGGACACGGGGACACTGCTGCCACAGTACTCTGGCTCCTTCCCATAACCCAGGCATATAGGGCCTTCTTGTGCTCTCTGTGGAGCAGTGGTTTCACCTCTCCATACACGGGGCTGTGAAGGCAGACCTGGGCCTGGAGAGGTGCTGACAGCCATGGTGATAAATGCAGTCAGACAGGCTGGAGCTGGGTGTAGTCGGAGCTGCACTGTGGGGGCGAGCACTGTGGGGATGGTGCTTGCTTGATCTGTCCTGTGGTTATGCGGCTGCCTGTGCCCGCAGCTGGCTGGCTGGTACAAGCTTTGTGGTCACCACTGGGGAGAGCTCAGGGCCTGGGGTATGGCTCCTTCAAAGCTTCTTCTCTCCCAGCAGTGGGGATCCCTGCATGGGGCTGGCCTTGTGGCCCTGGTGTGCAGCTCTCAGTGTTCTGTGGGGCTGGGGTGGCAGGTGGAGCTGTGGGTGTTAGTGGTGCCTCAGTCCCAGCCCTAACCTTGCAACTTGTCCTAGAGCCATCCCCCCACATGGGCTCTTGAGACCCTCGGCGTGCACGCCTGCTCTCCTCTCCTGGTGGAGCACACTGCAGTGTTCCTGTGGGCTCTGTCCCTGGCAAGGCTGCCTTCCCTTCCCAGCACTGCACTGCTGGGCACTGGGCCGACAGCTTCTGGGTCAGCTGTCTCTGTCTATCGGCAGCCTCTGCCTGTCCACTTCTGGGCTGGGGTTGGTCAGGTTGTCTTTCTACAATCAGTGCACCTGCCTGTGTCCAGCCTCGTGTCTGGAACAGTTTCCCTAATCTTCAGATAAGATAAAACACCAGTGAAAACACCGTAAAGACATAAGTGCCTGGAGAGGTTTGTCTGGGGGAGAGAGAGAGGTGCTGGCTGAATCCCACCAAGGACAGGAGACCAATGGGCCTGGCCCACCTATGTGGTGCTGTTGTGGATGGGTGTACTGGGCTGGAAATGGCACAACCAAACTCCAAGGAACTGATTTGTTTCTGTTTTGTGAACACCAGCCCCTCTGGGATCACCTGCAGCTGCCATAGTTGTATTTTTATTTCTCTCTTCCTTTTTCTTTAGCTGGTCTTCAGAATGGAGGAGCCACTGTCAATGGAGATGTCTTTCAGGTGAGAGCTCAGCCCTTTGCCCTGTCCCAGTGGTGCTCAGGGGGATTGGGTGGGTGTGGGGCCAGCACTCTGCTGCTCTGTCCCCAGGATTGACTGGAGTTTGCTGTCCAGCCACAGAACAGCTGTGTTCTCCTAGAAGGGTCTGGGTCTTGGGGGAGAGTCCTGTCTGCTCCATTCTCATCCCTGCTTGAAGGAGAAGATTGGTCCTGCCTACCATGACCTGCCCCAAATCTATTTCTGCGTGGCCTGTGCCCTGAAGGAGCAACTAGGCCCTAAAAGCAGATCACAAATCCTCCATCCCCCACAGAAGCCCCCTCTTTCCAGCCTGAGTAGCTCCTTGAGTCCTCCTTGAGCTACCTGCTCTAGTAGGAGGTGTCCCTGCCCATGGCAGGGGGGTTGGAACTCGATGATCTTTAAGGTCCCTTCCAACTCTAACCATTCTATGATACTATGGTTCTCTGGGGCAGTCAGGAGCATCTCTGGGCAGATGCCAGAGCCAGGACAGGGCTGCCATGGGGCACTCGCTTTGCTGAATCTGCAGCATTTCCCATTAAACCCACTTGCCCCATGGCCAGGGTTGTTTTGTGGAGGCCACCCACCTAGGTCTCAGCTCCCTCTGGGAGCCCGAGGTCCAGCTCTGCTGGCTACAGGAGAAGCTGTGCCAGCATCTGGACAAGGCCTTCACCCCACTTGGTGCCCAGCAGTGTGGCACGTGCATTGCCTGTGCTTAGTTTACGGGATGATAATCGCATCAGAAACGGGACAGACTTAATTAGATTTGGGAGCTTGGAGGAAAGCTGTAATCCCATTGCTGAGCTCGGTGTCGGGCTGGGCGTCCCGGCCAGCGGAGGGTGTTAGGGGTGGCACTGGGCCAGCGTGGGCCTGGGGGAGCCGTGCGGGCAGCTCGGCTTGGAGGAGCGAGGGTGGCTCGTCTGCGGGCTGGTGTCCAGGCAGAGAGCGATGCCTCCCTTGGGCCCTGCCTCTCACCTCGACTCTCCCTGTCTTTTGTGGTCAAGCCTGTGATGACGCAGAGTCCTGGGGCTACCTCGGCCCGAGTCGGGGCCAGGGAAGCCCGGTGGTGGTGGGGAGCACGTCACAAAGCGGGTGGCTGTCCTCTCCTGTGGGGCTGCCCAGAGGGTGCGAGAGCTGTGTTGGCAGCAAGTCAAGGAGGGGAACGCTGGGAAGTCTTTCTGGGTGACAGGGCCTGGGGCTGAGAGCTAGGACAGCAGCTTGAACAGCGCTTTGGTGACACTGTCCTAGATGTCCCATGCTGTCACCCTCCCCGCCTCCTATCTTGGCTTGTCTGAGTGCTGGGAGCGAAGAGTCCTGCCCTGCACTGCCAGCCCTTCGAGGTGGCTGAGCTGGGCTGTGGGAGGAGCTGGTGCTGACAGTGAGATCCTCATCCCCGGCAGGAGTCCAACGGCCCCACAGATGCCTACGCAGCCATAGCCAAGGCTGACCGACTGACCCAGGAACCTGAGAGCATCCGCAAGTGGAGGGAGGAGCAGAAGAAGCGCCTGGAGGAACTGGGTGAGACCCAAGGCCTTGTGTGGCCACACTCGTGGCACCTTGCAACGTGGCAGTTGGGGCCCTTGGGATCCCTCACCTGATGGTGACCCTGCTGCATCCCAGAGAGGTGTCTCATGCCCTTGCCAAAAATCTGCTGTCCTTAGGGCAGTGATGCCTTTCAGACAGTACTAGTGGGGACTGGGGACAGGCCAGGGGGGCTGCAGCTGTCCTGCCTGCTGAAGGGCTGCCCAGCAGACCCAGTGGGTGTCAGTCTGGCTGATGGGGTCTGTCTTGCTCCGGCCTTAGATGCGGCTTCGAAGGTGACTGAGCAGGAGTGGCGTGAGAAGGCCAAGAAGGACCTGGAGGAGTGGAACCTGCGTCAGAACGAGCAGATGGAGAAGAACCGGGCAAACAACAGGTGTGTTGTTGTCAGCATGGCCATGAGGGCTGCGACGGGAGCTGCTGTGCAACCAGATCTGCCTTCCTGGGATGTTTGGGGGCTTCTTTCCCCGCAGCGGGGTCCAGCCCTGCAGAGCCAGAGCTTTGCCAAGCAAGGGGAAAAGCTCCAGGGCTTCGAGTGGCTCCGGTGGCTGTGCCGAGACCACCCTGGGATCACCCTGGGATCACCCTGGGATCTCAGTGCCTCCTGCCCCCAGCGTGGGCGTCGCGTTGGGGCAGGGTTGGGGCATTGTCTGTGCAGCCCTGCCGTCACGGGCAAGTTTTCCTGGTGTGATGAGTGTGTCACGCTCTGTGGGAGGACGCTAACCCCCTCTCTGTTTCTCTCTTTCTAACCCTCTGCCTGCCTGTCTGCTCTGCGCTCTCTCTCTGTCTGTGCCTCGGGGGCTAGGATCGCTGACAAAGCCTTTTACCAGCAGCCGGACGCCGATGTGATTGGCTATGTGTATGTGCCTCTTACAGACCGTATCCTGCCCCGCGGAGCCCGGGGGTCCTGGCCCCACCACTGGCTACCCAGCCAAGGGGAGGGGGGATGCTGGGAGGTACTGGGCCCTGGTGGGGTCCTGAAGGGAGGACGATGCAGCTGAGCATCTCCAAATGGTGGAGTTTTAGGAGGCAAGCGGAGCTCCTGGAAGGTCCCCTCTGAGGGCTGGCTGAAGAGGCAAAGCCATGGGGTTTTGTGTCTTTTGGGGGACAGCTCTGAGGGTGGAGAAGTCTTGGGAGCAGGCAGACACCCCAGTGCCCCTGGAGAAATGATGTCTTAGGTGAGTGCAGCCTTGAGCATGGTGTGTCTCTGGATCCCAGAGGACGCTGAGCTCATTGGCTGGAGCAAGGGGACAGGAAACAGGCACATGGGGTGTTCCCAGACAGAGGGGAGGGTCTCCTTGGAAAGGGTTCTACTGGTGACAACCCTCCAATGTCTCTGCAGGGCCTCGGAGGAAGCATTCCTGAAGGAGTCCAAGGAGGAAACCCCGGGCTCTGAGTGGGAGAAGGTGGCCCAGCTCTGCGATTTCAATCCCAAGAGCAGCAAGCAGAGCAAGGATGTCTCGCGGATGCGCTCGGTGCTCATCTCCCTCAAACAGACGCCCCTGTCCCGTTAGCTGCCGCCTGGCACAGCCGGGAGCGCAGCCGGGCAGAGCCAGGCTCACCGGCGGCGGCGTGGGGCCAGCCCGCGAGGGGCCTCACCCTGCCTGCCCCCTTCTCCCTGGTGTGTGCCTCGGCTGCGCTCGAGTCACTGGTTGTAACTCTCCCCATGGTTTTCCTTTGCTTAAAAGGTGCATCAGTCTCTTTTTACACTTATTTATTACTGTGGCATTTCCCGGGAAGCGACACTGTGTGGCAGAGCTGAGTTAGGGGGTGGGGGGAGAGTCCCCGGCCTGGGCTCCGGGAGGTTGTGCCCAGGGGGCTTGCTGGGTGAGGGGGGGAACACACCACCCGCTGTTCCCCACCTCATCCCTGTGCCTGGGGATAAACTTGCCTGTGCCCATCCTGACGCTGGGCGAGCGCAGGCACAGCAGCCCCGTGCCTGGGCCTGGGTCCTAGCCCCAAGGCAACAATCCCATTGGGACCACTGGCTCCATCTGCCTTTCTGGCAGGGTTTAGAACGGAGCTGGCTGCAGGGCTGGGAGGGTGGAGGAACAGCCCTGACTCAGCTCTGCACTGCAAAGCCCTGCGGGGAACATAGCTGCAGGGACTGAGGAATGTGAGTGCAGGCAGCCAGGCTGGGCCGGGACTGCCAGCAGTTTCCCCAAGCCCAGCAGAACTCTCCCCAGTCTGGCTGCACACTCCAAAAAGGTGGCAAAGCCCTGAGCAGCAGTTGCAGTGTCTATGTCCCATCTGTCCTATGGGGTTGGTGGCGCGGGGCACTGAGAAGCAGCCATGGGGGGAGCATGCAGGATGTTTTCTGTCCCTCCCCCACAGCCACCAGCAGTTGGGAATGTGGGATGCCAGGCTTTGGGGCCCTTGGCTCTGCTCTGCTCCTTCCCCTGCTCCTAGGATGGGAGATGGAGGCTGTGTGCTTGCAGGGGAGCTAGTAGGAAGGTCCAGCTGCTGTGGGGCAGGTCGAGCCTTCAGCTCCCTAACCCAGGGGCCCAGAGCAGGATTGGGCAGTTGTGATGCTGGGGCTTGTGCTGTCCCTGGACAGCAAGCCCCACATCTCTCTGCAGCTGCTCTGTGGCTTCTCTCTGCATCCCCCTGGATTTGCACACCTAAGACAGCGTGGCAAGTTGCCTCAGTCCTGCTCTCTGTCCCGCAAGGTACACGCTTTCCTGCCCACACACCAGCTTTTCTCTTTTGCTTGGTGGGGCCGGCACCAGCCCCTCTGGCTCAGAGGCCCAGCTTTTTAAACCTGCAAATCTTCCAGCCTGCAGGAGAGGGGTCTGCGCACACCCTGTCCTGGAGCTTGTGCCCCCGGTCTGGCCCATTGGGAGCTTGGGAAGGGCTTGTGGCAGTGGGCTGGGGGCACATGGAGCAAAGCCCACAAAATGTATGCTTGGGCCTCACTGCAGAACCCTGCTCTGATAAAGCATGTACGCAGAGCTCTCCTGGCCTGCAGCTATGGCTCCACAAAGGTCGTCTGCCCTCCTGCTGCTGCCCTCGTGGGGCGGCCGGGCTCCCCTGGCTCTGGGGCAGAGGCTCAGCAGTGGGATGGAACGAGAAGCGGGTGTGTAGGGAGTCACTTGGTGTTGTGTGCTGGGATTGTGCCCCTTTGTCTCTAGGGCTGATCACTCCTACTCTGTCCTCCTGCGCTCCAGCATGCGTAGGCAGCTCTGCCACGGCACGGGGTGGACGCCGACGCAGGATACCTTGGACTGGGCTGCCTGCCTCTGCCTTTCACTGCACAGCAGCAGGAAGCACCTCTGGCTGCTTTCTGGGGGGCAGGAGCCCCCCTGCGCTCTGTGCCTCCAGCCCCCACAGGCAGGCGGGCTCCTGGGTCCCCCAGCTGCTGTCGCACCCCGTGTCAGGCAGGGGCAGCCAGCTCCCGGGGAGCCGTGCCCACAGCTGTTCTACATCCCCTCGGCTTTGGTATCTGTGACTGTTCAAATTACCTGTTAAAATAAACCACATCTCCAATCCCACAGGGCACTGTCGTCTTTCCGCTTCAGCAACACACGTGTGTCTTTAGGAGAACCCACGACCATGAAGCCTCCCACAGAAAGGATGGAGGAGAACCACATCCTACAGGGAAAAAAATAGGAGGGAAAGGAAGAGCCAGAGGGTTCGGGGTGACAGCAGGACCAGGGGGCTCTGCTCTGTCCCCAGGGAGCTGTGAGTCCTGCTTGTTGAGGTGACCTGAGCTGCTCCCCAGCTCCCTGTGCTGTCCCCAGGCTCCCAAGGGACTGCGCTGCCAGATCTGCCCACCAGCTGCCTCCCACAGCCCTGCCCCGAGCTGGCCGGGCTGGAAGTGCCAGCGAGGCAGCCAAAAGTGGCTGCTTCTGGGAAAGATGTACTGGGCTGGTGGCCAAATGGGGAAGGCAGGTAGCCCTGCAGCAGGCAGAGCCCTGGGCTTCCCGGTGCAGAGGTGGAGCTCACCACGCTCAGTACCAGTGCTGGCTTGACATCACCCTTGCATTTCAGAAGTCAGCTCTGGTGGGTGAGAGCCTTCCCTGACTTCTTCTCAAGGGCCACCTGCACTGTGGTTCCCAGGTGGCACAAACCAAGTGCTCATTCATGGGCAGAGCGAGTTTTCTCCTCACCCTGTCCTCCAGAGCTGTTTGTAAGGGCAAAGCGGCATCAGGGAGCTGCCACCGCAGGCCAGGGAGGATTGGCGTGCAGGCTCTGACATGCAGACACCCAGGGAGCAAAGCCTGGAAACGCCCCAGGCATCACAGCAGGGTCTGTGCTCCTTTCCCCTGCAGAGATACACTCTGCCTGCAGGCAGGTACAAGCTGTGACAGCCACGCAGCAAACAGATCTCACAGCCCCACATCCTCCCTGCTCTGCAGCCCTGGCACAGGTGAGCAACGCCTCCTCCTTGCTCACCAAACACCCCCAGTGTGATCCAAACAATCCAACACCACCAGCAGGACCCTGAGCTGGCCATGACGATGTTTGTCAGGACGCAGGCAGTGCAGCTCTCTCCGGGAAGAGGGCGCTTGCTCGGCAGCCGGTTCCAGCTCCCACAAAGCAGGGAGCTGTGCAGGAACTGACTTGCCGGCAAAAGCAGCTGAAGCAGCAGCGCGTCCCAGCGAACAGGGCCAGGGCCCGTTCTGGAAATGCAAGTCCCCAGCTCGTTTTCACAGGGAGTCACATCTCTCGTGTCCTGGTTGCACCACCACTTCAAGGCAGCCGTGCCTGCTCCCTTTCCTTCCTACACTGTTTACTCTTCTGGCTTCCCAATGCTCTTGCAATGCAGTATCAGTCAGAATCTCGCTGCAATTCACTTTATTACTCACCAGTCGCAACCCAACAGGTTACATACTCTCCCCAAACAACTCCCCCACTGCTTATGAACTCTGTCCTGCCAGCATCAAGCCATAAACAGAGCTGTGCCTTCCTACGCAGGCAGATGATTTCTCAAATGCTAGTGCACCGCCTGCCTAAAGCTACACCCCAGTGCAGACCACAACCCACAGGACACAATTTTAACAGACTGTGACAGTACCAGGCAGGGACAAGAGGTCTGACAAGGGTAGAGAGCCTTAGTGAGGCGCAGCCTCCAGTGTCGCAGGAGGATAAGCTCTCAGAGAATCAAAAAAATGCCACAGCCCGGATATCAGGTTAATCACAGAGGTGTATTAGCCGCATTTCTAGTGCTCTGGAACACGGATCCACTCTGAGCTCCACCGAGGCATCACAACTGTCTCTCAGAAAACTCCATCCGCAGCCAGAATCCCCCCCCCCTGCCAGCTGTGGCACAGGCTGGCGGGCGCAGGCCCGTGGCCACAGCTTCTCTCTTGCCTGATCTCACTTTCTAGACTTCATGGCCGTGACCACCATGCCTCCCAGGAGGGCCACGAAGGTGAAGCCTTGGGCCACGATACGTGCCCGCATCATCAGCTGGGACCGACGGATGTTGCCTCTCTTGAAGCTGATCAGTCCGTAGGTCAGGACGCCGACCGTGCAGAGGCAGCCTGTGGAGAAGGACAGAGGGACAGCTCAGCAGAGCAGGGGTGAGGCTGTGAGGCGAGGCCCACGCCTCCATCTTGCCCCCCTCCATCTTGCCCCACATCTCCCTCCACATCCCCCCACACTTCAGCGTTGTTGGCTCGTGAGACAACACCCTCAAAACACGGACACGCTTCCCCCGAGGGCAGCCCCGTGGATTTAGGCCCAAGAGGGTCCGACCCGCTCGCTCGCTGCCCTCCCCGTCACCAGCGCCTCTCATCCCGCTCCTTCCCCATCATCCCCCCCCCGTCCCCCTCCTTCTCCCCTCACCGAGCGGCACCAGGGGGTTCTCGCGGGTCTTGCGCAGGAACTTGTCCCCGAAGCCCTCATCGCTGAACACCGGCAGCGGGAGGGGGTCCAGCGGCGGGGGAGGCCCTGCCGCCATGGCTGCGGCCCGCAGGGAAGGTGACCACCAGCGGGCCTGCCCGGCTGCCGTAGCCAGGAAGCGCCGCACGGCCAATGGGAGAGGTGGGAAAGCATCTCCCAGCAGCCTGCCGCGGAGCATGACGGGGGTTGTAGTCCATATCGGGAAGACGCACAGGGTGGTGCTGCGGGTACGGGACTACAGTTCCCGTGGTGCCCCGCGGCGCGGCCCGGCGCTCGATAGCAGCAGCGTGGTGCCACCATGCCGAAGGCGAAGGGGAAGAACCGGCGGCAGAAATACTCCTACAACCTCAACCGCAAGCGGCTCTACCGCAGCGCCCGCCGCCGCGACGCCCCGCGCATCGCCTGGTGAGGCGGCGGAGGGGGGGAACACGGAGGGGGGAGGGCACAGGGCCGGGCGTGGGCCTAGTGTGGGAGTGGGTGCCCCGGTGGGACAGGCCACGCGTCTGGGTGGGAGCTGTGGGGACGGGGACCCGGTGCCGGGGCCTGTCCCACAGAATCAATCACATGAGGTTGGAAGGGGCCTCTGGAGATCATCTATCCAACCCCCTGCCAGAGCGGGTCCACCCAGAGCAGGTTGCACAGGAACGTGTCCAGGTGGGTTTGAATGCCTCCAGAGATGGAGACTCCACCACCTCCCTGGGCAGCCTCTTCCAGGGCTCTGCCACCCTCAAAGTGAAAAAGTTCTTCCTTATGTTTATGTGGAACTTCTTATATTCAAGTTTGTGCCCATCTCCTCTTGTCCTGTCCCTGGGCACCACTGAAAAAAGACTGGCCCCACCCTCTTGACACCCACCCTTTAAGTATTTATAGCCGTTGATCAGATCCCCCCTCAGCCTTCTCTTCTCCAGACTGAAAAGACCCAAGTCCCTCAGCCTCTCCTTATAGGGAGATGCTCCAGGCCCCTCATCATCTTCGTAGCCCTCTGCTGTACCCTCTCTAGCAGTTCCCTGTCCTTCTTGAACTGGGGAGCCCAGAACTGGACACAGTGCTCCAGATGGGGCCTCACCAGGGCAGAGTAGAGGGGCAGGATGACCTCTCTTCAACCTCTCCCTGCACAGCTCGCACATTCGCCATGCCTGGGACCCCACCAAGTCGGTGGCACAGAACCTGGCCGAGATGGGCCTGGCCGAGGATCCCAACAAGGCCGTCCCCATCCCCAGGAAGAAGCTGCTGGTAAGTGTGGTTGTGGTGTGGTGGGGAAGGGCCGGGGGGGGTGGGAATCAGCTGGGGCTGCTACGTTGGAGGTGGTGGAAGGTCAGGCCTCCCTCAGGACAAGCTGGGGAAAAGCAGCGTGGGAGCAGCCTGTCTTGGAGCATGGGCCAGGTGGCTCTGGATCAGTCTCTGCAGGCAGATGGGTTTCTTATCACTATGCTTTTGTTGCCAAGATCCAAGTGTGGCATCACGGAGAAATAATGGACTTTAGAACAGGTATAAATAACGATCAGTCAGTCACCTGGGACTTGCCAGAGAGAGGTGGGGATGGGAACACCGCAGCCAAGTTGTTCCTGATGACAAAGAAAGCTTCTTTGTGTACTTTGCGTCGGTGGATAATGCTTCCAGGCAAAGGTGGCCCCACAACAGATCACAGTCATGGAAAAAACCAGGCATGACCTTGTTTGCCATTTGTCTCTGTTCACACAGTATTGCTGGTGTGACAAGCTTGCCCACAGGCTGGCTTAGTGGCGCAAATAAGGCTTTGCCTAAGCCAGCTGAGATTTTCTGATCCTTATAAAAGCAGTTTGGAGTTTTGGGAGCAATGTATGGGGAAACAGCTCTCTTGTGCATGGGATTTTCTTGAGTTGCCTTCTCTTTCATTTAACGCAGGGAATGGAGGTGGAAAGCGATGGACGGGGCCAAGGAAAGAAAATAGTGCAGAAGCCCTACGTGGTGAATGGTCAGTGCCACTTCTGTCCTACCCAGGGAGTGCTTCACCAGCCTTGGCAGGTTTCCTGCTGACCCACACTGCTGCCATGGCGTTTGGGGTTCTCCCAGGGCCCTGTGGATTATTTATATATGTCTCTCCTTTCTGTGCTGCCAGACTGTCCTTAGCTGCTGTGCTGTGCCGGGGGCAGGGAAGGGCGTTACTTCTTGTCCAAGCTGGTGGGCTTGTAGAGGAGTAACCCCTGGAAGCAGTCAGTTGGGGTTTTCCAGCCAGGCCAAAGCTGAGCTGGGAGCCAGAACTCCTCTGACTTACCCTTGCCATTCCTGTGTATCCTGTCTCCTGTGCTGCTTTTTTCACAGTATTTCTACCTGCAGCCCCAAGAGGGCTCTTGTCACTCTGAAAACAGGCACCGGGGTGACAAGAAACTGTGGCTGCAGTACCCTGCTTGTTTTAGTGGTGGGCTGGGCAGCTCTGAAGAGTCAGGCTCTGCAGCCTGGGCAGAAAGGCTCCACTCCTCGTGGTGGCCTGGATGCCTGCAGCCTACGTGGAGGGCTGTTGTCTCGCTCGTTTTCCTGGGAAGCAGCCCTGTGTGTGCGAGCAGTGGAGCTGTGCTGCAGGAGTCACCTCCTTTCTGCAGCACTGGCAGGGTTTGATCTTGGGGAGGAGGCTGGGGGACCTCTGAGGTGCTGCTTGCTTCCTTCCTCTGCTTCATGGCGTCTCTGTCCTCTGCCTAGAGATGGAATATGAGGCCAGTCTCCCCGAGAAGAAGTCAAACACGCTCTCGCGAGACCTCATTGACTACGTGCGGTACATGATACAGAACCACGGGGAGAACTACAAGGTAAGAACTGGCTGTCCCTGAGCGAGGAGCACCCGGGGCAATTCACTCCTGGCTCTTCTGCAGGATGGGAATTGCTCCCTGTGCGGGTTCCTGTTTTTGCAGTCAGCTGGTTGTTAAGGGGAAGCAGCGCATTGAACCTTGGCCAGATCCTGGTCTGACTCAGGCACCGATCGCAGCCGGCCTGGGTGGGCCTTTGGCTGGTTTGGTGTTTGCTCTCGGGGCTGCTCCTCTGACTTACCCTCTCCTTCATCACAGGAAATGGCTCGAGATGAGAAAAACTACTACCAGGATACACCCAAGCAGATTAAGAGAAAGATCAACGTGTACAAGAATTTCTATCCCGAGGAGTACAAGGATTTCATTGCATCACTCAAGCAGGAAAAGATGGATGTGCAGTGACTGCTGTTTTTCCTCAGGTTCGCCTGCAAGTGCAGGCTTGTTGTGACCATATTCTGAACTGAGGGGGACTGACAAACGGGTGACAGTTACAGGCTCAGCACCAGCAAGTTGAGCTACACAAAACCTCTGGTGATGGAGGAAGGACCTTCATCAGACAGGGACAGTAATAACCAGGTGTGAAAGACTTCTGGCTGTGGCTTGCAGCGCTGGGACTGAACGTGCTGTGCCGCTCCCTTTCTGTGGGGCAGCCAGCACTTCTTTTGCCTTGTTAAAATAAATTACTCTTTCAAGCTGGTGATATTGTCTTGCTCGTGGGCTGTCGCTTGGCGCAGTCCCGCTTTGGCGAGCTCCCGGTGCCAACCTGTGGGACGTGGACGTGGGGTGCATGTCACCCCTCAGCAGCAACGGGGCTGGGGGACCGCAGGCAGCACTTGGGCTGTTGATTTCCCTGCAGGCAGCAGAGGTTGGCGCAGGGCCACGTGCTGCTTCCTTCCCCCATGAGCGACCTTCCTGATGGCAGCTTGGGACACCCGGCTGGGGGGTCCCTTCCCCGCCAGGGAGCTGGAGGGGGCACAGAGTGAGCAGCTTCTTTTATTGATAAAAGAAAGGAGCGACTGTACAGAAGGTTTCACAGCAGAGACCAGTCGGCGTGTACTCCCTTCCCCTGAAATGCTCCCCAGCTTCCCCGATGGGTTTTCCAGGACCCAGCGCCCTGTGGCCGGATCCAGCAGCCTCCTGCCTGCAGGCAGGGCTTCCTGCGGGCCCGAGCCTGGCTCCTTCCCCTTCTCCCTGGGGCAGCTGAGAGGGGAGAGAGACTGGGCAAGGGGGACAAAGACCTGCTGAGCACAGCTCCTTCCAAACAGCCTGTCTTCACCCTGTTCAGAGAGAAGGGGCAGTGCAGGGCTGCCTGACACCTGCCTTCATCTCATAACAGGGCTTTAAATCCAGATCTGGGGGGCTGAGAGCTGTGCTGGGCCCCGGTGAGGCACAGCCCGAGTGGGTTATTCCCACTAGTGTATACTGAGCTGGCAGGGCTGTGCCAGCAGTAACTCCTCGTGGTTTTTTGGGAAGAAGAACCCATCTCCTGAGACATCCTGTCCATGCCACTGGGTGAGAGGATTACCTCGCTTTTCCAGCCCCATCCATTTAATATCCTGCAGGGCTGCCATGAAGGTGCAGGGCCCTGCCCTGTCCCACATGTTCCCGCTCACCAGGGGGTGAGAGCCGTGCTTGTGCCTCCATCCCAAGGCAGATTTCATCCCTGAGCTGGGGGAGGCGGCTGTCCTCTCCCTGTAGCAGAGAGCAGAGGCTGCTGCTCGTGTTCCCTGAGGGCAACCATGCCACAGCTCAACCCCAAACCTCGTGGGGTGCAGCAAGCACCCCAGGACTGGCAGCCGGCTGCCAGTGTGTCTGAGCTCCAGCGGCACCCACCCAGATACCTCCATCCTCGCGCCGCAGACCCCGAAGAGGAGCCACATTGGGGGCGGGAGCCTGTGTGGCCCCCACGCTGGCTCAGGGCTGGGACAGCAGGGTGACCAGCAGGTTCTTCACGTGGAGGACACTGGTGGCAGTGTTCAGGCCGTCCCAGGTCGCGCTGGTGGGCAGGAGGAAAAGCTCCCGCTGCCCGCTGAGGGTGTGCAGGGCCAGCTCCTCCTGCAGCTCTGCTGTGCTCAGGGCATCGCTCTTGTCCTGCGGGGGAGAGAGGCGGCCGCTCAGGACGGGGGAGCAGCAGCCCCGGGAGCCACGGGGGTGGCTGGCAGGAGCCCTGTCCTGGCAGGGCTGGAGCGTGGGCAGGGCTGCCTCCCCCCCGCGCTGGAGCCGCTTTGGCACAAGCTCCTGGGAAGCAGCACCAGGCACGCGCTTGGCCGCCTGCCTCGGGAATGTGTTTCCCCTCGGCGATTTCGCGTGCTGCTGCCTGGGTGCTCTCCTGAAACTCGTTAGCCAGGGCGCCTGTAATGGCAGCCGCGCCTCCTGATGAAGACTGGCCCCGAGAAATCAGATTTCGCAAGAGCCGGTGGATTTTGGGTGTCAGGATTTCCCCTGGGGGTCCCGGGGAAGGGACAGTTTCACTGGAAACAGCTTGAGAAGCAGCTGGAGGGACGGATGGGATGGACGGATGGGATGGATGGATGGGACACCCACCTGCTTGTTGGCCAGCACGACCAGGGGCAGCCGGGGGTCGTTGGCCAGCAGCGCGTGCAGCTCCTGGCGTGCTGTCAGCAGGCGTGACCTGTCCACCGAGTCCACCACGAACACCAGCACATGGGCCTGGTCCAGGTAGTGGGGCCAGTAGGCTCGCAGGTTCTGGCTGCCACCCACTGCAGGAGACGGGCAGGATCAGGCACCGGCGTGGGGGGCAATCGGGGCTGGCACCTCCCCAAAGCACCCCGGGGAACCAGATTTCCCATCACTGGGTGCTACTGGCAGATAAGGGGACCCTCAGCCCTGGGTGGGGGGGACACGTTGGAGCCAATGCCAGCCTTACCCTCCAGCAGGTCCATCTCCATCCCCTGGATGAAGAGCTGGGCAGAGTTGAAGCCGTGGGTGGGGGCGATGCGGTCCCTGGCCGTCTGGCTGCAGAGGTAGTGCAGGACGCTGCTCTTCCCGGCCCCGTCCAGCCCCAGCACCAGGACCTGCCGCCAGTCCAGCTGTGGGGGATGCAGGAAGGTGTGGGGCCGGTCCTGGCACCCCCAGCCCCACGCTCAGGCAGCTGGTGGAGGGACCCCCTCCATCCCTCCAGCCCCCCCACCCCCCAGCTCCTGCACACCCGGTGGGCTCCAGGAGTGGTTTGGAGTGGGGACCCCTTCCCCGGCAGGATGGGCTGCAGGAGGGTCCATCATCCCGCGGAATATCCTGGGGAATCCGAGTCTGACCGGCTCCAGGGGGGATCCCACCGCGAGGTGCCAGGGGGGCGCTGACCCCGCTGTGTCCCCGTCCCCAGCCCCACGTGCTCAGAGGGATCCCGCCGGTGACCCAGAGCCTTCCCCAGCCGGTTGGTCACCGGGGCCTTCCCGACCCCCATCCTGACGGTCTGGAGGGTGTGAGGAACCGGAGGGATCCCAACCCCCTGCCCCGAGATGCCGGTAATGGGCTCCCGGTAAAGGGGATCCCGGGGAGATCCCGACTCTGTGCCCTTGCCAACCGGCGATGGGCCGGGGGTCCCGGCGAGGGTCCGTTTCCCCCCCCCCCCCT
>NW_015090893.1:9287245-9307855 GCF_001431845.1 Calidris pugnax
GTCCTCGGAGGGTCCCCGCCGGTCCCCCAGAGCCTTCCCCAGCCGGTTGGTCACCGGGGCCTTCCCGACCCCCATCCTGACGGTCTGGAGGGTGTGAGGAACCGGAGGGATCCCAACCCCCTGCCCCGAGATGCCGGTAATGGGCTCCCGGTAAAGGGGATCCCGGGGAGATTCCGACTCTGTGCCCTTCCCAACCGGCGATGGGCCGGGGGTCCCGGCGAGGGTCCGTTTCCCCCCCCCCCACTCCCCTTACCGCGTCGCCGGGAGGGGCTCGGTCCCGCAGCTCCCGCAGCTCCCGCTCCCACCAGCCGCTCCAGCCGGTGCCGGTGCCGGTGCCGCGGAAGTACATCTTCACGGCGATGAAGAGGATGGAGCCGAGAACGGCCACGGCGGCCCCCAGGGCCAGCGTCAGCTCCCGCAGGGCACCGGCCGGAGCCATGCCGCACCGGTACCGGCACCGGCAGCGCTCCCCCCCCCGCCAGCTGTGCCCGCCGGCCGCGCGCCAGGGCCAGCTGTGCCCGCCCCTGACGTCACAGCCGCCCTTAAAGGGGCCGCCTGACCCGGGGCGGGGGGGGGGAAGGAGGGCATGGATGGGATGGAGGGATGGAAAGAGGGATGGATGGATGGGAGGGAGGAATGGAGGGATGGGAGGGATGGATGGAGGGATGGGAGGGATGGATGGAGGATGGATGGATTGTGAGGCCACAACTGGAATACTGTGTCCAGTTCTGGGCTCCCCAGTTCAAGAGGGACAGGGAACTACTGGAAAAAGTCCAGCGTAGGGCTACAAAGATGATTCAAGGACTGGAGCATCTCCCTTATGAGGAGAGGCTGAAAGAGCTGGGACTCTTTAGTCTGGAAAAGAGAAGGCTGAGGGGAGACCTTATTAATGCCTACAAGTATCTCAAGGGCGGGCTGAGGGAGGAGGGAACCAGACTCTTTTCAGTAGCTGTCAGTGAGAGGACAAGGGGCAATGGGCACAAGTTGGAACATAAAGGTTCCACTTGAATATGAGGAAGAACTTTTTCACAGTGAGGGTGATGGAGCCCTGGAACAGGCTGCCCAGGGAGGGTGTGGAGTCCCCTTCTTTGGAGATTTTCAAGCCCCGCCTGGATGCTCCTGAGTAACATGCTCTGACAAGCTCTGGGTGGTCCTGCTTTGGCAGGGGAATGGGACTAGATGATCTCTATGGTCCCTTCCAACTCTAAAAATTCAGTGAAATTCAGAGGGGTGGGAGTGACGTCTGCATGGATGTATGGATGGAGGGGCGTAGGGGTGGGATGGATGGACGGATGGATGGGAGTAATGTCTGCATGGATGAATGGATGGAGGGAGGAATGGAGGGATGGATGGAGGGATGGATGGGAGTGACGTCTGCATGGATGAATGGATGGAGGGATGTATGGATGGAGGGGTGGATGGATGGAGGGGTGGATGGATGGAGGGGTGTAGGGGTGGGAGGGAGGAGAGAGGCAGCAGGGCCTGCCCAGCCGGTGCACTGACGCCTGAGCCGCCCCACGCCAGCCCGGCCCCCACGGGACTCGTTTACCCCGGGTGGCGCAACGCATTCCTGCCCCGAGCCAGGCTCCACCGGGAGCGCCTGCGGGACCTCCCCTGGAGCCGCCGTGCGCGGCCCCCGGTCCCGATGCCGGGGCGGTGGACGGGCTGGGCACCCTTGGGGGGGGACACACGTGTTTTGCCGGCGGAGCCGGTGCATGGTGGGGCAGGAGGAAGGCGGCGGGTGTGCCGGGGCGGGCAGGGACCGACAGCCCCGCCGTGCCCGGGCCGGGCCGTGTCCCAAACCCCGCCGGGCCCGGAGCCGCAGTGCGCCCTCCACCGGCGGCAGCGAATCGCGCGGCCACGCCTCTATACCGAAGCCACACCCACCGAGAGCAGAACTACAACTCCCAGCGTGCCCCGCGCGTCGCCGCCAGCTCTCGCGAGATCTGCGCGCCGATAAGAGCTCTCCCGGGGGCGTGTGAGTCCCCTCCGGTACCGGCGGCGGAGGTGTCGGCGTGTCCGCCGCAGGCTCCGCCATGGCGCCGCTCGGCCCGCCGCCCCCCGCCGAACCCCATTAGCCTCAGCCAGCTTCAGCCGCGCCGCCATGAGTTCGCGGCAGCCGGACGCTCCCGGTAAGGCGCCCCCCTCACCCCCTCCTCCGCCCCCGCGCTCCCCGCCGGCCCGGGTAGGCCGCGGCGGCGGCGCTGAGCGCTGCCCTCTCTGTCCGCAGCGCTGGAGCAGGGCGGCGGGGCCCGCCCGGGCAAGGTGTCGCTGCCCCTCGGCGTGCCGCGCCGGGCCTTCAGCTACGACGACGCCCTGGAGGACACGGCGCCCATGACGCCGCCGCCCGCCGACCTGTGCGCCAACGTCCTCTGGAAGCAGCCGGTCATCCCCGAGCGCAAGTACCAGGAGCTCTCGAAGGTACGGGCCCCGCCGTGGCACCGGCACAGGCCTCCCTCCTGCCTGCCGCCGGCACTGCACCGGGCCGGTCCCCACCCCCGGCCCTGCCGTAGCTGGGGCCTGCCGGGCCTTGGGAGCCCCCGGGAGGCGCTGGGGACAAGAGAGTGGTTTTGCTGCCTGTCCCTGTTGAGGGGACACCGGAGTGTGGCTGAGATAGGAGTGTTCTGGGAGCCTCCTTGGTTACCAGAGGTGTTTATGGGTTAAAAATAAAATAAAATGCTCTGTCAATATCTGAAGGGAGCGTACGGGAGAGCTGGTGAGGGACTCTTTGTCAGGAACTGTAGTGACAGGGAGGAGTGTGCCCAGCAGGTCGAGGGAGGTCATTCTTCCCCTCCACTTTGCACTGGTGAGGCCCCAACTGGAATCCTGCGTCCAGTTCTGGGCTCCCCAGTTCAAGAGAGACAGGGAACTGCTGGAGAGAGTCCAGCGTAGGGCAACAAAGATAATTAAGGGATTGGAGCATCTCCCTTATGAGGAAAGGCTCAAAGAGCTGGGGCTATTTAGCCTGGAGAAGAGAAGGCTGAGGGGAGACCTTACCTATGTTTGAAAGTCTCTAAAGGGTGTTTTGAAGGATGATGGAGCCAGAATCTTTTCAGTGGTTTCCAGTGACAGGATGAGGGACAATGGGCACAAGCTGGAAGATAGGAAGCTCCAGTCAAATATGAGGAAAAACTTCTTTCTGGTGAGGGTGCCAGAGCCCTGGAACAGGCTGCCCAGGGAGGGTGTGGAGTCCCCTTCTCTAGCGACTTTCAAGCCCTGCCTGGATGCTGTCCTGAGTGATGTGCTCTGGGTAACCCTGCTTTGGCAGGGGAGTTGGACTAGATGATCTCTAGAGGTCCCTTCCAACTCTGACAATTCCATGACAGGACAAGGAATAAAGGTTTTAAATTGGAAGAGGGGAGATTTAGATTAGATACCAGAAAGAAATTCTTTCCTGTGAGGGTGGTGAGACACTGGAACAGGTTGCCCAGAGAAGCTGTGGCTGCGCCATCCGTGGAGGTGTTCAAGGCTGGATGGGGCTTTGAGCAACCTGCTCTGGTGGGAGGTGTCCCTGTCCATGGCAGGGGGGTTGGAACTCGATGATCATTAAGGTCCCTTTCAACTCTAACCATTCTATGATTAAAAAAAGCTATGACCAGGTGTAATGAAACCAGAGCAAAAGGGTGGATTTAGACTGGATGTGAATTCTTTGCTATGAGGGCAGTGAGATACTGGAACGGGTTGCCCAAAGAAGCTGTGGGTGCCCCATTCCTGGAAGTGCTCAAAGTCAGGTGGGACAAAGCTTTGAGCAACCTGATGTAGTGAAAGATGTCCCTGCCTGCAGCAGCGGAGCTGGACTAGATGATATTTGAAGGTCCCTTCAACCCAGCCTGTTCCATTAAATGACTGTGGACATGCTTTGAGTGCAGTGCCAGCTCTTTTAGATTTAGAGGCTGTTTTCTAAGTTTGAAGTAAAGTTAAATGTTGTTGAATGGAAGTAACTGCATCCTTTTGAGTTTATCCTTTGCTTTTTGCCTCATTTTGTTTTAAAATCTTTTTTGTGGAAGAAAACCCGAAGTTGTGGTTTGGCACAAAAAGCACACTGTACAGTCAGGGAATAGTAGCTCCTGTGTTAGGATGGAGGAAGCCTGCGTTTCACAGGTTTTCTTGTTTTCTAGTATTCATTGTTTGGTTCTTTGTTGCTAGGGTCTTGTGATCAGTGTAGAGCTATGACCACTGAGCAAAAAAACTGATACAAGGAACAAGGGGGAGAGAAATAAGGTTTAAACACCAGCCTCTAATCTGTGTGACTGCCATTCTGTAAATAGTTTGTATTTCTGAGCTGTCTGTGGAAGGCTGCGTTTGCCCAATTGACCTTGAAGTCCAATTTGCTGTTATAAGAATGGAAGTAGATACATTTTGTTTTCTTTCCTGTTCACCTTTTTGTACTGAGGCTAACAGCTTGTTAGCTTTGAGCCTGGTAGATTCTCAAATGTTTGATGCAAGTTGTTTGTTAATTGCTAAGAATTAGAAGTTTCAAGCTCTAAATGTTCCTGAGCTGTAGTGAGAACAGTGTACAAGTTCCTTCCATGGGATGAAGGCTAGATGCTGCAGCAGTTTGACCTTGTCTCATTTGAGTAGTTAGAGATGTGTCCTGGCAAGGTGCTGAGATACTTTCTCATCTTCAGCTGTACCCTGCTTGTTCCCCACAGATTGAGGAAGGGGATGCCAACATGAATGCCCCTGTCATAACTCCTTCATCGTCCACTGAAAGTGTGAACAAGGTACCTGTGGTGAAGGCCAAGGCCACTCATGTCATCATGAACTCTCTCATTACAAGTAAGAACTCTCACCTCTGATACAGTGGCTAACGGGGTGCGGGCACACTGAGTATGCTCTGGCTTGGTAATGCTTCAAGGTAACTACCAGAGTTCCTGGACAGCTTGTGGGTTCAGACCGACTCTGCTCTTGAGCTGTGTGAGGTTTACTTGGCTTCTAGAAGGAAGCAAGGAAGTAGGGAATAGGCCACACTTACTCCCTCTGTGTTTCCAGGTGCTGGAGGTGGGTGATGAGGGGGGAGTGCAGGGCATGTTACCTGCTGATAGGACACTGCAGTCCATGCCACCTCGTTGCTGGAGTGCAGAGAGCAGCTGCCGCTGCCACCCTGTTTGCTTATTAACTTGGTATTTCTGAATGACAAATAAAGCTCTAAAATTAACCAGAGTGGTGTGGAGAGCTGATGTATTGTGCTAATGGAGCACTTGCTGGTGTTTATGTTGCTTAAGAGCAGCAGCTGTCTTGCTAACAGTAACACTTACTTTAAAAAAACCCACAAACCTCATAGATCACAATGCTTTAACATCAAATTGGGTGAGTTTTGTTTGCAGAGAAGACAGGCCCATTTGCAACAAGAGGAATTATTGCTGTGTTAATCTGTCCCTGCTGCCTCTTCTTTTAGCAGCTGGGATCTGAGCTTCATCCAAGCAACACTTCCAAAGACTTTTAGGTTTTCAGACCAGCGTTTTGAAATAGCTTTACATTTGTACTTCAGTTTTGGATCAAAAATAGCCAACACATCAGAAAATAATGCCCAGGAATATGGACTTTCTTCTGGAAAAAGCAGTTCCTGTTCTAGTCCAATGACAAAATGCTAATCTAGTTAAAAACATGATGGCCTAAAAATGTTCTTCTGCAGTAACCAGTCAGGAGCCCCAACTGCACCTCCCAGGAAGAACATTCAGGCACAAGTTGGGAAATAACAAAGGTCCTCTAGTTTTCTCATACATACAGTGCACTATCCTTGCAAATAACAGTAACATTAGCATGGGAAGTTTTACCTGTTTTAGAGAAGACATTGAGCTTTTCCAGTTAATCTTTTTGTGCTCTTAATTCCTTTTGACTTTTTTCATAGTCTCACTAGGGAGCGAGCAACTTATAAGCACTTCCCCCTCCCTACATATTTTTCAGAACTGAAATTGATATCTGTGTATTAGATGCTGACTCTGTATTTGGCTGAAACAGCTGACTTCACCAAACCTAGAACCACTGGGAGTCTCTACCACCTGTTCTGCAAAGCTGTGATTGTCAGATTAGTTGGTGTGGGCAGTCTTTTAGAAGACTTCTTTTTTGTTGGCCAGAAAAGCTGCCTTGAATTTAGAGGGCCACTTAAAATGTTTGGCTCATTGGGGTCTCCTAGATTTATGAAGTTATAATTAGGAGTGCAGCTTCTGGGGTGAGATAGATTTAATTACAGGTGTTGCATTTGTAATACATCTGGTGGTTTGGGGGCAAATCACTGTTCATCTGTCTTAGCCCTATGACTCAGTTTTCAAGTCGAAATATCTTATCAGCAAGCTTCATCTTGCTGCCTCTGTCAATTCATCGCAATATCTAGGTATGAATGATGAGAAAAGGGCTTTGCATTTGGTTGCTTAAGTTGCCTTTGTTTTCTAGAACTTCTTGTGGTGGCATTTTTGTGTGACTGTGTGCTTTTGTCCATTCCAGAGCAGACTCAGGAGAGCATTCAACGCTTTGAGCAGCAGGCGGGGCTGAGAGAAGCTGGCTACACTCCCCACAAAGGCCTCACTACTGAGGAGACCAAGTACCACCGAGTGGCTGAGGCAGTTCATGTAAGGCTCCTTTAGCATTGACTTTCTCCATGTAGGTTGTGTACTGGCTTAACACTTATCTGGTGACATAACTTCTGGAGCATGTTGCGAAGATTCTCCTTAAACTGCTTCCTCTGAAGGCTTTTAGCTCATTGTATAAAAAAAAAGTTACCCTCTTGTATTTTGAAGGTAGCGTTTGTCTTTATAGTTTTGATACAAACTTTTTTCTGAAATCTGTCATATTCCACAGTCATGTCAGACTATCACAGTCTTTCCAACTGGGGACATCCCTCCCCAGAATATAGTCCCTTGCTGTATGTCCTGCAGGTGACTGTTTTAACTCTTTGTGCCAAGAGAGCTTGTAAACTGTGCACTCCTGATGTGGAAGTTCCCAGATGAAATTGAGCTTGCCTCTTGCTGGAAATAAAGACAAAGGTCTTGAATCAACATGCTTCTGATGAGCTCAGTTGCCCACAGTAATTTTGCCGCTAGAGTTTAATAGTGAACTCTGAGTGTACTCCCCACAAGGTCAAAGTTTCAATAACAGCGGTGAATTCCATTAGTGTAGCTTTGACAGGCAACAGGAAACATTCTGAGAAGGTGCCTGTGTAACTGGTGTTTGAATTATAACTGCCCTTCAAGTGACTTCTTCAAAGTTCAGTTTGTACTGTCTGACTTGTAATAACCTGGTTCACATACACCCAGTTCCTGTTTATTTCATGACCAGGCATATTCTTTAAACGCAGTTCATCTCCGTGTTCTAGAGCAGTGTTCCCATCCTGTGGGATGTGAATTACTTCTCAGAGTCTAGGTACAAGGTCTGGTCTTACGTTCATTAGAGAACTTGTGTGACTGAAAGCTCTGTTGCTCTGAAAAGTGCTGTGAGCAAACGGTTCCTGTGCATTTAGACTTGTTACCGGGTACCTGAACTGATGTGTAACCTGGCTCTGCTACGTCTGCAACCTCCTCTGAATGCTGGTGTTGAGGCAGTGTGTTACTGCTGGGCAATGACTCTGAATTGCAGAGTGAGCTGTAGGTGTTATTTTACTTCCTCTAGCCTGGAGGATGTGTCTTGAGTGAAATATGCTTCCAAAATGCTTATATCTGATCTGGAAAGAAGCTTAAGGGGTGTATGGAAATATTGTAATACTGGGTTTAGCTTTAGGTGAAGTGACACTTGAATCCTTTATCATCTGTGATACAAAGAATTGTCCAGTTTTGACAACAAAACTCACCATTTGTTCCTTATGTCTTGTGTTTAAGCTCTGTTGCCTCTGTGTTTCTCTTGCCTCTCCCAACAGAAGCTGAAAATGCAGAGTGGAGAGATGACAAAAGATGACAGACAGACTTCTTCTGCTCAGTCTACTCCAAGCAGCACTCCCCACTCCTCTCCCAAGCATAAAACCAGGTACTCTGTTCCTGGCAGACCACTGCCTCCTTTGGTTTCCTGCGGGCTGCTGAGGTGGGAGCTGCTACAAATACCCTTATCCAGTGAGGGACTGTCTGAGGGGTGAAATTTGGCACCTGCTTTGGATTTGTGTTCAGTAGATCCAAATATTGAAAGCTTGTGGAACTTGGGCATACATATATTAATCCTGGGTGGTAACAAACCTATTAAGATCATTTAAATTGCCCCTCATAAGTACGTGTAAAGTTCCTGGTACAGTGGCTGCCACTTGAAGTATTTATTCTCATGTTTTCTACATCTCTATTTTTTTTCCCTAGGGGTTGGTTTAGTCAGGGATCCTCTACTTCTCTCACGGGCCCAGACTTTGCCATGGAAACTGGTGGGGAAAGATGGAGCTTTTTTGGACCCAAAGCCATCCAGAAATCCACCAATGATCCAGGTATGTCCTCTAAAAATCTCCTGCCCTGCAAGAGCGTCGGGAGAACTGTCACACAACAAACTTGCTAGCTATTTCTGGAGCTTATCCTGCTTGCCGTGTTACTTTCTAGGACCATCTTGTGAATGTGTGGTATTCATATAATTTCCATGCCTAAATATAAAGCAGTTAGGTAAAACCTCTGCCAGGGATCTGAAAGGAGAAATAACTTGCACTGAGCTGCAGTGGAAGTGCCAGGTGTGAAGGTGATAGCTTTTTACTCTTTCTCTGCTGTCTGGAACTACAACTGGAAGTGCCAGCCACTGATGTGGAATAGGCTTTAGATGATGTGAAGCTGCTTGGGTGTCACACAGGCTTTCTGCAGTGTTGGGCATCAGTGACACAGCTCACTCCCCCCGGAAGCAGTGGAAAAAGGACCTGGCAAGTTTTCCTAGTTCTTACTTGCTGTGATTTTTGTTTCATCAGGAGGATTTACCATCCAATCCTATAAGGGTGCCCAGAAGCCATCCCCAATGGAGCTGATGCGTGCTCAGGCTACTAGGATGCCAGAGGATCCAGTCACCTTCAAACCACCCAAAATGGACATTCCAGTCACAGAAGGGAGGAAACAATCTCCACGTTCCCATAATATCAAACCTCGGGATCTGAATGTGCTCACTCCCACTGGGTTCTAGGAAGAATCTTCTGGTGTCTTTAGCGGGCTACAGGGTGTTGTAGGCTCTGCTTCCTGTCCCATTGTGCTGCAGTAAAATAGGAAAGTCTCCCTCTTCATCTCAGAAAAGGAAACAGTTGTGACTGTCCTCCTCTTCATCTCAGAAAAGGAAACAGTCGTGACTGTCCTCCTAAAGCCAGTCTTGGAAAATCTCCTGCACTAGTACTAAACCAATGTAAACCATCCTGTCTGCTGTATGGCACCAGCTCGGTCTGCTAAGCTGCACTAGATGTGCTTCCCAGCACACTGCACACAGTGAAACAGTGAGCTGTGTGTTGTGGGACAGGAGTGCGTGTGGTGTACAGGCAGGGGGGCCTCTCTCCCTCTGGTCTGATTGTCTCGTCCTGCTGAGCACCGAAGTATCCTCAGGAGGACTGTGGTTCTGTATATGCCATACAGAACACCAGCAGTAAATGATGAAAACAAGCAAGGACTGAAAACCGGAGCATTAACTGCTGGAAGGAAGCTGCTCTGGGAATGTGGTGGGTCCATTTTAAATGTGGCACCCCCTTAGTATCCGGTGTGACCGGTTCAACACCTAGTACGTCTGTCTTTGAATTCTTTTTAAAGGAAAAATGGAGAAGTCATCATTCTAAGAATCCCTTAATTGAAAGGCAGGGAGCAGAGTCTAATGGGGCTTGGCAGTAACAAGGAAGAATTGCTTCTCTTCCAACTCTTCACGTTCCTCCAAAAAGGTGGAAATGCCCAGAGCTGGTGTGGCTTGAACCAAGTAATCCTCCTCTCTCCTTTCTGCAAAACAACACTGTCCCGCTGCTTTCTCCTAGACAACAGACTTACTGATGTTCTGGCACTCTGGGTGCTGCTTGATCATTACTTTTTTTTCTAACATCTTACATGAATCATGTAGAAGTGTATTGGACACCAGGGACACTTCTCAAATAGGGTTTTTTGTTTCATCATCACTAAATGCATTTTGTAGGGCTGGGGCAGGGCCGAGGGCAGATCAAGGCTAAACATCCCTCCCTGCTCTGATACTGCTGTATGTAACTGTTGGCCAAGTCAGAACCAGGTACTGGGAGCAGTTACCACTTGCTTTCCCGAAAAGTGGAAGGAACTTCCACATCTAATCCCTTAGGTGTTATAGGTGGTGTTGCTCCGTATTCTTCACCTGTCCTGTGGCAAACAGGTCTCCTTTCCTCTCTCTTGATCTGATGACTGCGTGGCAGAGCTCCCTCCACCAGCAGCAGTTTCTTTCTCTAGTGGTGAGGTGGCAGCAGCAGCCTTGCATCTGGTACTGGAAGCTTCAACCAGGACAGAGGTTGTTTAAAAACTGGTAACCGCTGAGCTCTGGGGTTTCTGCTGCCTTAAACCAAACATTCCTCCCGGAGGGTGAGGCAGGGTTGGCTCTCTTGGCCGGCTGCTGTCCCCTCTGAAGCAGCACGTTTTGTGGCTCTGCTTCCTCCCAAGCTTCAGCAGCACTGCCAACGATGTGTTGTGTTGAAAGTCTCCCACCCAACCCAGCAGTTCTCACTGTCACCGCTCATTTGCACCTTGGCAATCAGTCTGTCATTTGACATTAATTTATTTGTTGTCTGTATTCATGTCTCTAATGTGTATGATTTATTTTTTTGTTTGTTTGTTACAAGAAAATAAAATCCTCGTGAATGGAGGTCCTTGGTGTGTGTTAGCCCTGGCAAAGCAGCTGTGGAAGAAATATGGGGCTGTCCAGTGTGTGGGAGGGTCAAGGTTCTGCCTCGTAAGGCTCTGGCAGCACTTGCACTAGGGGGAGATGCTTCCTCTGTAAAACTCCCTTTTGACAGGGAGACTGGGTTGGGCAGATGAAACTAAACATGAAGTCTGTGTGTTGTCTTGAGCTATTTACATGGTGATTCTTTATATTCCTGAGGTTGCCTCTCTTGTAGCTTGTGTGCTGTGTTTGCACCCATAGTGTGAAGATGGGCACTAGGGTGGGAGCCAGGCCTAGAGGTGCCCAGCTCCCATGGTGTGGCCATCTCTGCCTTGCCTTCCTCTGAAAAGTTCTGTTCAGAGTGCTGCTGTCACATTTGTAGCTTCCAAAGTACTGCTGATAGAGCACATGATTCTCCTGGGATGGGGATGTCTGAGGTGAACACTGGTGTGTCCTCTGCTCCTAGAGTGTTAGCAGAACTAAAAGTGATGATCCTGCAGCACCCAGGTACTGTGGTACAGGCTGCTGCTGCGGGTCTTGGTTACACAGGCAAATCTCAGAGTTTGGTTTGGAAAGGCTGGGTTGAAGTGTGGCCTCTTGGTGTGATAGTTTCATTCTACTTTCTGTATTTTACTCCAACATCGTTCTTGGGGATGTGACCAAGATATCAGAAAATAACATCCAGAACTCTGGACCTCTTGCTGGGATGCAGCTTCTAGTCTAATAATAGCAATCTAATCCAATTAAGAGGACCTGGCTGGAAAATGCACCTGAGTGAGCAAGGAAAAGCTTTCTAGAGCAGTGAGCACTGGGAGTTTGCACTGTTGGGAATGCTTTTGGCTATTACTCCCAAAACAGACTTCTTCACTTTTCCCTGGATGGCTTATTCCTGGAGGGGCAATGTCATGCAGATGAGCGGTTTGTTCTACATCTGGCAGCTGGGAAGGGGCTTCCTGAAGAACAAGGAGCAAACCTGTGAGTCTCGGGTCAGACCCTTCCAAACAGTTCTGGGCTGGAGGAGGCCTCCCTGGACAGCAAGCATCAGGGCTGCAGTGTGTGCAGGGCTACTCCATTCCTGGCTGTGACTCTGCTGCTCGATGCTCCTCAGCTCCAGTCTCCTCAATAGGACCCTGCCAAGAGTTTCCTACCACAGGGGCAGATAAAGGGGGGATGGGCAGCTCTGGGAGTCTTCCTCCCACTCCCAGCTGCTGTTGCCTGCAGAGACCTTCTATAGAAATGCCTAATTGCGCTCTGATTTCAGCTGTGATTGGAGTTGATGGCAGTGTATTTGGATTGAATATTCATCATACCCCGCACGCTTGCCTGCACTGCAGACACTTCAGTGCACTCTGGAAGAGGCGCAGCCGTTTCAGCTGATGCTGCAATCCAGTCTTCCCTCTTGACATGCTGCTCACCTTGGGCAAGGTCACGTAGATGTATTTGATTTCAAACAGGAATGTTCTTCTCCTGAGGGTCCATCAGCATCGCTTGGGGATCTCTGCACTGTGAATATCTTACTGCAGCCCACACCTGCTTTTTTGTCTTAAATATTAACACCTTTCCCTAAATATTGATCAGGTATTTTGGCATTTTTCTTGCTATGCAAACTATTGTCAGTTTATGGCTGCATTTGCTATCCCAAGGTGCAGCTGACAGCTCTGCTCTTCCTTTGGGCAGGGCTGCCACCGAAATGGAAGAGTCTCATCAAATAAAAAAATAATTTATTTCTTTTAAAGTGTACAAAGTTCCTTGTAAAACTGGGATGAGGCAGGTATGAAAGGAAATTCTGAGACTCTGTAAACCAGACATTTTTCCAAAGAAATGCATAAACGAACCTATGAGATGTATGACACTTATGACTGCAGCATGAGATGGGGGTTTTGATGGGGTTTTACAGAGGAAATGTGAAGCTCTTTGTGCCCCCTGCCACAGGGGTTGTCTCCATCAGGTAGCAGTGACAATGAGGAACAACTCCCGAAGCATGCACAGTTTCTCCATGATCTGCTGGGGAAAAGGCTGCCCCAGGACCTGCTGCATTCGCCTGATGAAGTCCTCTATATTCAGTTGAACGTCCAGATGGCTGATCTCATCGCTGTCCTGGAGCTTGGGCTTGGCTTTCTGAATGATCAAGTCCATGCGGTCACTAAGTGAGCTCCGCAAGTGCTCTGCAAAAGGAAATGCTGGTGGGGAGAGGCAACACAAAATGGGCTGGTGACCTGTTCAGGGACAGGTTGCAGCGTGCCACTGGCAGCATTGTGGTGAGGAGTGGTTGGGAAGTGTGCTGGTCCTCTCATGGTTGTCCTTGCTGCTGCTGCACAAGACTAGCCTGGTGGAAGAAGGTACTGTCCCTGCCTCGGAGCTCAGTCTGCTCTTGAGGAGAGCCCAAGAAAGGGGGAGGGGAGAGGGGTTGGAGCATCCTTTTTTGCTGTGCTCGTGGCAGACTGGACAGCTTTCCAGCTGCACAGGAAGGTCTCCAAAGAGCTTAACAACAGTGATTGTCTAGGGCCTCAGGGAGAGTAAAACTCTGTGCACGTGATAGGTTCCTCTGCGTTCCTCCAGGAGAGCCTTAACCGTGGGCTAAAGCAGGTGAAGTTGAGAAGGAACTTTTAGGATTTTCTGGTAAAACAACTTTAGGGATCATTAGGGAGTGTTTTGTGACTGTGTTGCTCTCCTGGGGTCAGAAATACTGCTCCTTCCATGGCTACTGTGGGTGGTGCTTTCTGCCCAGTCTGCTGAGTGTGTCCTGGCTTTACCATCCCTTTGACTTCTGCTTTTCCTCCTAAACCACCCTATTCCTCCACCCCCTGTGTGTGCAATTTAGACAACAGTGGGTACAAAGCACCCCCTTGGGTACTTCTCAGTGCTGGGATTGATCCTTTAGGAACTAGGCTATTTCTGAGGGGCTACACTTTGCACAACAAGTTGGGTGCTCTGCTTGATGCAACATCACTTCTTTGCTCTCACTGCTGGGAATAGTTACAAGCATCATCTAAGGCACATCATCTTTCTAAGACTCAGTGGCCATGAGTTCAAGAGTGATGAGAAGAGAGGAGGAAGGGTACTTTGGCTGTTCTATGGCAGCCTCTTGTTGGGATTGTGTTTATCAAGGCCAGAACAGGCTGCTTACCCAGTATTACATTTTGGTAACTCATCAGCAGCAAACTCAAGTAATGCAGCATCTCATCCCATCTTTGCCATGTTGCTGTTTCATCCTGTGACAGGAGACAGTGTTTGGTTATTAGAAAATGTTTACTTGGGAGAAGATAAGGCAAAGGAGAGAGGTTGGACTGGATACCTGGTATTGCAGCAGCACAGAGGAATGGCTCAGGAAGTACAGGATCTTGGCCAGAGACAAGGGCAAAGTTGTGGGCACGTCACAACTATGCAGGAACAGCAGCTCAAGCAGTTTACAGCGCAGGAGGTGACTTTCCATGGTGTTTAAGAAAGCTTCCCTGGAAGACAAAGGGATTTGTCACAGCCTGACCAGGGACAACTGCTCTAGCGTGTTCCCGGTGTCCTGCTGGTTCTGATCTGGTGCCAGGGGCTGCTCAGCAGTACAGCGGAAGGAACGCCACCAGATGTGATAGGGAGACATTTGTTACGCAGCTTGGCCACGGGCATGTTTACGTCGTTAGGTCTGACCTGTGGCAACTCGAGGTCGGTACGGTCTGTGAAGCAAGTTTAGCTGCTTCACTTCACCCTGCCCAGCAGCCTGTGCAAAGTCACCCATTCCTGCTGACTTGCAGGGAGCACAGCCAAGCAAGTGTGACGTGGGGTCAGCAACCAGCTGGATCTAGGAGAGCTGTCCTGGGAGGAGTGATAACTTGTTTACAGTCAGTTTGGCTTGGCTGGACCCAGTGTGTGCTCAGGGTTCTGCTGAAAGGGTCCGAAAGGGCTGCCTGCTGGGGCTGGCAAACGTGGGTTTGAAACATCTGTGGGTCTCATGGTCTCACGTCTAGGCTAGAGCCAGTCAGGCCCTTGTGCTTTGGCTTCAGATACTGCGTTTCTTAGAGAAGCAAACAAAAGCATTTCAAGGCAAAGCTCCAAGAACTGCATCCTATTTCTGGTGAGCTTCTCAGTTGTCTCTGGAAATCAGTGATGAGTTTGCCAGTACATGACCATGCTGATACAGAGTGCTGCTTTTCAGACCCTCTGTACGGTTTGAAGTCCTGCAACTTTAACAAGTAGGAGAAACAGCTTTTCTCAGCAACACATAAACTGGGGAGACGCGTTCAGCTGGTGATGTTCTGTCTCCATGGGATCTGTCAGTCCATCAACCATGCATTTGCTGGCTGGGTCATAAATGGGCCTTGTCTTTCTATACCCTATGGGTATTTTATGCATCCAGACTTGAATGTAAATCGGGAATAAGACTATTGCTCACACAGGCAGATGCTGCCTTGCACACGTTTGTCTCACCTTTGGCTCCTCAGGGGAATATTCAGTATAAATGGGAATATCACATCTGCGATCTTACAGGAGCTGCAGTTGGGAGATTTGTCCACTTCCACTGCGATGGACAACATCCGCTGGAGCAGGAGCATCACCCTAGGTTAGGGAGACAGTCAACACTAAGAGACATGACCCTTGGCTTGCAAAGTAAAGCAGTGGGGATGGCACCTAGTGCAGCCTCATGCCTTGCAGTGAGGGACATAGGGGAATGTAGCAGGCTAGGTTTGGTGTCTCCTGGTAGCTTTTGAATCTGATGCTCTTGGAAGCAGATGGGCCCTCATGTGGCTGTACTGAGCATTGGTGGAGCAGCACAGGGCAACCTGGGTGGTGGGCCAAGATCTCCAGCCTTAAGAGGAGGATGCTCACTGAGCCAGTTTTCTACCAGGTGAGGAAGTCTCTCGCTCACCAAGTCTACTGCTGCAGGTAAGAGGAGGATGCTCACTAAGCCAGTTTTCTACCGGGTGAGGAAGTCTCTCGCTCACCAAGTCTACATCTACCCCGAAGGAGAACTTCAGGTACAGCCTGGCTACTCTGACCTGAACTGGCTTCTCCCTGACTTGGGCCTCATGATACTGCCAGCAGGGGGGCAGGACTTCAGGGCTTACCTCTGGGCAAAGAAAGTTGGTGGAGCCACCTCTGCCTGGTCAGTGCTGGCCGGCTGTGGTGCAGATGAGCTTTCGGTCCTTGTGTCTGCTGAAGAGGATGTCATTTCTTGCAGCTGCTCCTCGGGCTGAGAGAACCCGACCCCTGTCACTGCTGCAATCAACCATTCGATCACCTCCCTGTGACAGAAACAGGAACATTAGTGGGGACAGGCCTGGTTTGCTGCATTCTGACCTAGAGATCCACTTGGAGCTCAAGGAATGACCCTGAGGGTGGGACACATTCTTCATCTGCTTGGACAGGGATCAGCTCTGTTGAGCAGCAGATTTATGCAGTTGTCAACAGGACTGTCTCCTTCTCAGTCGTGTCCTGAGCAACGCAAATCTGGCTCTGTCCCTGGGAAAAGCCCACTAGACTGCAGCCAGAAATGTCTTGCATCATCTCTGGTGGTTTGCTTTTGTAAACCTGCTCCTGTTCTTTATACTTGGCCCCTACACCTCCCTCTCCCAAGCTTGTTTCCTGGAAAGTTTGACCTGGAGTCTCAACAGGTGTTCCCCGAGCCCCTGCCTTTCAGCATCTGGTTAGAGAATAGGGGAGGAGAAGGAGGAGGCATCCTTACTTGACATTGTTGAAGCACATGTCACATGAAAGCACTTTCTTGGCAATTGACTTCTGCAGCAGACGCAACCTCAGGTTTTCCTGGAAGTCATCCTCCAGGGTCTGCACCACGTACTGCAGGAAGAGGAGCCAGCCAGGGGGCTTCTGCTGAGGGCAGATGGAGAGGGTATGAGCCTGGCAAAGCCAGAGGGCAAGGAGCATCTGGGAATTTGGTTGTTTCAGGAATAGGCTAATGTACATGACTGAAAAGTAGCTCCAGCAGGGGCTGCCTGGCTCAGGTAATGCCATGGAGGGTTGGCTGGACCTGTTCTACCATTGCACTAGGACAATGAGTCTATTGCTGTGTCTTCTTCAGGTGAGATGATGTACCTATAGCTGTGCAGCAGCTTAGGGAGCACCCTGGATAAAAGCGGGAGACCCAACTGGCATTTGCTGCCCTCAGCAGCTGCAATAAAACTGCATGTTGGACTGGCCCATTCTGCAGCAGGGCACGGCCGTGAGGCCCTGGGGCAACGCTTACCCTTGGGCACTGCACCCTGGGTGATCCCTGCCTGATGTGACACAGGCGATGCCAAGTACCTGGTCCTCCATGATGTACTTCAGCAGCGTCCAGTCCCATCCCACTGTGGCGGCGTTGGCTGGATGGAGCCTGCAAGGACAGCACTGTCCGTTTGTGCTGAACTGCCCACCATCTGGAAGCATGGCAGCCCCTGGCCCTTCCCCAGACCCCCAGCTCAGGGGCCTGCCCTGCCTCCTCCTCCCCAGCTTTGCCCTCTCCCTTTCTCCTCCCCTGATTACCATCATTTTTGGGGGCTGTACTGCAGGGAGAGCATCAGCACTCCTGGACCTGAGGCCTCACAAAACATTGTGCCTCTCTGCAGAAACCCTGAAGGCAGCAGGGGAACTGCTCCAGCCCCCTCCAGCCCATGGCCTCTGCTGCAGCCCAGGGAAGGCGTTTTTGCCATGTCACAGCAATGAAGAATGAGATCTGTTCTTCAGGAGCAAGACAAACACACTCCTCTGTCCTATAGGACACCCTGGTGTCACAGGCTGTCCCTGCACTGTGTGGGCTTGCTACTAAACGATTAAAGCACGCTCGTGATACAACTGGAGCTGCTTTCCCTCCTGTCTTAGCATCCGCTGCCTCTCACACCCCCCATCCTCCATCCACTCTGGGCTTTAGTGGCTGCTGTCTGGGCCAGCAATGGTCCTGATGCACCCTTAGACAGCCTGGGGTGTGTCTGTGCTGGTAACAGGAGAATCATCCTGGAAATTGCTCCCCATTCCATGGGAGAGGACCATGGAGAATAACCTTTATGCTGGGCAGGCCCCTACGAGCACCTAGCCAGCCCCAGGACACCGTGGCAAAAGGAACACGTACATTTGGATCTTCATCAGCAGCATGTAGGTGTCCTTCAGGATTTCCCTTTGGTGGACGTTCAATAGGATCTGTCTGATCAGGTGGGAGATTATTTCCTTGGGGGGACGGTGCTTGCAGGAGACGAACTCGCTCAGGAAATGCAAGGTGCCCTCCAGGAAGTTCTCCTCCATGGTGGTACGCACCATGCTCAGCTTCCCACTGGGGATGAGGTCAGGTTTCCGCTGTGTGCAAGGCAAAGCAATGGGTGAAAGCCGTCCTTCCAAACACAGAGAAACCTAGCTGTGATGTGGGGCCTACCATGAAGGGAACTACAATAACCAGAGATCCCAACTGCCTAGCAAAGCTCCCCCTGAAATGGGAAGCAGAGCAGGAACAGCCCCTGCTCCATCCTCTCCTGCAGAGGCTGCTCTGAGCAGCCTCTGGCCAGGCTTAGCAGCAGGTGCTCTGAACCCTCTTTACCTGCTGTGTTTCCCTGTTGGGTGCTACATCTTGGATGAAGAGGTGCTGGACTCCGCTCCTCCTGAAATAGTGCAGTTTGTTCAGCCAGGCCTTGCTGTCAGCCTTGGTCCTGACTGGGGTCACCTGCTGGATTGCTCCGTGTGGTTGTAAGTCACCTGCTCCCATCAAAGGCCCTTGGGCCTTCACTGGGGTTGGGGGAATGACTGGGGCAGGGCTTAGCCTCGGGGGCAGCTCCTTTTGCTGGCCGAGGTGGGGAGTCTCTTCCTCTGGGCTACTGGGTCTCCAGCTGCTGCTGCTGTCCCGGCTGGAGGGGGACAGGGACAGCATGTCCGAGTCCAGCTGCATGCTGGCCAGGGAGCCCAAGTCACTGTTAAAAGTGGTAGTGCTGCAGTTCTGCTCCGGGCTGCAGGAGGAACTGCGGCGGCTGGAGGTGGGAGAGAAGCAGCTCCGGTTCTCTTTGCTTTCTGCCCCGTCCGTGGTGGCACCGGGCTCCGCGGGAGCATCCTGTGAGGGTGCTGCAGGGCTTGGCTTCAACGTTGCCTCTGTTTGTGGTGTTGTGGTGGAGCAGAGCCGGGGATGGGATGTGTCAGCTGCTGGGGCAGCAGGCACCTGCCTGGGGTCCTGGTCAGCCCAGGCAGTGGTGTGGGGAGGGCTGCACGTGTCCTCTGTCAGGTCGATGATGGTGAGGCTGCTGCACGACGCCACGTCTGTGCTCGTGTCCTCGCAGGTCAGATCGATAATCTCCTGTGGGGACAGAAGGGCCAACGCTGTCAGCGATGGTGGCACCTGGGTGCCTTGGTCCTCCCCTGCCAGGGACCTCTGCTATGGTGGCACTGTTGCCTCAGCCCAAGGGGGAAAAGGGGCTCGTTGGCAGCAGCCGAAGGGACAGGGCAGCCTGCAGGCAGCAGCCCGAGCTCGTGTTGGCCTGCCCTGGAAGCACAGCCGAGCCTGACCCAAGCTCTTCTTCCCCACTCCTTGCAGAGACAACCCCCCACCCTGCTCCCCCTGGGCTCCTACAGGAAATGGCTGGGTCCTCTGCTCCAAACACCTTTCTCCTTGGGCCAGAGCAGGACTGGCTGCCCTCTCAGCTCCCTCCCAGGATGGGGAAATGCCAGGGGAGGGGGCAAGGGGACCGGAGCGAGCGTTGCTGTCCCCCGTCCCCAGGGGCTCCTGGCAGGAGCAGCACACAGGATCGGAACCTCGGCACACCCCCCCTCCCCTGTGGCACAGCCTCACCCGCTACAGGGACACGAGCGGCAGGGAACAGAGCTACCTTCACATCCATGGCACCAGGCCAGAGCTACGGCAGCCCCGAGACTTTGGGGACTCCCATGCAGACCTTGCTGGGTGATGGTGCACCCGGAGCTCCAAGGACGCGCCTGTCCGAGGGGCGGCAGGAGCGGGCAGGGGGAGGCAGCTGTGCCCGCACCTCCGGCGGGCAGGACACGGCACTTCTCAGGATCTCGATGTGCCCGGGAGGGGTCAGAGCCTGTTTGCTCTTGGAAAAAAAAAACCCTCAGCGTCTCAAAGCAGGAACACGTTTAGCGGACGATTTAAATCCATAATTTTTTTTGTGTGTTGGTTTTCCCCCTGGCTCAGACCTGCTGCCTTTCCCAAGGATGGGCTGCGTGTAGCCTGGGGAAGGTGACAACACCCAGCAGGCCTGGCGTGCTACGGGACACTGGTGGAGCCGAGGAGGGCTGGAGGTTGTCCCTGCTCCAGCTGTCCCCGCTGTCCCAGACGCCATGGAACTGCCGGTGTTTGAGAGCTGCATCACAACCGGGGACAACAGCACCCGGTGCGGGGGGTGAACACATCGTTACCACCCACCCAGGGCTGTGTCTTGACGGTGGCATTGTGCCCTGAACTGCCACTGCACCGGCCCATCGTCACCCTGTCCGTGGGGTGGCCCAGGTGAGGGGGACGGTGGCCACCCCACCACAGCCCAGGGCTGGATGCCCACCAGGAGGCTGAGTCCTGGCAGGCTGGGACCCTCCTCGGCACAAGGCACTCCATGGCGGGGGGCCGGGTCTTCCCCGGGGGACGTGACCCCCGGGAGGGACAGGCTTGGAGACCAGGCCTCCGCTGCCGGGAGTTGGCCATGGGGACCCGAGCCCTCCTTGGGGCCTTGAGGGAGGTGACGGAGGGGGACCGGGCTCTCCGGGAGCAGGCGGCCGCAGCTCCGGGAGACGCTCCGCGCCCTTTCCACGGCCCTCGAGCCTTCATGTCCCCCCGCGGCTCCCGTCCCCGCGCCCGGCAGAAGCGCCGCCATCTTTGTGAAGGGCAGGCGGCGCCGCGCCCCGGCGGGAGGCCCCGCGGCCCGGCCCGGCCCCGCCCTCCCCCCC
>NW_015090893.1:9309726-9313631 GCF_001431845.1 Calidris pugnax
GCCCGGCCGCACCGCCGCCATCTTTGTGAAGGGCCGGCGGCGCCGCGCCCCGGCGGGAGGCCCCGCGGCCCGGCCCGGCCCGGCCCCGCTCCTCTCCTCCCCGCAGGCCGCCGACTCACCGCGGGGAGCGGCAGTGACAGGTGGTGGCGGCGGCAGCGAGACCGGTGGGACGGCGGCGAGCGGCCGCCCTCAGCCTCCGAGTCGCTTATGAGGACGACGCTGTCGGCCATCTTGGCGGCGGCTCCGCCCCCCGCGGACCGGCGGTAGCGGCGGCGGGGGCAGCGCTCGGGCCGCGGGCCGGGCCGGGCCTAGCGGGGCGACGGAAGTGGCGTCAATAACAGCGGCGGCGGGGCGGGGCGGGGCGAGGGTGGCGGTGGCGGCCCCGGCGGCGCCGCCATGGCGCTGTCGCCCTACGTGCAGGCCATGCAGGAGCTGTTCCGCGCCAACACGCGGAGCCGCGAGTTCCCGGCGCACGGCGCCAAGGTGCACTCGGTGGCCTGGAGCTGCTGCGGCCGCCGCCTGGCCTCCGGTTCCTTCGACAAAACCGCCAGCGTCTTCCTCCTGGAGAAGGACCGGCTGGTGAGGCGCCTCCCGGCACCGGGCCGTTCGGTACCGGGCCCCGGGGGGGGGACACCTGGAGCGGCCGCTCGGGCCGGTACCGGGGCATCCCCGGAGCCCTTGGGGTGGGACTGCCGATTCGGGTCGGTACCGGAGGCCTCTCCCAGGCCCGGATGCGCAGGCGGGTGGCTTGAACCGTGAGTGGGCCCCAGTGGTCGGTACTAGGCCTGGAAACGGGAGCTCAGGAAAAGGAGCGTCGCCAGGGACCGGACAGGCCGGGAGAGCCGGGACTGGAGCTGGTGCCTGGGTGGGGACAAAGGGGGGCCTCCTCCATCCCTGTGGGGAGTATGATTGAAATGGCGGTGGGGCGCTGGGCCGTGCTCCTGCCCCATCTGGTAACCAGCAGTGGGGCAGGGTGCAGCATACCGGGATCCAGGGCAGGAGGCTGGTAGGGCTGGGCTCATCCCTCCTGTGAACGGCTGTCCTCTCCTTCCAGGTGAAGGAGAACAACTACCGGGGCCACGGGGACAGTGTGGATCAGCTCTGCTGGCACCCCAGCAACCCTGACCTCTTCGTCACGGCATCCGGGGACAAAACCATCCGCATCTGGGATGTCCGCACCACCAAGTGCATCGCCACTGTCAACACCAAAGGTGAGTCCCTGCCTTCCCGGGAGGGCTGTTGGGTCCCAGCAGAACTTCTGCTGTGTGGGACCCGTCTGCGGTGGCACAGTGCTTTGGACCCTTCTTCTAGGTGTTGGCGATCAGGGGATCTTTGTTACTGCTTTTATCTTTGTGTTGCACTCATCTGTAAGGAGCAGCAGTGAATGAGCAGTGAATAGAGCTGATTTACTCGGGTGCCAGCAGTGGAGAAACTACTGGAATATGATGCTGGCTGTTAAAAAGCCTGTGTACTTGTGTCTGGAGCCTATGGGCTGCAAGGCTGGATACTGGGAAAGGCATGTCTGCAGCGAGCCACGGTGGAAGTAAAAGTTTGCACGGATTCAGAAAGTGATTATTTGAACTCTTGGGCTAATTAACCTGTGTACCCTTGGAAATCTCAAATTTTAAATTGTCAGGGCTGGAAATGACCTTGTGAGATGACAGACAGAAACCTGCCTTGTTCTCACTGTTATTCATATGTATTTATTGTTGGCTTCTGCTTTTTCTGGATCTTGAAGATCACAGGCTTAAGAGGATCTTTGAACTGACCTTGTTTGTTGGTTGCTGTGGTCCCATCTTGGCTGAAATGGGAAGGCTAGCGATGTAGTCGTGTTGGTTTGAAGCTGTTCAGTTTAATTTTCAATAACTCTGTGTGTTTGCTGCACAGCCACTGTATGGGGTTTGTGTGTTAGACTGCAGACTTGGCAGTCTTTCCCATTTGGGAGTGGTTTGGGGGTTAGTGGAGCAAATTGCGGCCTTGGATCAGGAATAGAAGCTGCCTCTCTGCTTAATTCATGGCTGCTGTGGATTGTTGGGTAGGAATGGGACCCGCTGCCTTTCTGTCCCTCCAGGGGAGAACATCAACATCTGTTGGAGCCCTGACGGACAGACCATTGCAGTGGGCAACAAGGATGACGTGGTCACTTTCATTGATGCCAAGACCCATCGCTCCAAAGCTGAGGAACAGTTTAAGTTTGAGGTGAATGAGATCTCCTGGAACAACGACAACAACATGTTCTTCCTCACTAACGGGAACGGCTGCATCAACATCCTCAGGTAGGCACCAGTGGCAGGGTAGCTGAGCTGCCTGTGGCAGACATCAGTCTGCAAGCCCGTCTGCTGCTTTTTGGGAACCCAAGTCCCACACCCCAGCAATTCCCAGCCCTCTGGTGTGAAAGAACTTGCGTGGAGCTGGGGTTGCCCCAGTTCTGGGCTGTGCTCCCTGAGAGTGACCCTGATGTTTTGCCTCATTCGCTCAACACCCAAGGTTTCCAAGAGCGTGGCCTTGCACCAGCTTGGTTCTCACAGTCCCAGTCCCACCTGCCCTTGCTTGTAGATGAGCCCTGTGCTCCTCTCACTGCTTCCTGCCCTCTCCCTTCATCTCCGCAGCTACCCAGAGCTGAAACCCATTCAGTCCATCAACGCCCATCCTTCAAACTGCATCTGCATCAAGTTTGATCCTATGGGGAAGTACTTTGCCACGGGCAGCGCTGACGCCTTAGTCAGCCTCTGGGACGTGGATGAACTGGTGTGTGTGAGGTGCTTCTCAAGGTAGGTAGTGCTGTCCTGGAGTTGTTTTCCCTCCCCTCTCTGGTGACCGTGGGGGAGATGGCTCACTGTCTGCTTTGCTCTGTCACTGCAGGCTGGACTGGCCTGTGCGAACACTGAGCTTCAGCCATGACGGGAAGATGCTGGCGTCGGCATCAGAAGATCACTTCATTGATATTGCAGAGGTGGAGACAGGTAACGGCTTTGCTTTTTGGGGAACAGCAAGGAGGGTGGAGGAGCGCTGGTGGAGCTGGGAGGGCACTGGGAATATCTGTGTGCCAAGGAACAGCTCGGCTGTGCAGAGCTGAGCGCCGTGAGGGGGAGCCTCTGCCTCGTTAGGCTGTGGTAGACGTGCGTGTCACCTCTGTGCCTTGTCACCAGGTGATTAGAAGGTGCTGAAGCGGCGTCTGTCCCTCCTCTGCCCTGCGCGGGGGAGAAGCAGCGGGTGCCTGTCCCCGGTGTTGTGCTGATGTGGCAGGGGCACACTGCGGGGCAGAGGCTGATGTGGCCCTTTTTTCCACGCAGGAGAGAAGCTCTGGGAGGTGCAGTGCGAGTCCCCCACCTTCACAGTGGCCTGGCACCCCAAGAGGCCGCTGCTGGCCTTCGCCTGCGACGACAAAGACGGCAAATACGACAGCAGCCGGGAGGCGGGCACTGTCAAGCTCTTTGGGCTCCCCAATGACTCCTAACGAAACCGCGCCGGGGGGGCAGCGCTGCCCTGCTCTCGGGGGTGGGACAGGGTGAGGAGATGCTCCCCTCCTTGCCTGCTTGGCAGCTCTGAGAGCTTTGGCTCAGCTCTGCGTGCGCTGCCCTCGGGAGCATTTATAACAAGCAGCTTGTGTGCTGGAGAGGACGGGAGGTAATGCTGGCGGAGCCCCCTCGCCCTCTCAGGGCTTCCACCGCCTCCTCTCAGGGGTAGGGGGGGCTTCTTCCAAAGGCAAGTGGCCAAAGAACGTCACTCCCGGCGGGTGACTGCTGAGGAGCCCCCCGAGAGAGGAGCTCCAGCCTCCCCAGCACTGATGAGCTGCATGACCGTCCCCTTCTGCCGCAGGGTCTGGTGGCGAGGGCAGCCCCGGGGGCACAGCCTGCCCTGTCCCCTCCCCACACTGGGGCAGCGAGGGGAGGGTGGGGGGGGGG
>NW_015090893.1:9313641-9315506 GCF_001431845.1 Calidris pugnax
GGTTTGGTTGTTTGGTTTTTTTTTTGTATGCGTGGTTGTTTTTTCTAATTTTGATAAATCCTCTTCTGTAACGAAGGTGCCCGTGGCTGCTGTGGGGGGCGGAAGGGGGGGTGCTGAGCCGCTCTCCTGCGAGCCCCTCTCCCTTCCCCTTGGCCGTGGCAAGAGGGGTCTGTGTCGAGGGGCTGTCGCCCTTGTCCCTGCTGTCGCCCTTGTCCCCGCTGTCGCCCTTGTCCCCGCTGTCGCCCTTGTCCCCGCTGCCCGTCCCCAGCGTCTCAGTCTCCTGTACTGCGCTGTCACCCCCACCAGGGGGCGCTGCGCCCCCACGCTGGGGACAGGCGACAGCGGGGCCGCAGAGGGATGGGGACAGCCCTGGGGACTCCTCCCCGCCCTGTCCCCCCGATCCCGCCTGGCAGCGCCCCGCAGGGATGGAGCGGGGGTAGCCCCAGCAGAAGGTGATGCCCGTCCCACACCACGGCAGAGCCCTTCCCCACGCCCCTGGTGGGGTGACAGGCAGTACCTCCCCCATCCCCGCTCCCCATGGAGGGGTCTGGGGCTTTCTGACCCCCCCCACCACCCCCCGTCGTGCTGGGTCACAGGGGAGATGGTGACCGCAGAGGGGGTGCGGGCGCAGCCTGGCCGCGATGGAGACCTTGCCTGCAAGATCTCTATCATTTCCTACCCTAATATTTTCTTCTGACAGAGGCTTTTCCAGGTGACTGCTCTGCTGATGCCGCCTGGGTAACGGCTGAGCTCTTTGCTGGTAAATGATGACAAATCAGTCGAAGCTGGGGCTGGCTCCGGACGGAGGCCTCCAGGGCTGTGCCAGCCACAGGCGCTGCCCAGCGGAGGGGCATGAGGTGCCCCATTGCCCAGGGCCTGCGTGTAGCCTTGTGCTCTTGGGGGGGGGGCAGAAGACTGTGACCCACCAGAAAGCAGCCCTTGTACCCCAGGGCTATCCCCGGTTTATTCTGTGAGAGGGGTCCCAGAGTCAGGGGGAAGGGGCAGAAGCCCTCCTGCCATGTCCGTGGGGTGGGGACCCACCCGCACCCACACGTTTTACCTTGTCCCAACCCCACAGAGGAAGCCTGTGGGGCAGACACAGGACTATGGGGAGGCAGCTGGACTGAGCAGGGCTCTGGGAAGAGTCAGGGGGAAGGGGCAAAAGCCCTCCTGCCACGTCCATGGGGTGGGGACCCACCTGCACCCACATGTTTTACCTTGTCCCCAACCCCAGAGAGGAAGCCTCTAGGGCGGACACAGAACTATGGGGAGGCAGCTGGACTGAGCAGGGCTCTGGGAGCCAGGTTTGGCCTCTCCACTCAGCTTGGGTGCCACCTGGGTGCCCCCTGGTGTGATGAGCTGCCGGGTCTCAGCCCTGAGAGGGATGGGAGGGGCGAAGGAGCAGGCGCGGGGTCCCGGGGAAGCAATGGTTGAGAAGAGGCTGGAGCAATGTACAAATCCCTTTATTTTATTAGTTTGTCAAAGACTAGTTCGAGCAGGATGGTCACAGCATGTCTGCGGGGCCCCGTGCCGCCCACCGCCTCCCGGGAAGGGGTCCCCGGTGAGCGGCTGGGGGCTGTGGCGGAGGAAGCACGGGGGAGGGGGGAGCACGGTGCGGGCAAGGGACGGGCCGGGGCAATGGCGTGCCCCCGTGTCCCCCCCCCTTGGGGTGCAAGCAGCAGCTCCTGGGACATGCCCGGCGGGGGGCGGGGGGCGTTTGCCCAGGGATCCCTTCCCAAGCCTCGGGTGGGGAGGTTTGAGGGGGGGGCCGTGTGTCCAGCTTTGGCAGGGGCGGGACGGGGGGGGCAACAGGGCGCTCCCAGCCCGGGACTGGCCCAGCAGCTCTCGACCCCGCACTGGCTTTA
>NW_015090893.1:9319739-9322598 GCF_001431845.1 Calidris pugnax
GTAGGAGGGGGTAGGGAGGGGGTGCGGGGACCCCCCCCGGGGCCAAGGGAACTGATGGAGGGGTTGGAAGGGAGAGGGCGCCCGTGCCCCAGCACCCCATGGCAGGGTTGGCGGTGCTGTTACTTCTTGAACATATCCTGCAGCGGCCCGGGCAGGTACTTGAGGACGGTGTCCAGGATGCTCTCTTCCTCCTCCTCTTCCTCGTCCCCGCAGCCTGCCGGGATGGCCTTCTTGGGGCGCGTCAGGCTGCCCTCACACGGCTGCTCCAGCGCGGCTTTCTCCTCCGCCTCCTTCTCCTCTTTCTTCTTCAGCCCGTACTGCGAGGACACGGGCTCTCAGTGGGGCAGGCAGCGGGGTCTGTGCCCCCTGCCCACCACCACCCTCCTCCCCGGCCATGCCAGCCCCACGCTGGGTGCCGTGGGCAGGGGTGGGTGCAGGGGGAAGTGTGTGCCCACCTTGTCACGGATCTGCTGCCGGACTTTCTCCCGCTCAGCCTCCATGCGGGCGTGCTTGGCTTTCCGCTCCTCCTCCTGTTGGCGCAGGGCCTCCTGCCTCTCCTCCTCCTTCTTCTGTGCGTCGGGGTCCTTCTCCTCCTCGCCCCCCAGCATCTTCCCCATGTCCTTGGTGGCCCCTGTGTAGCACAAGACCATTGGCCGGTCCCCAAGGGTGCTGAAGCCCGGCACTGGCTGCCAAATCCCCTGCAGGGGCAGGGAGGACACAGAGCCCCCCCAGGCATGGACAACCCGGGAAGTCCCCAGGGCCCCCTGCATCAGGATGGGCTGCAGATGGGCTCCGGAGGCTGCGGGGATGGGGAGTGCCGTGGGCTGGCTGCGCTGCCCTAGTTCGCTGTCAGCCGGGGGAGACGCTGGCAGCTCCTCCGGCGCTGGCACCCAGGGGACCCACCGGGGAATCCCACTTAGCGTCGGGAGAGCCGGGATTCCCCAGCCAGGCGCTGCCGGCGCCGGGAACGAAAGCCCCAGAGGGTTCTGGCACCAGTTCCCTGCAACCGGTGGCTCTCCCCACAGCTCCGACCCCCCCCTGCCATATCCCCCCCACCGTGCTCCCCGGGGTGCCGGGCTAGCATCGCTCCCGGAGGGGGGACAATACCCACTCACCGCCCAGCGCTTGCTTCATGACGAAGTCCATGGTGCCGGTGTGTGCGTGTGGCTAGGCCAGTGCCCAGCGCTCAGCCACTGCCGTCCGGGCTCGCTGACCAGGGCCACCTGCGCGGGCAGAGAGGGATGTTGTCAGGGACACCATGCCCCAGGTCCCCACTGCCCGGCCACGAGAGTCAGGACATTCCCTCGGGCTGCAGGATGCACCCTCTGCATCTCCAGCCCCAAACGCCTTCCAGGATGGGCAGAGGAAGCTTTTGGGGTCTGCAGGTAAAGGGTGGGCAGATCTGCCCGCTGGCAGCACCTCTTCCCCTTGGCACTCTCCCCGCATACCCGCTGGCCTTGGGGACCTGTGGAAGGACTTTCCACCCTGGCACTGCCCTCGGAGGAGCAGCAGGACCCTGGGAGCCCCAGGGTGCTGCCTGGGGGGTGGTGGGATGGGGACCCACCACGCCACCACCCACCGTGTGTCTCTGCTTTGCAGGGGGGGCACAGACCTTGCCTAGGGATGCCAGTGTGGTGCAGCTGGACACGGGGTGCTGTGTGCGTGTGCGTGTGTGTCTGTCGCAATGCTTGTGCTCTGCAGAGGGATGGAGAAGAGGCTGTTGGCAGGTTGTGACAGCGTTTGGGGGTTGTATGAGACCGTGTGTGTGACCCCTGCGGGGTGCTGGGGATGGGTGATGGCACGCAGGGGCACTGCGTGCGCAGGACAGAGCGTGTGTGTGCACACCGTGTGTGTGTCCGGCTGTGTTTGTGTGCGCTGCGTGTGTGCGCCAGCCGTATGTGCAGGCTGTGTTTGGTCAAGAGGTGTGTTTGCGGGTGGCTGCAGGCTGTGTTTGCACGGGGAGGGGGGTGTGTGCGCGCGTGTGTGTGTAAGTTTGTGGGGCTGCGAGCTGCGTGTGCCCACACGGTGTGCGGGTTCGCAGCCTGTTTGCAACCTTTGAGTGTGTGTGTGTGTGTGCGTGAGTTTTGGGGTTTGCAAGATCTGCGGATGTGTGTGCAAAGGCTTGCACGGGTGCGTGTGTGTACATGGGTTTGCGGGTTGTTTGTGTGCGCTGTGTGTGTTTGTGCTGTGTGTATGTGTTTGCACACTGGGAAGGGGAGGGTGTGCGGGCTGTGTCAGTGTGTGCGGGTCCGTGGGTTTGCAGGCTGGATGGGGAGGGGGGTTCTGCACACAAATTTGCAGCCTGTGCTGCCTGTGTGTATGTGTGGGGGTGTTGCAGGCTGTTTGCATGCTCTGTGTGTGTGTGTGTGCATGAGGGGGGTTGCGGGGGGTGTGTGTGTGTGTGTGTGTGTGCCCGTGCCCCCGGTGCGCACTATGTGTGTGTAGGGGGCTGCAGGCTGTGCTCACAGCCTGGCTATGCTGTTTGCAGCGTGTGTGCATGCATGTGTACGTGTGTGTGTTTGCACGCCCAGTGGGTGCCGCAGCCTCACGGGTCCCCTCGCCCGACTCCCCGGGACCCTACCGGGCAGCGGGGGGGGGGGCTTCACGAACCGGGACCCCGGGAAGTTTGTTGCTCCCAGCCCTGGGGCACCCCGCAGCACCAATGGGGTCCCTTCTCCGGAGCCCTGGGTCCGCAGGGTGGGGGCACGGGGGACACGGGAACACTGGGGGGCACCGGGACATTGGGGCCGCGGGGGAGGGTGCAGGGGACACCGGGGGCTGCTGGCACACGGGGGGCACCGGAGCCGCGTGGGGGGATAGGGTGGGCACAGCAACACCGGGGTACGTGGGGGACACTGG
>NW_015090893.1:9323401-9324120 GCF_001431845.1 Calidris pugnax
CGCACCCCCTGCTCCCGCACCCCGTCCCCCTCCGCAGCGGTGCAGGGCGGCTGCGGGAATTTATAATTAAAGCCCCTGACAAATCACCTCGGCCCCAGCACCGGCCGCCACCACCCGGGGGGCCCCAGATTTGGATTTTTGGTGCTGCCAACCCCCCACTCGCTCCCCCCCACCCCGCGGGAGGGGGGTGCTGTGCCAGGGGATGCTGCGAGGGGCATCGAGGCCGCGCTCCCCGCAGAGCTCAGGACCCACTACTCCAGCAGGGGGGTCTGCGGGCATGAAATGGGGGGCACCACCCCACACCCGCCCCCCCTCCTGCACCTGCCCAAAGGGAGACGGGCTCCTGCAGCCCCTCCTGCCCCCCACCCCAGCTGTGTGGGGACAGGGCTCCCCCCGGCTGCCCCATCCTCATCCCAGGGCACGGAGAGTCACGGGGGGCAGGATGTGTGCCCCCACTGCCAGCCCTGCCACCCCGCGGAGGGGCAGCCGGCGCCTCCTAATTAATCCAGCCCTGGGTTATTAGAAACAAGACGAGCCCTTTGCAAATCAGATTAATGGTGCTCTGAGCCAGGCTTTGGGGAGAGCTGGTGTTTAATGGTGAGGCTCTGGAGGAGCAGCCCTGCCGGCGACCTCGCGGCTACAGCCCAAAAAAAGTGCCGGAGAGGGTTTGGGTGCTGCAGGGTCTTTTTGGGCACCCCCCCCCCCCACCGTTTCCCGCC
>NW_015090893.1:9324130-9329498 GCF_001431845.1 Calidris pugnax
TTGGGGAGCTGGGACAGGCTGCTGCCGCCCCCACAAACCCAGCGGTGCAGGCTGCGGAGATGCTGCCGGGGCTGCCATGGGGAGGACGGGGGGGATGCAGGATGTGGGGCAGCAGTGGGGAACCACCCTGCAGCCCCCGGGGGGGGTGGTGGTGGGGGGGTGGGCCGCAGCCAGCGTGCAATGCCAGCCCAGCACCCCCACAGGGACACGGCACCGACCAACCCCGCTGCCAGCTCCCTCCCTGATGCATGGCCACCGTCACAGACCAGCCGGGGGACAACACCGCAAGCACATGGCCCTCTTTTCACCCCTTCTCACCGCTCCCCAAAATTTTCCCCCCCCTTCAGTGCACCCTCAGCCTCCTTCCACCGTGGCATTGACCAACAACTCCTTTTTCCACCTCCATGGGAAAAAAAATGCCTCCTGCCCTCGTGCCCAGCCCTGCTCTGCCCACTGGCAGCTGGTGGGATGGGCGCGTGGGCGGCAAGACAGGCCTGTGCTTGGCCCGTCCGTCCATCCATCCATCCATCCGTCTGTCCTGCGGCAGCCCTGCTCCGGGCGCTGACGTCAGCGCTCCCGGCAGCCGGGCGGTGGGCGGGCGGCACCGCTCCTATTGTATTAAAAATAATACAGCGGAGCACAAATTCATTACAGATAAGTGTGACAGCCAGGAGGAATTAACGAGCCCGTCTCTCAGCGCCTGACAAACGCCTCCTTTTGTTCCTGGGATGGGTCCTTGAGTCTTTCAATCTTTGGAGATGCTTCGGCTCATTTAGTGCATCCTCCCCCAGTAGCTCCCAGCGTGCCCAGGGACTGCTCCCAGTATGAGCTGTGGCCAAGCCAGCAGGGCCATCCCTTGTGCCAGTGGCCAGCGCTGAGCTGGGCTTGCCCCTCCTTGGGGCTCAGTGGCCTGGAGTGCTGTCCCCAAGTGCGGGACCCCACACGGGGTGCAGGGTGGCTGTGGGGGGGGTGGTGGGTGAAGTAGCCCCCATCCCAGCTGCCAGTGCATGTGAGCTGTGGCCAACCACCCCAGGGCACTCCAGCTGCCAGTGCCGGCAGCGCAACCGCAGCCGACGGGGCTGAGAGGTGCCCAGCTCTGCCCTGTCCGCCGGGCTCCCATGGGAAGGGCAGCCAGGGGCTCATCACCAGCCCTGGGCATCATCTCCATCCTCCTGCCCCGCACACCCCTGTGGACACCCCTGAAATGGGGACCCCCAGCAGTCCCAGAGCTGAGCTGGCTCCGGCAGGCGTTTGGAGGACGATTCCTGGTGATGGGAGATCGCTTGCGCCCAGCACAGGCATTCCTTAGGCTCAGCTGTCCCCTGGCATCGTCCTGGGCAGTGTCACCTGCCTTGGGGGCTGCCTGGAGCTGCTGGGGGGGGGGTGTGTGTGTGCAGGAAGGGAAGGGACAGGGAGGGATGGGAGGGCAGCGCCGTGGCCAGATGGAGGAGGAAGCTCTCAGCGGTGCCAAGTCCTTGCAAGTCGCCTCCGTGCTGGCTCGCGAGGGAAGCGTGGCAGGCACGGAGCCCGTGCGGGTGCCAAGGAGCCCCGGCAGCGCCACGCTCCGCTCCCCGCTGGTGCCTGGGGAAAGGGCACAAGGGCTGGCAGCCGCTGCCACATGGCCCACCGCATCCGCCACCACGGAGACCCTGAGTGGCACCTGCCTGCCCCGCTGCCAGCATCATCCCCAGCCCCTGCAGCCGCACGGGGACCCCGCAAGGTCACAGCCTTTGCGGGCCCTCGCAAAGCTCCTGGGCAGAGGGAAGCGGATGCCTGAATACCTGCACCCATCCCTGCAGCACTGCCAGCCCTGCCCGCTGCCACCCATTAGCACAGGACAGTTATTTCACTTATCTCCCCCTCCCCAATCTCGGCAGAAAATAATTATTGGTCCTTCTCATCGTACCGAGGGATTAAAAGTGGTTAACTCCATTTCCAAAGGCTTTGTTATGTTGGTTTTCCCTCAGCTGCTGCACAAGGCGATTTCCACAGTGCCACTTAGGCAGCTTTTATCAGGTTGTCTTCTGGAGGTAATTGGGTTTTTCAGGAGCCTGTTTAAAATTCGTAACCCAGCCTCTTAAACAAAACAAAAACAGCAGCGGGGAGAAGGGGAAGAGGCAGCACAAAACATGCAGCAGCTGCAGCTTCTGAAGAGCAGCCCCGGCCCCTTGGGACTGGCACCCGGCGGGGACAGGGATGGGGACAGACACCAGTGTGCTGGAGCATCAGGCTGGAGCTGGACCCTCCAGTGCGGCGGCTGAGTGCAGACTGCAGGGACATCCCCTGCCACCCCTGCTGTCCCTCCTGCTGGTGAGGAGGGGGGACCCGGGGTCACTCCGTTGTGTCATGCTGGGGGCCAGCCCCTGAGTACACCAGGGCCACCGCTCTTCTCCTGCAGCAAGTCACAGCACACGTGGGTGCCCCCCCAGCATCCCTCTGTGCCAGGTGCGGGGTGTGAATGTGGGTCTCACCGTGGGGCTGGTGTCAGAGTGCACCACGAGCCCTGGGGCTGGCAGGGAGGGAGGTGGGCTTGTGCCACGGCTTGACCCTGGCTCCGTCGTGATGCTCTGCCTGACTGTGGGAGCAGCTCTGCAGCTGCAGCGGGGGGGACTGGAGGTGGCAAGACCCCCCTGAACTCACCAGAGAGGGACAGAGAAAAAAAGAGCCAAATCCATCCCTGGAGCTGCCCTCAGAGGGTAACTTCTGGTCCCATGCCCTGAGGGTCTCCCCAGCTCCGGATGGGGGAGGCTGCTGCCCGCTGCCCTCCCCCGTGCCCACGGGCACAGCAAAGCACCCCCGCAGCCAGAGGGGCTCTGGGCTGATGCTGCGGCTTTTCCTGCTCTCCCGCATCGCTATCACGGGCCCGTCTGCATTAATGCCACGGCCCCGTTGGCACCACCATTGCAGACCCATCTGCATCGCTACCAAGTCCCTGTCGGCATCGCTCCTCCAGCCCCATCTGCCTCCTCCTGCCGGGCTCCTGCCCATCGGGGAAGGTGTGGGGTGTGTGTGTGCGCTGGGCACCCCCAGCCCATCCCTGCCCAGCTCCGTGCCGTGGGGCACAGCGTGGGCCAGGGAGTGGGTGGTGGGGAGCTGCTGCAGCAGATGGTCGGCGGGGCCGGATCACGGCACTGCACGCAATGAGGGACGCGGGTGTCCCCCGAGGGGAGGGACGACCGTCTGCAGGAGCTGGTTGGGAACTGGTGCCTGCAGGGCCCCGGCACAGCTCCTGCTCCTCCCGGGCACAGCCTGCGAGCAGAGGCGGCTGCGGCTGAAGGAGGGATGGGGCGAGGAGGGGGTTGAGCCCACGGCTTCCAGCTGTTCCCAGCATGGTGGTGTCCCAGGGGGATGCCAGAGAGGGAACGGTGCTCCCGGTGCTGCTCAGCCCTCCAGAACTCCCCAAAAAGACCATCTACACCTACGCCTGTGCAAAAGAGAGTGATGGAGGGGCTGAATCTCTCAGCGAAAGTGCCCAAGGGGACAGGGACCCAGATCCAGGCTCCAGCTAAGAAGCTCCAGGGCACCCAGGATGCCAGCCGCTGTGCAACCGGGTGCCTTGGCTTGTGCCCTGCGACGGGGAGCTCTGCTCACCCAGCCCCGGTCTCAGGGCCACCCAGAGGTGTTCACATCCCATGAGCACTGGGGGACACCGGGACGGACCCCACCAGTCGAGTGCTGCAGTGGTGACTCCGTGTCCCCATGGCTCCCAGCGTGTGTCCTGTGCCTCTGTGCCATGCATTATTAAACAGAGGCGCTGCAGCCCCTCGCTGTTTATCCTGGCAGGGCTGTGCGGGGAGCGGGCTGTGGGCTGCAGTCTCAGCTGGAAGATTTAGGCTCGCTGCGGGTCCGGCCGGTTCCCCAAACAGGTTTATGACCCCTGGGGTTACTCGCCCGGCCGCTTGCCACCTCCCCACCCCATGCAGGATGGATCCCACCTCCCTGTAAAAAAAAGCCGCTGTGCATTCAGCCCGGGTGCTATCACCTACACGGATTTCTCCTGCCCACACAGCAGGTACTTATAGCATTTACATCCCAATCGCCGTCTATAAAGGCACACTTTGAGTCCACCCCATCAATATTTATGGCAGGCACGCACACCCGCACAGCTCTGCAGGGGCCGGTGCGGAGTGGGGCTGGGCGCCGCACAACCAGGCACTGCTTGGGGAGCAGAAAAAAGCCCCCCCGAGCCCCCACACTGCCTCCCCATCCTTCTCCATCACCCCTTCGGGGAAGAAGCCAGCCTGTGCACACACTGATTTCTGTCCCCACCACTCTTGCAGGGACACGCAGGGCCTGTGCAGGCGCTGACGACGGAGGTGGTCGGGACTGTGTGGGGAGCGGGTGCCCGAGGGTCTCCTCCTGGCTCTGTGTCAGGATGAGATTTGGGTACCTGCTCCCTGCAGAAAGCCTCAGAGGGGTTATACCCACCCTCACTTCACCAGTGGGGAAAAGGCATGAAGGACAAGGGCACAATTAGCTCAAGACTGGGCATGCAGGTCACAGCAGAGCAGTGGCAGCCCCCACCTGTCCCCCCTCCAGCTGAAACGCCCTCAAAACTGAGACCCTGGGCGCTGCTCCCCTGGGGTTCAGCCTTGTGCCGATAGAGGTGTTGGTTTTACAAGATCCTGCAGGCTCTTTGGGGGTGCGTAGAGGAGGGCAAGGAGCTTGGGATGCTTTAACCCTTCTGCACCGCTGAGGCTGGGGAACGGGGGAAGGAAAGGGGCAGGGATGCTGTCATGGCTGGTCCTGCTCTACCCGAACCCCCAGCCCAGCTCTGGGAGAGCATCTGCCTTCCCGGGGGGGGAGCATCCCTCCCGTCGCATCCTATGGGAGGGGAGGTTTGGGAGCTGAGATGCCCCGTGCCCTGGGTAACAGGGCTGGCTGAGGGCTACAACAGTGGGGACACCCTGTCCTCCGACAGCAGCAGATGGCTGTAGGGTGGGGGGCTTCGTGACAGTGTTGGGGGGTACATCTGGGTGTCTGGGCTCCAGCCAAGCTGCAGCTCGGTGGGAGCAGGATGAGCCTGCACTGTTCCAGCTTGGGGTGCTGGGAGGGGTGGCATCCCTGCACTGAGGGGTGGCAGCTGGGATGGGTGGGGGGCTTGCCGCCCACCCCAGCTGAGACCTCCCCCAGCCTGCCTGCGCTCGGGGTTTCCGCTGCGGCGTGACGCCGGACGGGCACGGCGCCGCTCCAAGAGCTGCTGGGGCCCTGGCCAGAAAATTCATTCTTGGCTGCTTTCAGTGGGGTTTGGCTCGTACCTTTCCCATCTGGGGGCTTTCAAAGGCAAAAAAAAAAAAAAAAAAAAATAAACAAAAAAAAAAAAAAAAAAAAAGGAAAAAAAAAACAAAAAAAAAACCGGGCCCTGTGC
>NW_015090893.1:9329775-9334640 GCF_001431845.1 Calidris pugnax
AAAAAATAAAACAAGAAAAAAAAAAAAGAAAGAAAAGAAAAAAAAAAAAAAACAAAAACCTGGCCCTGTGCCAGCTCCACAGTCACCATCACCTGCCATGGTCCCCAGGCAGGACCGTGCCCAGCATCCGCCCCAGAGCCCGAGCTGTTCCCCGCTCCCTTGCCCTCAACCTGGTCCTGAGCTGGTCCAGACACCTCTTGTGCTGGGATCTCACCAGGATGCCCATGATGGACCCCCCCCCATCCTGGGGAGCCCAACTGGCTCTGCTGAGGCAGCCCCAGGTGGTAGCTCTGCACTCCCCCATCCATCCCGTGGCTGCACCGTGCCCCCCGTACCGTGGGGAGCGAGATGGCCCCCCAGGAGCCGTGATATGCAGAGCCGGGGCAGAGCTTCCTACCTTGGTGTGTGCAGCGTTGGGTGTCCTCAGGCTTCGGCACCTAATGCAGGCGGGCGAGGACCTTGCAAGGGTGACTGGGCATCGCAGGGAGAACGGGGCCTGTGGGAGACACCGACAGTGAGAGGATCAGCTCCGTGGTGGGGCCCCAGGACCAGACACATGGACAAACTGGAACCGCTTGGTGGGTGATGCATAGGGTTTGTGCACCCCCCTGCATCCTGACCTCCAAGGATGCTGCCAGGAGCCACCATCTCCCTGCAGATGGGAGCCCAGCAGGGCACACAGAGGGTGACAGGCTGCATGAGATGGCAGCCTTGTCGGGGTCTTTGGTCCTCTCCTGGATCAGGGGCAGCACCTCCACCTCTGGCTGAGGGCTCCTGGCCATCTCTGCAGAACTCGGCAGTTTGGATGCTTTCATTAAATATTTAGAGGGCTCTCAACTCTTTGAGGGCTTTAAAATTTCACATTAACTCTGCCTTCCTCAGCTTGCAAATGATGAATTTCTTCTTTGGAGAACATAATGACAAGTTAAAACAAGCTGCCAAACAGAAGCCCTTGCTCAGGCTTTACAATTTGAGAAAGCCTGGCCCCGCTCTGGGCTCCCCACTTCTGTGACCTCAGGAAGCTTCTGCCTGGGGATCTTGGCCCTTCCCTGAACGTCCTTGAAATCTCCCTGTGATGCTCGGGGAGATGCAGGGGGGACGCTGGCCTGGGCAGGGGCTGTGCAGAGACCCAGGGTGCTGGGTGCCACACCGGCAGTGTCTGGGGTGGTCTGTCCCCGTGGTGTGGCTGGTGCCACTGCGACGGGTGCCACGAGTGTGATTTGTGCTCTGCGACTTGAGGAACAGGTTCCTGGGGAAGTTACAAATTCATCCTGACTTCGAGCAAAAGGCTTTTCCTCCACCCTGGGGAAGGAGGGAGGCTTTGGCAAATTGGAGATAAATATATGACCCAGGGGAGCTGGGGGAAACACAGGCAAACAGCGACGCTGGAGGAGCAGGGGCTGGAATGGACGGAGCCTGCATTTTCAAAAGCATTACAGAGCAGGGATGCCTCGTCCCAGCCCCGGGGGCAGGAGACACTGCCAGCCCCCCCGCCGGCCGCAGCACTGGGTTTGGGGAGGGTGCAGGCTCACCCTGGGGACCCCAAGCTCTGGGGGTTGTGGGGAAGGGGCAGAGGGTTCCTGGCAGGACCCCTGAGGAGACCCCAGAACGGCAACTGCTTCCCTGGGAAACGCGGCACGAAAAGCTCAGCCCGGAAAGGGCTCAGCAGCAGCGTGAAGGTGACCTTTGCTGGGGACAACCGCTGCCTCCTTGGGGATGTGGGAAGGCTCGGGAACGGGGTAAGATGGGCTGCAGAGTGCTGTGAGGACGCCTGTCTGGGGGCGGCTGGTTTCCAGACAGCTCAGTGCCGAGGAGACGAGCTGGGCTGGGACAGAATTAGCCCCCTGCTTTGCTGGCCATGGCCTGGGGTGCAAATCGGCCCTTCTTTGCTGAAGCCCCAGAGGGTGGGAAGAGCAGGACTCCCCGCTCAGGTACCCGAGAAGATGCAGAGGGTCCTTGGGGGTGCTGCTCTGATCCCTGCAGAGTATTTTTTTTCTGGGCCAGGCCAAAGTGTTTTTTTCCTTTTTTCTTTTTTTTTTTTTCCCCTGCTTTTGCAACCAGCATCACAAAGACACATCTCACCTGGATAGCTACACTAGCTCAGTCTGTCTGTCTGTCCAGGCAACCAGACACCAACCACAGCCAAAAGCAGAGGATAGGGAAGAGCACAACAGGGTGACCGAGCCAGGACACCCCCCAGCTCCGGGGACTGCGGTGCCCCCAGGCACTGGCAGGGCTGCTCTCATCCAGCTGAGGCTCTGGACACAAGACACTGCATCCAGGGAAAAATTAATGCTCGAGAAGAGACCATTAGCGAGTCCACAGCCCTTCTGCTTTGGCACCTCTGGCTCTTGGCACCCTGCTTTTACTGCTGGGCTTGTCCAAATGTCTGCAGAGAAGGGTGGGCTGGGGAAGGGAAGCTGCGGGGTGCACAGACTGGGAAACTCTGGGCCACATCTCAAAGAGCTTCTTCTGCCTAAGGGAGATGCTCTTGTGATCTGCCTCAGGGCTGGCATCAGCTTCGTGTCCAGGCACCAGGGTGAGAAGGAAGGCTCAAAGCCACGATACTTGGGGAAAATATCTGCAAATGGGACTCAGTGCCGGCAGTGTGCCATCCTGGCTCTCACGCTAAGGGCTTGGGGTGCCATGCTCGACCAGGCAGCCCCCAGAGGCATTTCCCAGTTGGGGTCCTGTACCTGAGCCAACCTGCCTTGCCTTCGAAAAGCAGACCCTCAAAATCTCAACACCTTTTGCAGAGTCCATCTTGCCACGGGCCAGGGCAGGTCTGGGTCACACCATCATGGGGGTCCAGGATTTGGCTGAGATAAGTGACGTTTCTGAACCTCTGGTGAGTGTTACAGCAGGAGCTGGTGACACCAGGTAGGGAGGGATGTATCTGCTGGCCTGGCTGCTTACAGGAGCGGGCACCTGTGGTGCAGAATGGTACAGACAAGGTGACAGTGGCTCCTGGCGAGGCACTGGGCGACCTAGTGAGATACCAGAGCCTGGAGGCATGGCCCGGAGAGCCTGTGGCTGGACGAGGCAGATGGTCCAGGTCTCCAAGGCCGGGAAGGCTCCGCAGAGCTGAGAAGTGGAGGGGAAAGCTCCTGGGACGAGTGAGCAGAGAGTGCTCACGCGAGAGCAGCCCGCAGGAGCGCAGCTTGTTTACCCTGGCTGAGCAGGCCTGATTGCTCTCTATAAATACACCCGGCGAGTAAACACCGGGGAGGGAGAAGGATCGTTTAAACTCGAGGATGATGCTGGCATAAGAACAAATGGGGAGGTCTGGCCAGGAACACGAGGAGGCTGCGGGTGAGAGCAGAGATGCTCTGGCTGCCGGGAAGGTCCTGCTCTGGGCAGGGGGTCCAGCTCTGGCAGTGATGCCCGAGGGCTTGGTGCCGGTGGGAAAGGTGGCAACCTCGGCTGTAGTGACCGTGCCCACCTGCCAGACCAGACTTCGTGAGCTCCAGGCCATGGGGGCACAATGGTGCCCAGTGGTGGGAAGGGAGCTGTGCCATGCTGCCAGTGGTCACTGACTCTTCCCCAGAGGGTTTCTTTGCGGTACTGGACATCTGTGGGGACCTCTCAGCTCTGGTGCTTAAACCGTGCTGGGCAACTCAACGTGGCTCCCCTGGGCTCCCGACATGCAGCACCAGGCCTGGGCAGGCTGTGCCTGGCAGCAGCCTCTGCCGAAACCCAGGGAAGAGCCAAGGTGCGAACCGCAATCATCCTGCAGCGCTGCGAGGTGTTAATAGATCTGCCTGGCTGGGGTCATTTCAATACTAATGCTATCACGCGAGGCAATCGAAGAAACAAACACTCGGGCCCGTGGCCAAGGGAGACTTTGAGACATTTCTCTGTGCGGGATTGTCTCAGCCGAGCTGTCACCAGTTTCCCCTGGACGGCGAGGGTTGGAGGCACCTGGAGCAGCGCTGTTGGCTAGGGGGGCTGAGCTCCCTGGTTTTCCCGGCCACGCTGGAGCCTGTCTTGCCAACTCTTGGGGTTCTGTGGCCTCGGGGTGGGGGGGAAAAGGGCAGGTTTGGCAGGGAGGACACCATTCTGCACCCTGAGCCTGGCTCATCCTTCCTCATCCTCTACTTGCCAAACCCAGCACCTTGGCTTTACTCGAATCGCTCCGGCTCCTTCACCAACCTCAGCCAGTGGCTGCCACTGCCCGCAGAGCCCGGCTGGTTGCAAGGAGAAGCCCTGAGCCATCAGCCCTGTCCTGAGCGAAGGTGCCAGCCCTTCTTCACTGCTCTGACTGACTGCACTGCCTGCCTCGGGCACCGGCTGCCCGGTCACGCTCGTGCCATGCGGGTGGCAGTGCCACCGTGTGCTGCCAGGCCTGGATCACGGCAGCCACCTGCCGTGTGTGTTGCAGCCATGACGCTGGGGGCACGGTGGGGAGAGGGGCTGGAATGTGGGGCATGGGAAGGTCCTCGTAGGGATGGTGCAGCGGGGAGAGGGGTTGGAGCCCGGGGACTGTGCAGCGGGGATGCTCCACGAGCGGTTGGACTCAGCTGTGGAGAGCAGGATGGAGGAAGGAGCCGGTGATGGGGAGGCAGAGGAAGAGCCCGGCAGGTACCAGGAGCTCTCCAGAGCATAAGGGTGTGCGGAGCCTCCCCGGGTGCGGGCAGGGGGTGATGGGGGGGAGCGGGTGGCCTCTTCTCCCTGCCCACGGCTCCGCTCTGCAGATCCCCCCCGCAGAGGGTGGCCAAGCACGGAGGAGCTGGAAGGGGGGGATGCAACGCACAGTCCGGGGGTGACAGCCCTTCTCCCGCCATCCCCTCCGCATCGGAGTCCTTCCCTCCCCCCCACACTATATCCCAGCCCTGCGGGAGGAGCGGGGAGGGGAAAGCGGGGGG
>NW_015090893.1:9335683-9361923 GCF_001431845.1 Calidris pugnax
CCCATTTCTTGGCCACCCCCGTTTCCCCACTATACAGCAATTCCCCCCAGTACCTGTCCATCCTTCCTGACCCCCACCTGCCAGTCCCTCCCCATCCAGTGATTCCATTCAATATCCATCCTCTCCCCCGAGGGACAGCACTTCTCTCCCCCCGACTCAGTGATTCCCCTCCCATGGCACTGCCAGCACCCCCCCCCCCACAATGAGGGGTCCCTAGACAGGGCATTTCTGCGTGTTTAGGGTGTCAGCAGTGCTCCCCAAATCAGAGACCCCCATTGCACCCATGGCCCAGGGTCTGTTGTGGGGTGTCATGAGGATGGAGCATGGAGAAGGAGGCATGGCCCAGAGGACTCCTGAGGTCCTCACTGCCCTGGAGGGCTGGGACTTGTCCTCCCCCTGCCCAGCCCCTCTCCGCAGGCTGCTGCCCCCGCTTCCCTGGCACAGCACTCCTTTCCATGGGTTTTGCTTTGGGTTTGTGGGTACATCGAGCAGCTCCTGCCGAGCCCCAGAGCTGCTTTGGGGGGGGTGGTGCTTTCTGGGGTCAGCTCCTCGCTTTGCAACTCGTCTTTGTGACAAGTTCATCCCTTGGCATCCGATTTCCCCAAAAAAGGGATCCTGCCTCTCTGTCCTGAAAGGGGGGTGCAGGATGGCCGTGCCTCAGTGCCTGCGGAGGGCACAGCAGCGTGGCCCCGGTGGAGTTTGCTGCTCCTGTTTCCCAACCTGGGGAGTCCCTCCTCCACCAGGCATCATGGCAGGTGGGCTGTGGGTCAGCTGGGAGCCACCTCCAGGGTCAGCCCACCTCGCTCGCTGCCGTGCCGCTCGGCACATCACACAGCAGCTCACTGCACCGCTCCTCCTTGCAGGGCTGCTGCGGGATGGAGAGGCTGATGAATAAATCAATCCCCCTCGGTGCTGAGGCAGCAAAACTTGGATGCAAAAGGAGGAGCAGCGCCGGGGCTGGCGGCCTGACGGCCGGGGTGGCACAGCTTGTGAATTCCCCCCATGCAGCCGCCGCAGACAGAGCCGCCTGCAGCCAAGTGGGCAGCTCTGATTGCCTTCTCGCCATGTTTTATTTATCAAAGCGCTCGATATGCAGGCTGCCTCCCGCTGCCCCACATTCTTCCTGGATTCTCCAGCCTGGAAATGGGAGCAGCGGTTTGGAGAGGGGCCGTGGGGTGCTGCTGGCTCCTCCTGAGCTTGGGGGGCACTGGCCCTTTTGCCTCCCCGTGGTGGGCTCCCGCGAGCTCTTGGCATCGCCCTGCCGCGCGGCTGTCACGCAGCCATCGCCGTGCCGAGGAGATGGGGTCCCTGGCTGTGAGCAGAAGGACAGCGCTGTGTGACTGACCTTTCCCGAGCTCGGGAAGCACTTTTAAGGAGCAGCCAGGCTCTTGCTGCTCCTCCTGTGCTTTGCCAGGAGCAGCGGTGTCCCAGGCTGATGCCAGCTATGGGAGGATGCTGCTGTGATGCCTCCGTGCCCGGTGGAGGCTGGTTCTGACCCAGCCCTGGCTATACCGTGCCCGTTGTCACTGGCCCCATCCTGGCCCCTGCTCTTTTTCCTCCTCCATTGCCTCCAGCTGCCTGCGCCGGAGGAGAAGGAGCTGCAGGGTGCATTTCTATTGCCTCGCTGCTAATAAATAAGCCCCACTAATGAGTTGGGCTCTGGCGGATGGGCAGGTAGTGGTAATAATCCCCCAATTAAGTGGACGAGGCAGACAGTTAAGTGCAGAAAAACCACAAATAAATAATAAGGAGAATAATTTAGGAGCAGGGAGGAGCTGGTGGCTGGGTCCCTCAGCCTTCCCCCGGGCGGCAGGCAGGGCCAGGAGCACTCTGGGAAGTGTAGTTCTGCTTTCCTTGCCACCAGCCGCGTCTGGAGGGATGGAAATCTCTGATTTTCATCCCGTTCCTCCTGTCACGCCAAGGCTGGGTGTCCCGTGGGGCACCAGGTCAGCCAGCCCTGGGGATGGGGAGTGGGTCAGGAGTGTGGATCTGATGGTAGCCTGTGTGCATGGGGCATGCCTGGCTGAAAAAGGAACCCACGGGGCAGGGGCTAAGCATGTGAGGGCAGCCTGACACTAAGGAAGCCCTAACTGACACCACATCCCTCGGCAGAGAGACCCCAGGGCTGTCCCTGTGCCACCAGCATGGGAGCTGAGGGGATGGAGAGGCTCCAGCCATGGAATGGCTGCTTTGCCTGCTCATCCCTGCCATGCACGAAGGAGCATCCCTGCTCTCCTGCCTCCTGCGGATGGAGATATCGCTCGGAGAGCCCAGCAGAGGCTGTACCCTCGCAGGAGCCGTGCTGGATGATGGTGTGGGACAGGCTTCCTCCCAGAGCCCCGGATGGAGACAAAACACACAAGTGAGAGCAAGAGCACATGTCTCCCTGGCGCTATCGATCACAGCTGTGGGCTGTGCGTGCCTCGCCGCTGAACTCGCAGGGGTGATCAATAGTTGTTTTTCTCCCCGGCGCTTGCCCTGCTAATGGGAGCCACCGATCCTGTCATTTCCCCGGAGCCGCCGTGAGGAGCCAGCCATGGGTGGGCTGGAGCGGGTCCTGCTTCTCCCTTGCATTTGCAGGGTTATGAGCTCGGAGAGCCGTGGTGCGTGCCGCAGCCTGGAGCTTTGCAACGGGGCATGGGGGACCGATGGCTCTGCTGAGACCATGGGGACAGCTGACACGGGTCCCTGGCTGGGGTGACTGCCATTACTCGTAAGCAAACACTTTGGAGCAAAGGTCCGTGGGCTGATGGCGAGCAGAAAACGTGCTCCCTGTGGTGACAGGTTTCTCCCTTCCTGGTGGCTGGTGGTGGCTGCACTGGTGCATGTGATGCAGGAGGAGAGACTCAGCTCCACGGCCCCACCTGTGCCACCGCGGGTGCCCGGGAGGATGTACCCACTGTGCACGGGTGGGAGAGGGAAGCCCACAGACACGGTCCCATCCTGCCTGGTGGCAGTGCTGCTGATGGTGCCACCAGTGGGATTTTTCCTGTGCTGGCAGCAGAGGAGGGGGACTTAAGCCAGGCATAATAATAATCCCCACGTGAAGAATAAGAAAAGAAGCTATTTAAGTATTAACTCCTCCGCCTGGAGAGCCCACAGCCAGGCCCTTATCAGGAGAGGGAAGGCAGATAAATCAGCCGTGCCCATTAGGCAGATGAGCTTTTAACACTCACGTGGCACCAAGTCTTGCTAGAAAAAGGGCCAGTTCCCACTCACAAGGTGATGGAGGGATGCGGAGGGGCAGCCAGGATGGAACCTGCCCCTGGTCCCACCAGCGGCCAAACGCAGCTGACATCACCTTGGTTGCTAGGACCCCTGCCAGGAATTTCCCAGGGAAAGCAGCAATTCCCAGGTATTTTCATTTCTGCTCCTGTACAGGGAGCACCTGGGAGCTGAAATCCTCTGGGGGAGGAGGGTGGGAAAAAAAGAGCAAAGGGAAATCAAAGAAATCAGGGCTTTGATGCCTTTCCCTTTGAACCCGTGGGCTTGCAGAGCCAGGTGGTGATGGGCGAGGGGCTCTGGTGCAACAGTGGGGTGCTGCTGCAGGGTAGAGCACGGAGCAGGGTCCCTTCATCCCGTCTGCACTTGGGAAAGCCAAGCCAGGCCCTCGTGTGCCCGCTGTCCCGTTTTAGAGGGCGGGCGCTGCCCTTCATGGCAGACTGCAGAAGATCGATGTGTTTTTGAAGGCAAACGGGAGTTTTTGCCCTGAAACGGCGTGGATGCCTGCTCCGAATGCTAAGCAGCTCCTTGGAAGGCAGTTTCAAAGCACAAAGGGCAGCGGGATGCGGGAGCAGAGCGCTCAGCCCCCTCCCATGGCCCCTTGGGGACCGAACTGTCCCTTCCCGAAAGTCACAACAAAGAATTAAACACGCAGGAAAAAAAAAAAAAAAGCCCAAGGAGTCTGGCTCACGGTCTTGGGGGTCTGGGTGATGGCATCCTCCTTGAGAGGTCATTGCCTGTGTCAATGTGGTCACAGTGGCATCTGCTGCTCGGGGGGTGGGGGGGGAGCAGCGTTGCCAGACCCTCTCCTGGAGGACCATTTTGAGGAGGGGAAGAAGGGGGGTCTGCAGCAGTGGTTTTATTTTGCAGGCAACTGCTGCTGGTGGGACCTGCTGATCTGGTGGGAGAGCAAGCAGAGAAGTGCAGGGGACATGTCCCAGGGGTGTCACCAGTTGTAGCCCCCCCGGCATTGCTGCTGGCTGAGCCTGCACATGTGGAGCATCCTCAGGGCCGACGCTGCGGGAGTTTGGGGGCGGCTGGTGCGGAGCACCCCCTGGGCATGGGGTGGCAGTTTGAGGGGGCACAAGATGCTGCTGTTCTACCCCCATGAAGGGACTTGGGCTGGGGCCGACGCTGCGGGAGTTTGGGGGCGGCTGGTGCGGAGCAGCCGTACGGCTGCTCCGCACCAGCCGCCCCCAAACTCCCGCAGCGTCGGCCCCAGCCCAAGTCCCTTCATGGGGGTAGAACAGCAGCATCTTGTGCCCCCTCAAACTGCCACCCCATGCCCAGGGGGCTCGTGGGACACTGGGTTGGGACCTGCACAGAGTCATCTCCGAACGCTCTCTTTTCGTAGATCCTCCCTCCCGCCTCTGCCCGGCTAATGGAGGTGATTTTTGCCTCCTTTCATCTGGAAAAACCACCGGTAAAAATCGTATAACAACTTCCCCAGCTGCGGGAGAGGTGATGAGATGTGCTTGCACATTCACAGCAGGTGATTCTTCCTGCTGCTCTTTGGAGAAGGTTTGCTTGGGTCCTCCCATGCCTCCCACCCGTTCCTGGCTGGGCACAGGGATGTGCAGCGAGGGCAGGAGTTACCCACCCCTGGTCACTGCTTCTCATCCATCCACCCTCCACCCACCTTCGAGAGGTGAAGGGCAACGCAAAAATAGCCCAGCAACATCCTTGAACAGCAAACACCCCAGGCAAGGGGATAGAAGTCAGGGGGATCCATCCGCAGGTATCCCAAGTCCAGCCTCTTCCTGCAGAGGAGATGCCCAGGAGCATCTGACGGTGGAAGCGCCTCCAACCAGGGATGGGAGCATCATCACGGTGAAGCAGATGCTGATATGGGCTCCTCAGGAGCTGCTGTAATCTTATTTGAGGAGCAAATCACATTCCTAGCAGCCAAGGACGTGTTAGGTCTTAATGAAAATGGTGATTCCCAGCAGATTGAGTTGGGAACAGGGAGCGGTTGTCACTTCCCCTCCTAAGCCCTTGCTGATGCCCGAGGGGAGTGTGGTGGGGTCCAGGGGAGCCACCGAAGATGTGGCTCCAGCTGGAAAGCAGGAGGATGGGGAGCTGCCACAAAGCCCCAGCTCCTCACATCCTCCAGGATCCAGCCTCAGCTCCTCACCCGCCCGTTCCTTGCCCTGAGGCTCACCCGAGCCGCCCAGCCCTGAAAGCCAGAACTGTTTGTTTGCAGTTTCCTAGGAGAGAAATCACGTTAAAAAAATTAATTACACACCTGAAAACAAAATCTGGCTGCTCAAGTGCACATCAGGGATAAATGGTGTGCTCAAATTAGACAATTTACAGCTTGGGTAAGTAATGAAGGAACCCAGCCAGGCGTGAAAGCGGAGGGGGAGAATGACCTTGGAGGGGCTCAGGGCTTTCCCCCCCCTGTTTGCCCAGTCCCTCCATCCCTCTGACCCCCTCTTCATTGTTGCTTGCTGAGAAGCCCCAATTTACTCAGCACAGCTGGCTGGGGTAGCTCCTTGTGGCCCCGACCTGGGGAGTTCAGCAGATATTTTGGGTGAGTTTGAGCCCTTTTAGAGCTCGGAGATGGGAATAGCCCCATAGAATGGGGCAGACGGGGCATGTAATGGAGCAGAGGGCTGTGCCACGGACCCTGGGGTGAGGGGGGCCATGGGGGTCCTGCTGCCCCCGTGGCATCCCAGCGAGCAGGGCTGTCCAGCATGGGGAGGGGGGGGTCCGCTGCGCCCCGGCCCCCCCGGCATCCCCCAGCCCACGCTGGCCTCTGCAGTCCTCCGCCGTGCGGTGCGTGGGAGGGCTGGCAGCGCGCTGCTGAGGAACGGGCAGCTCTCCAGGCTTGCCGGAGAGAAGAAAATAATTTCTTTGCCTTATTTTTCCCTTTACGGTGTCCCAGCCCGGCCTGCGAGTGCAGGGATTTAAAGGGGCTGTGCTCTGTTGCCCTGGGTTAGTGGCAGTGGGGATGGTCGATGGGGCTGGGTCCATGCAGCGGAGCTGAGCTCTCCTTCGTGCGTGGGCTGGTGGCTGTGGGTGCTTCCTGGTTTGCTGGTGGAGAGGGACAATCTGTGGGGACTATCGCTGCCCCAGGCACCCCGTGGGCAGAGCTGGAGCTGCAAGAGGTGAGGAGATGCCTCGTCCCCCTCGTGCTGCCCACAGGGGACCTGCCACTGCCAGACCCCGGACTCGCAGGGAGCTGGGAGCACGGCATCACCCCAGGGAGCCAGAGGGACCCACCTCCTCCACCTCCATCCCTCCCCTGCCCCCCGTGTGCTGCCCACAAGCTCCAACAAGGATCCCTCCCGAGCTCCCCAGGCTGCCAACACACGATGGAGCGCGGGGCTGGGACCAGCCTCCCTTCTCCCCTCTCTGCTCAACTCCCACCTCTGCTCAGAGCCGCCTCGGAAACCAGCCAGCTAATGATGCGAGATGCGGAGCAGATGGGGGACCTGACGCTATACTCCCCAGCAGCGGATTAAGCATGCAAATGGATGTATAGCGACGCGGTGCCTCTTGGCCTGTATCCTTTCCACCCCCACCAGGCGTATGGCATTTCAATCCGCAGCCCCCAGGCCCCCCGCCCACAGCACCCCCGGCCTGGCCTGGAGCCACGTGTGGAGGGCAGAGATGGATGGACGGACAGATGCAGGGCTGGGGATGGTTTGCGCAGACCTGCCTGCGTGTGGGATGGTTTGCAAAAGCTCCTTGAGTCGGAAATTCCTTCCCCCCCCCATTCCCTGTGTCCCTACAGGACAGTGACAGCCGTGTGGATGAGCTGCATTCGCTGCATCCTTTCCTCTGTCCCCTTCCTGAGCTCCTTTTGCAGCATCAGTGGGTGCTGCTGCCCCGTGCCCCCCTTTGCCGGGGGGGCTGCTGTGCAAAGAGGTGAGAACAGGGCTGGGGGGGGGACCCAGGTGCCACAGCTGCCTGGCTGTGTTGGCCTTGGGGACACGGCCGGGTGCTGCAGTGAGGATGCCCTGATGCCAGCAGAGCCTCTTATGCCCTGGGGAATGCCAAGGGCAGCAGTGGAGCTCCTGCAACACCCGTGACCACTTCTTGGCCTCAGAAAGGCTGGAAAATGTCAGCTGCCCGAGTCCTACCCCACCTCCAAACCCTGCAAGGACGGCCAGGACTTCGTGCTGCCTGAGCCCACTGCAGTGCCCTGGGGGGACCAGTTCAGCCAGGGGTGGGAGTGGAAAGGACACCCTGTTTCAGCCCAGCGCTGCAGCTGTAAAACAGCCTCCCCCCCCAAAAAAAAAAAAAGAAAAAAAAGATATAAACTCTCCGCTTCCTGATGCGGGAGTGGAGCTGCCTCCACCTGCAGCATTGCTCCCTCAGACCGTCTCTGCCACCACAGCGCGGCACGGTGCAGCGCCGTTATCTCTAATGCCTGGGAGCGGGGAACAGATTAATATTCATCACAAGGGAGCGGAGCATATGGAATATGAATAATGCTAATTGTGTCTGTATAGATTTAGTGTAAGAAGCTTCCATGCATTAAGGAGGGAGGGAATTAGTGCTTCTCTGAACCGTTTCAGACTCATTTGTGGTGAAGGAGCGCCCGCCTGCCTGCGGGTTTCGAGCCAGGGGTGAGGATAAAACTTGTGTCCCGTGCCTGAGTGCAGGAGAGGCTCAGGGACACGGGTGGGCACACCCCCCCCTGCCTCTCAAAAAGCTGAGTGATGGAGCAAACTCAGTCACTGCAGATGCCAAGGAGGAAAAGGGGATGCCCGCGAGCCTTGTGACTGGCCAAAGATTCCCCCAAACTGCTTGCACTGGAGGCAACTCTGAGCCTGCCGTGTCTGGGCTGGTTTTCCATGTACCTGACCCCACTGGGCTCCCAGTTCCTGGGCCAAGATGCAGTAGTGCAGGACTGGCAGATGCATCAAGCTCTCACCATGGGTGCGTTGACCTGCCCCTGGGTGCAGGCAGCTGCTGCTGGAGGGAGGGAGCTGGCAGGAGGCAGTGCCCTGGGCACAGGGGGCTGGAGTGGTTGATGAGGTGCTGGGGGTGAGAAAACTTCATGCCTTAAACATTCATCCCATTTGCCTTCTGGGGATGGGGGTTGGTGCCCTGTTTTAACCGAATCAGCTCATGGCTTTAATAAAGTGAAGAGGAAAAGGCTCATTTCTTGGCTGGGCAGTGGAGGCAGGTGGGGAGGGCAGGCTCTGTGCTGTGGGGCTGGGGCTTCAGTAGAGCCCCCCCAAGGCCCAGGAGAGCCTGTCCTCTCCTTGTGTGGCATGGTCTGGTATAGGGCAGTGTCACCTCGGCCGTGGGGGACCCGATAGGTGCAGTGGGACCCCGTCCCCCTCCCCTCAGGGCATGGTGCTGAGCCTCTCCCTGTGCCTAGCACTGCAATGGGGGGTCTGGGCGGGACACCTCTTTCCTGCCATGCTCCCCAGAGATGCTCCTGTGGCCACTGGGAGCTCGGGAAGGGCTGTGGTCATCCCTCTCCTGGGGGCTAGCACCGGCCAGGGAGGTTTTGAAGCCCAAGGAGAGGATAGAAAACACCCAGGGTCTGGCTGCTCCCCAAGATGCCTTCTGGCATCCCTGCAGCTGCAGCGTGAGGAACACTCTATGCCTTTCCCTGGGCTCTCCAGGGCCAGCAGCCACATTCATCTCAGGCTTGACCACCGGCCTCTTTCTCCTCTCCCCTCCCCTCCCACCCACTGAGAACGTGGGATTCCTCTTACTGCACTTCGATCTCTCCAATTTTTAGCTCATTCTCGCTGCCTTATAGGCACTAATCCCTCTGCAGGCATCGGGGAGAATCCACCTACACTCCATGCAGCAATCACTTAAGTCTTATTGTGTAAACAAAATCTCAAACACGAAATCCCTAATCCTTAATGGCTGAAGCCTCCGATACCTGTTCCCCCGAGTCCTGCCTGACAGAGGCTGGAAGAAGGGGAAGGTCACTCTCATGTTTGCTCCCATCCTCAACCTCAGCCCGGATTAAACATCCGTGCACGCTTTTAACCTTGGGTTTTTCCTTTCTTCCCAGCGGTCCGCGCCGGCGAGCCGCCCCCGGCCCCCTCCCCGCTCCCGTGCATTTGTTCAGCTTAGGGGATCAAACTGGGTGACATTTGGAGTTGGGATATTTAAAATGCAAATCTCCCCTCAATAGATAAATGGAATTTGCTCCCTTTTATGAAGGGAACCTCTGGGGAGAGCCCAGCGCCGTGGCCGGCCAGCTCTGAATGCGAAATCCAGCTGGAGAGGGAGGAATCACTGCCTCCCCCCCGCCCAGCCCAGCACTTCTGGGCAAACACTCGTGCGATAACCATCCTCATCACCGCGAAGGCATCCGAATTCCCCCAAAACACAGCAGAGAGGTAAGAGCTGCGGGGCCGGCAGGGAAACCTGCGGTATTTCTGGGTTACAGCCAGGGAGGGAGAAATCTTGGTGGCCGCTGGTGTAATCCCAGAATTGATGTTTTCTTCCTCTGCGCCCGGGGTGCTGCTGATGTATCATTGTCTCTCCCTCCCAGCTCGGAAATTAAAGCTTTCACCACTTTTCTTGCTGCAGAGGAACAAATGTGTGTCTGAGAGAGAGATTTACACTTTACTTTCCCTTTTGGAAATGAAGCGTGATTTTCCAGCGACTGCAGATGCCGGGCCTGTCCTGACGCATTGAGACAGGCTCTTGGTGGGGGGGGGTGGGGAAAGGAGCCCCCCACCTGCCTCCCCCCCTGGCCTGCCCACAGCAAATCGGGTGGGTTTACACCCCAAAGGATTTGGCTGATGGAGAAGGCTGCAGTCCTCCTCTCCACTCTTGGAGGTACCTGCCCTTGTGTCCCCCTTTTTGCCCCCCCCAACCTGAGGGTGCAGGCTCCAGGCTGGGCTGATTCACCTCCTGGCATGGCTGCTCTTGCAACCTGCTAAACCCCCTTGAAGGGAGGAGAACTAGAGCATCTTTAGGAAAAAAACACTCCATTTGCTGCCAACCCCATCCAGGATGTGACTGCAGAGACCAGACTGCAGCTGGTTTAGGGGATTGGGGAGGCTCAGGGGGGATTGGGGGGTGCATAAACTGCAGCATGGCTGGGATGGAGAGGAGCAGACCCGGATGGGAAAGCCCTAGGGAGGGTTTTGGGGGAATTCAGCAGCCCTGGAGCCAGGCATGTGCAGCAGCTTCTTCCCTGCCTGCGGCTGACCTGCCTGCCCCCGGCCCCCCACTTACCCAGCAACAATTTAGGCAAAGGGGAAAATAATAAAGAAGGAAAAGTTCATCCAGCTCTTTGAGCTGGTCCTGGGCTCCTGCAGTGGTGTTGGAGGGGGCAGGCTGGGGGCTTCCCACAAACCACAGTACACCGAGGAATATCCGGAGCCTCATAAATATACTCTGAGAGAGGAGGAAAAGGGATTTGAATTTCAACTTTAATGCATAATGTGCTTTCTCTAGAAAAACAGCCTTCTTGGCAGGGACCAGACAACTTCCCACTAAACCTCCTGGAGGAGCGTGTTAGTTGCAGAGATAAAACCTCAATGAAACACAATTAGCTTCCACTTGGATTAGCCAAACTCGCCTCTCTCCTCCCACCTGGCTGCCCTGGCTCGGCAGTGGGATGGGGACCGCTCCGTGCCAACCTCCTGCATCCCCAAGCCCGCTGGGAGCAGGACGGTGGCTCTGGCCCGGGGGGAGGATAACCCTCTTTTCATGGTTAAGGAGAACCGACGTGTGATGAATGCACAAAAGCCAGAAAGCTGCAGGGCAGCCCCTGCCATCTCGCCGAGGACAGTGGCTCATCACGGCTGGTTTGCTGCAGTTCTCTGCCGTTTGGAGGCTGGCGGGGAGCCTGGGGCAGGGTCCTCATGTTGTCCCCTACGGTCCAGGCAGCTCAGGGTCAGGGCACGGCACTGCCACCTCCTCTCCCTGCTCAATCCCTAAGTGGGGAGAAGGGCGCAGAGGGGACCTGCTGGCAGCAAAGATTGCTGAAAGATTCTTTAGGCAGAAATACCTTGAATATTGAGATTTTAATTTTTTTTTAAGGCTTATAAGCCATGATGTTTTCTAGCCTTGGAGTTTTTAGGCTTAAGCATCACCCATCATGTGAATATCTCACCCCTGGTTGCCCCTGACTCCCCAGGTATCACGCTGAGCCCCGCAGCATCGGCCCCGCCGGGGAGTGGCTGCCAGAGGGACCAAGAGATGCTGGCAGGGCTCTAAGGGGAAACCGGCCTATTAATTAAGAGCTTAATTACCCAATAACGAGCAGTGGACTTAGCTCAACCTTGAAGCAGGCCAAGCGTGTGAAGCCTGCTTGGCTCCCTGGGGGAGGGACGGGGGAGGTGAGCTGAGGGCACGCTTTGCCTTCCGTGGCATTTGCAAGTATCTGCAAGATCTATACATGGAGAGAACAAACCTGGAGAGAATAGACCTTGCAGCCTCCTCGGTACTTCTGTCTCTGTTGTCCCCAGAGTGTCCCCCTGAGCCCTCGCTGGTGTCCCCCACATCAGTCCCATCATCCTGCTCAGCTCCTGCTGGCACCCATCTTCTGTCTGGGGAAAGGGGCTGTGGTCCTACTGACACGCTCGGAGGGTTATGGAGTGCCCAGCTCTCCTGTAGAACAGAACAGCTGCACGTCTCAGCCTGGGGAATGAGGATGAATGACCCAAGCACAACCCAGAGCCGGCACAGCCTGCGGACGTGGTGCCAGTGGGAGGACACAGGATGGGGACCATTTGTCCCTCCAGCAATAGAACATACCCTGGAGAAGGGGTGGCCTGTGGGGTGGGTGTTTCTGCTGGCGGAGGAGGGAGGGGAGTTTGTGAGCTGGAAAGGGAGAAGGATTTCTTTGGTTTGGCGCGTTTTGCTGCAGAAAGGCGGTTTCGGCTCCAAGGATAAGGGAAATGAAACAGAAAAATGCCTCCCATTAAGCAAAAGGGATGGAGAGCCCTGCGTAATAGTGCTGTCTGCAGGGGCTTCTCGCTCTGTATTTGCATCCAGCGCGGCCTTGTGCCAGCGCCCGGAGGGAGCCATGCTATGGCGAGACGCGCCACGTGCTGCTGCAGGAGACGGGGGGCTGAGGGGACGAGCCCTGGGCCCCACAGCTCTGGGGTGAGGACAGCCACATCCATCACCCACCCCTTGGATGACGGCCAGTGCCTGGGGCGAGGGCAGGCAGATCCCTGTGAGCCCCTGGGGAGGTCCCACGGGGGGACTGGGATCACCCTGACCTGGGCTGAGTCAGGGGCATAAGGAACCCCTGGAGGGGGTTTGGTCAAAGCCCGTGGTCAGCCCTGAGGGTCTCCTGACCGCTGGGACATGGGCAATGCCAGTGTGTCCCCTCACCCTGCCTGCATCTGCATGGCCCCAGGGAACAGAGACCCCAGCCCTGGCAGGGACCCCAACCCCGGGCAGGGCACAGCTGTGGGGGTTCATCAGGAGATGCTCTTTCCTTCCCCTTTGCTGTTAGTTTTTTTTAAAAGCCCAAGTAGACGCGACGGGTGTGTGGAAGAAAGAACAACATTCACTCTGGAGCTTTCCCAAGTAATTCATCCTCCAAGAAATTAATTATCAGTGCTGGTGCTGCGTTTAATCAGCATGGGTCCCTGCGTGCCTGAGGTCGGAGGGTGTTTGCTGCCTCTGCCTCCGGCGGCTCTGGGTTCCTGCTGGCGGGGAGCAGATCTGCTGCTGGAAGGGAGCTGGAAGCAGGGAGAGCAGGTCAGGCTGGGAGTGCACATCCCCAGCAGCTGTGCAAACACCACCAGGCCAGCAGCACCCTGCCAGCCCTGCCCGAGGGGGGTGACAGGGCAGTCCTGCTGCTGAGAGTGGGCCAGATGCCTGTAGGGGGGGGAGTCCCCAGGGTGCCCATGGGGCTGGGAGCAGGAACATAACCCAGGAGATGGTAGCCTGCGCCCCAGCCCGCATCGAGGACAGCAAACCCACATGGGCAGCATGCACACGCGTGTGTTTACGTGTGCGTGGCACGCTGGGAAGGCGGCTGTTGAATGTGTGTTTGCTGGAGGGGGACGACACAGGGGCATCTGTTCCAGCAGAGCTGCCTCTGGCATCCGTCTCCCTGACAAATGGTGTTTGGTTTGGTGGTGGAGCCTTAATGAAAGCGGTGCCGGCTGCAGGCGTGGGGAGGGGAGCGCCTGCCTGGAGGATGCACCAGGGGAGAAAGGAGAAGAAAAGGACAAATGGACGCTGGACACAGCCCCTGGTGATGGCCAGATGGCTTCCTGGCAGGACCTGTGTCTCACCGCCTGGCCGGGGACACCCAGCTCTCCACAGCAAGCCCTGGGCAGCAGGGTCTCGTGCCACCAGGAGAAGGTGCGTCACTTGTGGGGGAGAGGGTCTGGGGGTCCCCTTCAGGCTGTTTTCTAGGCGTGAGGAGGCACTGGCTGGTGTGCGTGGTCAGGCTGGTGCTGGGTAGGTGTTGTGGGGCTGTGCAGCCCCCATGCCTGAGGGCAGCAGGCTGGAGGCACTGTCTGTGTGCAGCATGGGCTGCGGGTCTTGGGTTGTCCGGGATGATGGTCTCCCAGCAGGGCCAGGACATGAGGTGTCCATGGCTGGACAGACAGACAGACATGCATCTGTAATGTAGCTCCAGATGCAGCAGTGCCACCCCAATGTCCGGGGGACACCGAAGCCCTGAAGCCAGCAGGACCTCAGATAAGCGTGGACTTTCTGGAGACAGGGGGTGATGCAGGATTTTGGGGACCTCTGGGACTGCTACCCTGGGGCAGCCAGTGATCTGTTTCCGTCACGTTTCCATCATACTTGTGCCCTCTAGTGGCTTTGTCCCCTCTCTGGTCCCATGGCCACCATCCCAGTGCCATGACTACACCCCTGATCCCATGGCCACCATCCCATGGTGGCCAGGGTCAGCCTGGCCCTGTGCCTCCAGCACTGCCAGCCTTGGCAATTCATAGGCGGTGGGGAAACAGTGGGTGAGAAGGGCTTGGGTCAGGCCAGGAGGGCACCTTGGCACCGCATGATGGTGACCCCCTTCAGGCTGGAAGGGAGTGCTTCTCCTTGGTTTCAAGATGGTTTGGCATGGAAATGTAACTTTTAGATCTGGAAAGAGGCAAGGGATACCAAAACCTTTCCAGGGGCTTGAATCCTCAGCCAAAACTGCCGGCTGAGTGACCCCAAAATGCATTTTATTCCAGAAAATCAAATCTTTAGATTTCTAACACAAAGTTTCTCATTTTCTGACTGCTCGGGGCTGTTCGCTACCTTTCTGTCTCCTCTGTGTTCAATCACATGGCAGCCTGAAAAAAAACCCAACACCCTTTTTTCTCGTTCTACTGATGTTTTGCTTTCATCTAAAAGAAATAAACCGCTCCTTCGCCTCCGGCCCCCAACAGCCACTGCTTCTCAGCTGCGCTCCTCGGGGAGGGGATGCCTGGATGCCCTGCGGCTGCTCCTGCCTCCCGCGTGAGTCTCCCCTTCCCTCTGCCTCCTCTCTGCATGTTTTTGGACCCTACCCAGGGCTGCGGCAAGGACAGGAAAGGTGGTTTGGTGGGAGAAGCCCAGCCAGGCTCCACAGATCCCCGGGGTGGCTGGTGGAGCAGGGTGAGGATGGGGTCCCGTATACCAGGGCAGTGTGAGCTCCCGTGTCCCCCGCAGGGAGAGGGAGATAGAGGTGTCCCTGTGCAAGTGGCAGCTGTCTCTGTGCGCACTCCCACTGCTAGCAGGGGGATATTTCCTATCTGAGAAAGCAGATGTTGGTTAGGAGCTTCCTAAGCAGTTTCTCTTCCCTCTTAGAATTGCTGCTTGGAGACAGAATTAAATTCTCTTTTGTTGTCAGTTTAGGGGACAACAAAACCAAATGTCACCTGGAGAAGTTCCTACAGTTGCACCCCTGGGGCTGGCACCGCTGGCCCAGGACTGGGATTAGCCTGTCACCAACAAAACCACCGTGACGGTGGTCCCCAGGGGGAACAGATAGATGATCGATGCTGGGATTGGCTTGTCCGATGGCTGTGGTGACAGCAGTGACCTGGAGCAGCAGCTTCACCCTGCCTGTGCTTGCACTGCACTAACCCATCCTCACAGCCTCCGGACTGGTCCATGCACCGAGCGGTGTCAGGCCTCTGCCAGGCCAGTGAGGGGCTCGGGGCAGCAGAGCCACAGACAGCAACTGCCACAGATGTTCTGCATTTTGGATTTCTCCCCCTTCCAGCCTCGTTAGTACTGAAATTAAAAGCAAGTGTTTGTGAATTGGTAGCTGTTCTCCAAGACCCTAATTAGCAAATCTCTTCATCCCCCGGGGCTGCAATCTAATAATAAAAAAAAAAAAAACAAAAACCAACCCAGCACCCAAACAAGCCCCAAACCTCGTTTGATGGATCGGGAGTGCTACTGGAACAGTCGGAAGCGGCTCTTCCTGCTTAGTATGGTAATTAAACACTTCAATTGCAATTATTTTTGCAATTAGATAAGTCTCTAATTGTTATCATAGGTGGCGGGGGTTTGGGTGTGTGTTTGCCAGTTTTTCCTCCCTGAGCTGGAGCGAAGCGTGGATGCTACAGGCGATTCAAGGCCTGCTCCTCTCTGGTTGGTTTGAAGACGAGTCCTCTGTGTGCTCGGCTGCGGGGGCTCCTTTCCTGCGTCTTTGCGAAGGAAGGCTCCGGTGAGGTAATCTCCCCTTCTGCTGTGGGGTGCTCACCCCAGGGGTCTCATAGTTCCCTGTCCCATGAAGGAGGACCGGGAAGGGGCCGTTGCCTGCCAGGGCATCACCTCACTGCGGGTCTCTCCCTGCCCACTGATGCTTTGGTGGGGCTACGTGATGCCCAGGCTGGGTGCTGTGGGGCACTGGGGATGCAACCCACCCCTCTACCAGCCCTCCATGTTCTCTGGAAGCCATTTGCTCTTTCCCATCACGAATTGCTGGCAGAAGGGGACAAACAGTGTGACCAGCAGAAGTAGGGAGGTGATTGTGCCCCTGTACTCAGCACTGGTGAGGCCACACCTCGAGTATTGTGTCCAGTTTTGGGCACCTCAATACAAGAGAGATATCGAGGTGCTGGAGCGAGTGCAGAGGAGGGCAACGAAGCTGGTGAGGGGGCTGGAAAACAAATCGTATGAGGAGCAGCTGAGGGAGTTGGGACTGTTTAGTATGAGGAAGAGGAGGCTGAGGGGAGACCTCATCACTCTCTACAACTATGTGAAAGGACACTGTAGAGAGGTTGGTGCTGGTCTCTTCTCACAGGTAATTAGTGACAGAACGAGAGGGAACGGCTTCAAGCTCCAACAGGGTAGGTTTAGATTGAACATTAGGAAAGAATTTTTCACCGAAAGAGTGGTCGGGCATTGGAACAGGCTGCCCAGGGAGGGGGTGGAGTCACCATCCCTGGCTGTGTTTAAGGGCCGTTTAGATGCAGTGCTAAGGGACATGGTGTAGGGGATGACTTTGTAGGGTAGGGTAGATGGTTGGACTCGATGATCCCAAGGGTCTCTTCCAACCTAGACGATTCTATGATTCTAAGGGCCAAACCCCCAGAGGTGTGAGCGGTCGGGCTGCGGTGGCTTTGGGGGTGACAGAGGGTCTGGGGACCCCAGCGGGGTCTGGTGTGCCGGGTCGGGGTGGGGGGAGCCCTGTGGGTGTTTTGGGGGGTACCCAGCCGGGTGTGTGGCCGGGAGGGGCGGGCCTGTCCCCGGCAACAAGCAGGGGGAGCTCCGAGCCTGCGCTGCCGCCGGCCCGCCCCGCTCCCCGGGGGAGGCCCCCTGTCCCCCTGCTCCTGCGGGTCATGGCGTTCACCGGGTGGGTGTCGGGCACCCCGGCTTGGCCCCGTGCAGGGAGCCCCTTCCAGGTACACCTCCACCCCCTCCCCCCAGCCGTCGGGAGACCCCCAAAATTCGGGGCACTAATGTCCTTGAGCGACGCCTGAGACCCAGGGCAGAGCCCCGGCCCACGGGAAACCGGTTGTCTGGGGGGGTCAGCACCCTCCCTTCTGGGGGGAATCTGCAAACGGGGGTCTGTCTGTGCCCTGGGGATGATGTGGGGGGCAGAACGAGCACGCTGTGCCCCGGAGGTGGTGAGAGTCAGGGTTATTCCAGGAGGAAACACTTGCTGCACAGCACAGCAAGGAGCCTTGTTTGTTCCTGTCCTATCCGGTCCTAGCTGCCCCTTCTTCCCACCAGCTCGGGGACCTGGGAGAGGGGGTCCTTTAGCAGGTCCCACAGGGCAAGGTGCTCTCTATGGGGGTGCCAGCTCTTCCTGGGGGGGCTGCAACCTGTGTCCTGGGGGGCTTGTGCTGTGTGTTTGTCCGGGCTCTGTCCCAGCAAAGACATGGAGATGGGACAGCAGGATACAGGGGGAAAGGGAGGCTCTTCCCAGGACAGGGCACACCCAAATTAATCAATCATCTCTGTGTTAAATAGATTTTTATACCATTGATGACTTCTGCACAGACTCAGTGTGGAAACATCCTGTTTTGGTGGTCTTAGTGTTTGAGCTGCCGGGGAGGGCAGAGCCTGGGGACAAACCCCAGCTGCTTAGTGTCCCCCCATGGCCCAGCAGGCTCCAGGGCCTCCCTCCTTCTTGCAGTGGGGCTGGGACAGGGAACATGAAGCAGGGTCAGCCCTGGCGATGCCAAAACCTCCCCAACGTGGGAGGCAGGTAAGCTTGCCCCAGCACAGATGCTGTAGGACTGGGCATCCTGTGCATGATCAACCAGTACTCATGGCTGCTGACATCTGCCATGATTAGCCCTCCTGCCACATTGTCCACCCTTCTGCCTGGACTCCTGCCCCCTCCAAGGGGTGGATATGGCCCTTGGACAGGGTATAAGGGAGGGTAGTGCTTGTGCTCTGCTTCTCCACCCTAGGCTGGTCTGTCTGGCACCAAGACCTTGATTGCAGCCCCTTTTCCCTCCACCGTGTGCCCTCTCAGCCTGACCCACTGCCCTGGGCTTGGGGAGGACACCCCCATCCTGGGGGTACATGCTAGCTTCTGACCCAGCTCCTTGGGCATCACTGCCTGCTGGTGTGGGGCTCGACGCTGGAGGTGTCACAGCCCCAACAGGGCAGGGGAGAGGCTCTTCTGCAGCTCCTCCGAGGGCTCTTCAAACACACCACCCTCCTGGGAAGAAACTTGGGCAGGCAAAGGCCTCTCCAGCAGTGTCTGGGGTTGGAGCAAATGCTGCATGGCAGAGCAGGCATCCTGCAGGGGAACAGAGAGGGGGTTCGATGACTTTGCAGGGTGTAGGTAGGTCCCTTCCCCCGGCTTTCATGCTCCCCAGCACAAGGGGTGTGCCTGGGAGGGGCTGTGGTGTGATGCTGTGAGGATGCTCTCAGCAGAGCACGGCTGAGTGCTGACATTTGGGCAGAGCTGAGCAGGCTTATGTCACCCCAGGACCCACCATCTGACATCCCTTTGAGTAACATCTTACTTTGTGGCTTCCTCTGCATGCTCTTTCCACCCACTTGGGCCGGCTGGAAGAGGCAGGGTTGTCACCTCTGCAAATGCCTCTATAAAAGCAGATTTCCTGGGATCAGTGGTGCTCTGGTCCTGGGTATTCCTTCTTCCATGGCCCCTCTCCCCACCGCTGCAAGTGGGTTGGGGATTTTTCAGGTGGGTGTCCCATGTGAGGTGGCATTTCCTGTCCCTACCCTCACAGCGCAGAGAGGAAATCTGTGGCCACACCAGGACCTCAGATCTGCAAACCTCTCTGTCAGAATGACTTGACTTCATTCTGTTGATTAGATTAGAATCATAGAATGGTTTAGGTTGGAAGGGACCTTAAAGATCACCTAGTTCCAGTCTCTTGGGGGATGGCTGGTATTTTGCCTTTAACTCATGGAAAGCAAATGTCTTTCAGAAGATAACGTGCAGCACAGAGAGGGGAAAGCATGAAGCAGAAGAGCTGGAATTGGCATCCCTTCAGCCCCTGCTGTTGGGCAATGACAGCAACAGAGATGACTCTGCAGTGATGGAGTGGTGAGCATCCTGTCTGCCCCGGGAGAGGTTCACTGTGAGCTGTTGTGCCCTCCAGGCTTGGGGTTTCGTGCTGCTGACGCCCACTGGGGCAGCACTGGGGCTGCTGTGATGCCATTCCAGGCAGCAGCCTCTGCACTGCGACCTTCCCGCTGAGCGATGCTTGTACCTTGGCGTGTCGCATCGAGGGACTTGCCCCCCTGGGGTAAGAGGGACCTCACTGCCCTGTCCTGCTCCTGCCCCCTTGCTCTCCAAACCTCTGGTTCCCTTTCTGCTGATGGGCAATGTCAGTTTCAGGATGTTTCTCTCGGAGTCCCTCAGAGAGATGCAGGGGGATGCTGTGCCACAGGGTGGTGGGTCCTGCCCTCTCCTGCAGCAGCCCCAGCTCCCTCCCAGCCTCAAGGGTTGGGGCAGCAGCACCAGCTCTCACCATCGCCATGACCTTGGCTAAGGTTAGCCGTGCTCAGCGTGCAGCAGGGACAAGTGTACCTAGCGTCCAGCATGTGGGTGACACTATTTTCTCCCGCAGGGCACAGTCAATAAGGGAGAGCCCAGGTTATCAGCGTGCAGCGTTGGAGGGAGAGCGTGTGGAGGTCAGGGTGACCTTGACTGGCTCTTCCTGGGAAGTGCTCCACAAAGTGGCTCTCTGGAGCTGAGAGGCATCCCCATTCATGACAGCCATGTCCTGCAGCCCATGGGGAGAAGGTGGCAAAGACTGGTGCAGCATCAGCTCTTCACCCCGGGAGCCCTGCCAGCATCCCCGTGAAAGCAATTTATGTGGAGCTGATGCAGGCTTGCATGAGAATGAAGTGTGCTGGAAATCCACGGTCTAAATGCAGCTGCCTCTGCAGCGTGTGGACTGACAGGTGGGATGCAGAGATCTTCCAGGACATCTCAGGGTGGCTGTGTAAGCCCCCACCTCCAGGGCAGCTGGGAGTAGGGGGGGTAGAGCTGTGTACACCTCCCCTGGACTTGGGGCTGTGTTTGGAGAGCAAATGATGCTGGAGAAAGGAGTGAGGATACACCTCTCTGATGGCATCACCCTCTGCGCCAAGTACCATGGGGATGGGATGGCTGGACCAGGGGAAAATGCGGTGTGTGCCATAGCAGGGAGAGTTGCCCCCTCCCCTTGCTTCCACCCGGTGACCATGGCCCCATACTCACCCTGTGGCCCTCACCCCTGCCATTGAGTTTCTCCCTGAGGAAAATTGAGTGTTGTCCTTTCAACCTCACAGGATTTTGGAAGAGGGCAGCCAGGAGCTGACGGGTGGGAGACGTGGGTCCTAGGGCAGCAGGCTGGCTGAGACTCACGGGAAAGCTCAGGTGCTGGAAAGGGTTAAATTGTACATAAAGACAGAAAGAAAAGAGAGAAAAAAAGAAGAGATCAGTTGATGAGTGCCAGCGTGGTGGAGCCCACCTTTGCTCTGTGGAGCACCAGGTACTGTCTGCCTGGCGTCTGCTGCTCGAGGCTGGCAGCTGGGACAGGCAGGTTAGGACAGGGACATGGTGACTGGGACAGGGATCCTTTTCTATGGGAACTGGCTTCTCTCTGCCTATATATTATGGCCATGGCCCTGAGCACAGATGATGTGTGCAAGAGAGTAATCCAGAGCTGCTCGCTCAGCTCTGTTGTTTTCTGTCTGATACCTCCCCGTTGGCGCTGAATGTTCCTTCTCTTGGGCCTTCAATCTCTCCGGAACTCAGGGACTGGTCTCACAACCTGCAGCCGTGCCTGGTCCCTGGCACACTCGTCTTCAGGGTCCTGTCCCACCGCAGTGAGGCAGGTTCCTGAGGTCCATCAGGTGCTGTGTGTACAAGTAGTGCTTTCCTTGACTGGTTTGTGTGAAGAGATGAATTGCCTTTCCTCTTTGGGGCCTAGTGGGGAGACAGAAGCAGCTGCCTTCCCTTGCATCCCTGCTTGGCCCTGCACTCTCCACCCTACCTGGTCCTCACCCGTGGAAATGCCTCCAGCCCTTTAATGGCTGTGGTGCTCCCATGGCCTTTTGATTTCCAAAGCAGCGATGACTCCCTGTTCCTGCTCCTGACACCCCTGAGACTGGCTGCAGTTCTCCAGTATTCCCACTATTGTTTGCTGGTCTTTTCTCTGTGCATCATAACAGGAAAGGACATTGTTATTAAGGGCAATGCTTCAAAATACTGCTGGTTGTGCTTTTCCCTGAATCACCCTGTGGAGTTTCTCTGAGCTGAGCTCTTCTGAGCTCTGGCCCTCCTGATCTGGGGGGTTATGAGTTTGTGAAGTGATTCGTGTTGGCCTTTTTGCCATTAACATGGCTGGGGCAGGTGACTGGGAAGACTATGCAGACGGGAAGGGGGAGAGGAACTAGCTTGGTTCATGCTTGGGGTGAAATTGGCTGCCAGGCTTCTGGTGTACAGGTAAATCCCATGCCCACCTGTCTTGTGTGGTATTAGTTGATCCAGATCATCTGCCAACAGCAGATGTTTATATATCTGATTACGGAAAAGAGGGTTGGAAGGGCCCTCACGTGGTCCTTGATGCGTCATTTCTGTGTAAATGAGCAGGTTAAGAAGAGAAGTAGATAAAGTAAAAGTGGTAACTGATCATTTGGTGACTGAGCAACTCTTATCTGATCGCGAGCAGAAACCACAGCAGCGGTGCTGCATAGGAAGGGAGGGAGATCTCTGGATTTAAAAAGGTCAAGAAACATCCTTGTGGTTGAGTCTTTCTCTCTTACTGCCCCACGGTTCCTGGGTCTCGTGTGTTATGGTGCTGTTATGGTGCTTGCTTCTAATCAACCTCTTCCCTCCAACTTCCTGCACCCTTGGGAGCAAATCAAGCTGGGGTACTCACTGGGGTTGATTTTAGCAGTGGGGCCTCTTCCCCCCGCAGGGGTAAGGACAGTCTGGAGCCACACGCTGGATCCCTGTGCTGAGGTTTTGGCCAAGCCCTGCTGGCAGTGGGCACCTGCCCGTTGAGAGTTTGGGGATGGAGGTCCCCCAGCTGCCCCTGACCCCATTGTGGGCTTTGGATGCAAAGCAGGATCAGGCCCTCCAGGGAAGCAGAAGAAGGACCTTGGCTACTTGGGAAAGTCACAAGGTCAGTGACCTTGACCTCTGCCTGGGGAACAGAAACTCATTTTCCTTCCCCTTTTCTTGCAGTCCATATCATTATTCTCCCTTCGAGATAAGGCAGCATTTCTCGAAGTCTTTTTCTCCCTCTCAGCTGCATAGGGAAGCCCCTCTGGCCTGTTCCCCTTGGCCAGGACTCCCTGTCCAGCTGCAGAGCCCCTGTGTGTGAGATCCCAGTTTGCCCAGGATCTGCACTTTTCTGTGAGTAAACAGCACAGCTCCTTTCTCTTTGTCTGTTTGCAGAAGCATGTCCCACCTCAGGCCCATGCTCTCCATATGTTTTTTATATATGCCTGCAACCATGCTTACTAAATGCTGTACCTTTGAACTCTTTATTAGTTCTTGGAAGCTGAAAAAGCAGCGCCGGGAGCTCAGGTCTTGTGTCTGCACTCACCCATCCTGGTGTTTCCTGGGGCAGAGTTCCCTGCCCTAAGCTGCTCCTCTGCCTTGGGTAAAGCCGCATCTGAGCCCCAGTGGAGGCACGATGCTGGGTGAGCCTTTCCGATGGCTCTGTCCTTTGGTTCACCTCCTCACGCTCTCCTTTCAGTGGCTTGAGACTGTTTTTCTGGGACAGGACCAAGGGCACGTACCGCTGGAGAGCACAAGTGCAGCTCCTTTGCTGGCACGTGGGGAACGGGGAGTCAAAAGCCTCCTTATCTATGGATGGAAAGTTCCTGGGCTGCTTATCAGCCACTGCTTAGAAGTTAGATTAAAGTCTAATCGTGGTTTGCACCATGGCAGATAGCATAAGAAGGATGGAGAAGCACAATCAAGTGGGTGAATGCCCCTTGGGCAAGGCAATGTGCTGGTGGCTCAGCCCTGTGGTAACAGTGGGTGCCATGGGAAGGGACTGGTGCCACAGCCCAGAACAGAGCTCTCCCACCTCGCATCCTGCGTCCCTGCACCTCTCCGAGGGGCCTGACCCCCGTGACACGCTTGGGTTGACACTGAGGGAGTTTTTGGCTCTAACTTTACATGGGTATTCATATTTCTAAAAACATTTTCCAACCTAATTTGGGCTATTCTTGCTCCTTTCCAGAGATGGGAATGGAACTTGCTGTTGGCTGAATTCTCTGCTAATGCAAACCGACAGCCGAAATGCTGAGGGTGCGCGGCTCGGCCGGGAAGGGAGACTGCTGAGCAGCTCTGCAGGGAGCTGGGGACCCAGATCTTGGCTCCTGCAGGGACTTGCAGCCTGATTGTGGGTGCCCTGACTCTCTGCCCCAGGGCTAACACCCTGTTGCCCACCCTGTGATGGGCAGTCATCCTTCTTGAGCTCCCCCCAGCTCTGTTGTGTGCCCAGGCTCTGCTGGCTGCCTGCCACTGGAGAGCAGGGCATGGATGGCTTTGGGGAGCAGCTGCAGCTAATGGCTGCACCCCATTCTGCACAGAAAACCCCGATGGCAAAACTGTCTTCAGCAAAGCCAGGGACATTCTGTGCTGCCTGTGAACGGGTGGTGGTTGCAGAGGTGGCCAGCCACATGTGAAGGTGGAGTAGCTGGACTTGTGCTGCCAGCATGGAGGGATGTGAGCTGGGCTCCTACTGGTGGTGGTGAATTTCTGAGTGGCTGCAAAGGGCAAGAGTTGCCTGGGCAAGGATCTCCTGCTGGGGCATCAACTCATTGCTTAAAAGTTCATGGACAACCTCGGGTCCCCACCTCTGCCTTCCTCTCCAGGGACAAACCCACCACCAAAGCTCTGTAAGAAGGACCTTACCTCTTGAGGGCTCCATCATTCAGCAAGATCCCTTTCCCGTTCCTTATCTCCAGTTTCAGGGGTTTACCTTCCTGACTGCTCTGGCCCTGCTGGCAGTTCCTGCCCCTGGACTGGGCCTTCTGCAGGGGAGGCAGGCAGGAGATCCTGGGGTCCCTAGTCCTCCGGCAGTGCAGCAAGTGCTGGTATGCCACTCGGAAATCCCTGTTGAACGTCCCGTAGAGGATGGGGTTCAGGGCTGAGTTGGCGTAGCCCAGCCAGAGGACAATGGACATGACTGTGCTGTCCACCGTGCATTTCCCCCGTATCCCCCGGTATGTAAACACTGTGAAATAGGGGAACCAGCACACAATGAAAGCTCCCAACACCACTGCCAGCGTCACGGTGGCTTTGTGCTCTTTCACCATGGGTGGCATGGGGGTGTTGCTGCTGCTGCACCATGTGTGGTTTATCCTCTTGGCTTGCTCCCTCGCTATCTTGAATATCCGGTAGTAGGTGATGCACATGATGACCAAAGGGATGTAGAAGGTGAGCAAGGCATCCACTAGCCCGTACGGAGTGTTCACGTCCAGCATGCACTCCTTGCTGTCGTTGTTTTGGACTGCTGTCCCACTGGTGTTCCAGCCCAGGTGGATGGGCAGGAAAGAGACCATCAGTGAAACGGTCCAAATAACAACCAAACCCACAGCCACCCGGGAGCGAGTGACCAGCTGGCTGTAGCGAAGCGGGGTGGTGACAGCAAAGTAGCGGTCCAGGCTGATCATGAAGAGGTTGAGGATGGAAGCCGTGCACAGCATGACGTCCAGGCTGAGGTAAATGTTGCACAAAGTGCTGCCGAAGGGCCACTCTTTGGTGAGTTCATAGAAGGCAGAGAATGGCAGCACCAAGAGGCCCAGCAGCAGGTCAGTGATGGCCAAAGAGACAATGATGCAGTTCGTCAAGCTGCGGAGCCGGCGGTCAAGGATGACAGCCAGGCAGACAATGATGTTACCGCAGAGAGTGATCACGATGAGGATGGCAAGGCAGGACCCAACCAGTAGTTGCATGGGAAATTCCATCCTTTTTTGAGGGCTTGTACGGTTGTAACACAGCTCCATAATGTAGTCATATGGATGGATCAGTCCTGCTCTCACCAGCTCCAAAGCTACTTGGAGTGAGCCTCTACCGGGCAGCCCTAGAGCCCCTTCCCAAGTGACCTTGGAGAACACTGCGGAGTTGCTTCACTTGTTCAGCCTTGTATACTAGGAATGACACAGTCTAGGGAAAGATGTGGTCCTGCACCTTGCTTGTGCCTGTTGGCCCCATCTGGGATCTCAGTGCTGGAGCTGATCCCCTGTGTCAGCTGCTGGTGGGTCTCAACTGCTCCCTTTTCCTCTCCTACCTTCTCCTTTCCTCTGAGTGGCTGTGGGGTTGGCTCCCGTGGGGTCTCACACAGTCTGCATGTTTGGTTGGTGACAGCAGTCAGCAGTGCTCCAGCAGGGACAGAGCTTTGCCACCTCCTGAGGACAACCTGCAAAGAAAGTACCAACTCAGAGCTGCAATGGGCAAAAGTCTTCTGTGCTGCCTCTCAAACCCCTCCAGAAAGGGGGCGTCTGCACCCTCCTGGGTGCTCCAGCCCACTTAAACCTGAATTGGAAGGTCTCATGGCAGCCAGGCACACATGTCCCTGCCAGCTGGCCTTACCCAGCCCCAGGTGTGGCCAGGTGTGGTAACGTAATGATGATGAGAGATTGGCAGGGATTTTAGACATGGCAGTTTTCTGCAGGCTGTGATGAAAGAAGGACTTGGGAGCACAGGAGGAAAGAGTTTTCCTGAGAAAACACTTCACTTTTCTTATGCAACCTGGTAAAATTAGTGTGGTTTCTGAAGCTTGGCAGTGGCTATAAGCTTAAGCACTTGTTTATTAAACTTTTCCTTTGTAACTGCACTTTGCAGCAGCCCATGCCTTGCGTTGGTCCCTGCTGTCAGCAGCCACGCTGGCTCCTGCAGCCCGGAGAGGAAATCCTCGCTCTGCTCAGGGCCCTGGGAGGGAAGAAGAACCCATTTATCAGGGGTGCAATGCCTGGGGGAGGAGGTGGCTGAAAGGGCTCTGACAGCTTCGTTGGTCCCGTTCCCAGCAGCTGAATGGCAGCAGGGAGGTTTGTTTTTCAGGGAGAGCTTGGATGGAGCTGCTCTTGCTGTGGGACAGGGACGCAGAATGGAGAACATCCCTTATAGACTTACTTCTTATGATTGTTTTCTGTCTGTATGTAAATAACAAAAAGTCATATTTTGCAAGGGCAGAAGCAACACAGCAACACCCCCCCCCCCCAACCCC
>NW_015090893.1:9362453-9421110 GCF_001431845.1 Calidris pugnax
CCCCTAGGACCTTGGGGGGGTCACCCAAATGCTCTGAGGAGCCTGGCTGCACCCCCAGTCCACCTCTCAGGGGATCAGCCCCGACCCTGCGGTGCTGGGCCCACGGAACGCGGTGACGGCACTGTCCTCAGCCCCCCGCACCCACCCCACCCCCCCCCCCCCCCCCCAACCTCCGAAAGAGCTCTTAGCTGCTGGTTATGGTGGTCTCCAGTATCACGCTGTTACTAGATTTAAAGGGGCCTTGGTTCCTGTGTGAGAGAGAGAGGGGTCTGGGAGCAGGCTGAGGAGCCTGACTGCCTGGGACCCCCATGGAGCTGCCTGTGCCACAGCTGTGGTCCCCCCCATGCCCTTCCCAGGTGAGATGATGGGTCTCTCCACCCTCCCTGACGTGCTGGTGGGGGAGATTTGTGCCTGCCCCCATGGGTGATGCAGCCCATGGAGTGGCAGCGAAGCCCTCCTTGGTGGTGCACAGGTTTGTGCAGGAAGGTAAGGCTGGTTCACCACAGGGTGCAACAAGCTGCAGAGATGGAGCACACAAAAGAAACTCCAGGAAAGGAAAAGATCCAGGCTTGACAGAGGACAGAGGTGAGATTTTTAAAGTTAAACTCGCCCTGCAAGAACGAGATAACGATGTGGAGCTGACTGTAATACTTTTCAGGTGACCTATGTATTTGATTCACGGTTAAAGGCATGGGGGCCAAGGGAGGGAGTATACTGGGGAGACTGCATGAGTAAATAACCACTGATTGCCAGGAGCTGTTCAGCAGAGAGATGGGGACTGGACCGGTGAGATTAGAGATGATACCTGCATCCCTGCTGCTTCCAGAGGAATTGTGAGTAATGAGAAGTGATGAACTGGCCTGTAGGAAGCCTTCTGCTGAGTAGAGGGAACTCATTGCTGGACAGGGTGGCCTCTGAGCTTGGGTGCTTGGATTAAGGCTGTCAGGAGAGGGATGTGATGCTTTCAGTGGCGGTGGCAGCGTGTGGAGTGGTTCCTCGTCTCCTGCTGCAACGCAGGCTCTTGCCATGGAAAGCTCTTTGTTCGCGCACAAAAGGAGTGTGGAACAAGCTGAGCTCTGCCTGCCCGCTGATGGCAATGACGAGAACAGGTTGTTCTCAGAGAAGGGTATTTCCAAGTGAAAGGGATGTTTTTTCATTGCTCCCAACATGTGGAAATGGCAGGATAAATTATAGGGGGAGTAGCACGCTTAGAAAACGCTGTGGGAGGATCGCAGCCTCCTACGTGGCTGCTTCACCACACGCCAAAGACCTGCTCCTGCCACCAGCTCCCGTAGCTCACGTGGGCTCTGCTGGGGCTCAGCTGGTGGGTCCCAGCTCTGGGCACATTGGCTCACTTGGCACTGGCCACGGTGCCAGCAGCGCCGTGGGGCGTCCCCCGGTGCAGCCCTGCGCTGCAGACCTTGCCAGAATTAGTTTTGTTTCTTATTGCTGGTTCTAATTAGCTCAGGGCGAGAAATAGACACTTTTTTGTTATTATTTTTTTCCCTTCAGGCTCTGAGTAGAAAGTATTTTCCAAGTGAGACATGGAGCCACTGGGCTGAGCTGTGGAAGGAAGGAGCGGGGTCCCCAGATGAAGGGGGCAGAGGTGTCCCCATCCCTGCAGAGAAGCCCAGGTAGAGCTGGGCTCTCAGTGGCTCTCAAATCCTGGGCATGGGCACCCTCCCTGCACACGTGGGCTGCAGGGCCCCACTGCCTGCAAACCCTTGGGAGTTTGATCCTCCATGGGATGGGGCAGGACCTGCCACTGGCCAGCTCAGATGCAGGATGTCGCAACCCAAACTGTGGCAGGCGTGTGAGAGACTTTCCCGTATCCCTCAGCCAAATTATCTCATGGAAACATTCCCCTGAGTGATCACTGCCTCTGGACATGGTTTTGCAGGAAAAGCAGGATGGTGTAGACTGGGGCGGGGGCTGCGGGGTTAGCCCACTGCCATCAGAGCGCGGTCTCTGGGGCAATGGGAACAGTTTGGGGCTCTCTCCCGGAGCACTGGTCCCCTGGGACTCCACACCTGCCTCTGGTTTTCTGCCCAGGTCACTCACAGCCAGCTTTAATACCAGGTCCTGTGTCCTCTGCTCCTGATGTGTTTTGGCAGAGAAAGTTCATTTCCTCCTTTGTGTACGAGCGGAGCAGCTGTTTCCCATTGCAGCCTTTCTAGCAATAGCCTGAATAAATGATACCCTTCCAGCCCTGTCTCACCAGGCAGCTTTTACGTTTACCTGATTATCCTCATTATCACAGCCTGGACTTGTTCCTGGTTCAAAACCACCCTCCTGACAGTGAGGGACCAGAGCAGAGCATCGCTTCTGGGTCATTCTTCTCGTGCCTTTTCCAGCGGTGCTGGTGCTCTGATAGACACTATCTCTGCTGTGAAGACTTGTCAGGTTGCATTTGTTTTGTTGCAGTCATCCCAGGGTTCCCTAAAAGCCAGATATTTTTCCTATGGTGTTTTCAGCTGCTTAGAGTAGCAATTTTTGCTGTTAGTCCCTAAGCATATGAACTTGTGCCAGCCCATTGTATTTCTGTCGATCTTCGGATCCTCTGTTTCTTCTCCTGCAGTACTTAGTCCCTTGTCCAGTTCAAAACTTTTCCCAAGTTTCTCACCACTACATTTTTCTTAGAGAAACTCCCATTTTCTGAGCCAAGCTCACGAATGAAAACCATTAAATAAAATTTATCTCTAGGCTGATCTTTAAGAAACTCTATTAATAGCTTCTCTGGAGCATTAATGATCCTTCCATTGTAATGTGCTGTTGTCTCCCCATTAGCCTCCTTACAATTTTCATAGTAATTTCTGCCTGAATAGATATTTTCTGCTCTGTTGCAGCCCATGTTTGATTTGATCCACCGTGTTCCTATTTAAAGTGGCAATTGTCTCCTCTGGGGAGGGGGCTGAGGTTTATCGATGGGAAATTTCGGTTGCATTTTACCCTTTTATTCCTCCTCCCTATCTTTCAGCATCCTTTCCTTCAACATCTGTCTATCCCAGCACTTTGTGCACTTTTGCAGCAAGACTAATGGGATGCAGTGCCTGCTCCGGCGGTGTAGGTAATACATTTGCTGCTCTCTGTTTATGTGCTTCTACTTCTGGCGTAATAGGTTTTTTTAAAAAATCTGTTAAAAGCCTAGGTACATTGGCACTACAAGTGGATACATGGGCAGAAAGGAGCACTCAGCGGGTGCCTGAGTGTGGCAACCTGTTTTTGGGAAGCGTTTCCCACCACCTGAAAGGGCACCGACAGCGATGGTTGGGGGCTCAGGAGAAGCTCCACATGAAGCATTTTAGCTCCGACCTGGGAACAGGACGGCTCTGCTTTCAGGCAGACCTGAAATGTCACTCTGCTTCCTGCATTAGCTTCTTTCTGAGCAAAGTGCTGGCAGAAGTCAGTTCGGAGCAAAGAAAATTCCCTGGCCCTGCAGAGCTTGCAGCAGAGTCAAGGGTTTTTCTAAAATTATGTTCAAGTGCTTCCAGAGATTAAACATCTGTTCAAGCTGAGAGAGGTATTTCAGCCAAGGCTGCGAGATGGGCAGCAGGGCAAAGATTTCTTCTGGTCTGAAAGAGGATGTTTGAGGTTCGATGGTGGGGAGCAGGCAGGGCTGGGAGCTGCAGGGACCCTGGCAAAGGGCTTTTTCGATCCACAGCCAGAGCCATGAGTCTGCCTCACAACAGGACAAGACCAAATTTGGCCGAGTTAAGGCTTGAAGGTGACGTGAGAGGGGACAAATGTGAGAGTGGTCAAAAACTACCTTCCCCTGCTGTCCACAGAGGGCTTTGGTGAGGTTGTGGGGTTGTTTCCAGTTTATGAGCAGCCTTCCTGGAAGGGCTGTGCTCCTCCCCACACCTCCCATGCGATGCTGCACCCCATAGCATCCCCCAGAACGCCTCTCAGTTGAAATCTCAAAGGCAGAGCCCCTTTGTAAACTCTCTGTGTCTCTGAGGCCGTGGGGGGACACGGAGCTCCTGTCTGGCTGCATCCCCAGACGCTTTTGTCCCTGCTTCTTGGTCTCTGGAACCTAGTGCCCTCTCTGCCCCATCCCAGCTTGAACCCTGACTGATACACAGCAGCAATTACTGCCTCTGGTGTGAGCAGAGAGGCCCGGGGGAGGCAGGACACAATTCCCATCACAGCCACTAGCCCCCAAAGCATACTCCCCAGGAGGAAAAGGGCTCTGTGGGTAAAAGCGAGTTTGGGACTATTGAAAGTAGAAAACCTGAAAAGATGTGTGGAAAGCAGCAGAGCAGTCAGCATTTCAAAAGTTTGCTCTGCAGCGCGTCTGGGAAAGGTGAAACTGAAACAGAAGTGTTGGGCTCAAGAGCGTGCTTAGAGCTGCGTGAGTTCCCAGTAGATGTCCCAGGGTTCAGCCTCCTGCTGGAGCCTGTTCTGGATGGAGGACAGCAGGCACTGTGTACCCCTGAGGGCTACCCACCCCCCCTGTGCCAGTGGTACCCTGCCCCACAGAGCCAACTGTGCCCCTGGATGGGGCAACCCCTGCTCCAGCTGATGCCCACCAACTGCTACCCAGGAGGGCTGGGTGGAGGGGCTGGGGTGCTCAAGAAAGGGCTCGGGCAGGTCGGAGCAAGAAGTTGTCTTACAGCAAACCTTGTGGTGAGGTTGCTCGAGCAGAGATGCTTCATACCTGCAGATGCTTAGGCAGGGCAGGGCTCTGCCTCTGTGCCCTGGGCACCCTCCACCCACATCCTCCCCCTGACCCTGAGGTTTTTGGTTCCAGTAATCCCCACCACCAATGGCCTGCAAAAGTCCCCAAACTGGCCTTTGCTCCGGGCACAGCAGGATTGTCATGACACAAGGGTCTGATGAGCAACAACACCCTCTTGCCCTGACCTAGGTGGCCCGTTGCGGGGTGCTTAGCACACCCCAGCTTCGGCGAGGACCCTCCAACCCCTCCAAGATCTCACCTAGAAAGTGATAACAACCAAGCGAAAAGTAAGGCAAAAGCTTTACCTGGGAAAGGTGCTGCTTTCCCACAGCCCCCGAGCAGGTGGGAGCCCTCGGTGGCTGCGCTGCCTCCAACTTTCCCCCGGCGTGCGTGGCTCAGTGTGTGAAGGCAGAAGCGTGTGCTGCGAGCGGTGGCTGCCTCCTCTCTCCTCTCTCCTCTCTCCTCCCTCCCTCCTCCGGCTGCCTCCTCTCTCCTCTCTCCTCCCTCCCTCCTCATACCATATCCAGGCAGCGCGGTGACTGCAACATGAGTCAGACCACAAAGTGGGTGGGATCTGAGCTGTGAACTCAGACACCGAGGTTATCATCCGGCAAATTTGAAATGCTGAAAGCGAGCCGTACTCATGGGCATGCGGTGTGCCGGGCTCTGCCGAGCCGTGCCAGGCGCAGAGAGGGGTGTGGGACGCCTGCTGCCTCACGCCGCTGCTTCTTTCTTGCTACCATCACCTTCCTCACTAACGTTAAGGTTTCGGGGCCCTTGCTGCTTGCTTGCCACCTGCAAAGCCTCCCTCCCGGGTGGCTCTCTGCTGCAGGCAAGCACTTGCCTGCTGCCGGGTTGCCTGATGCCATCACTCGTTCCCAGCACAAACAATTGGTGGGAGCCCCCCCCCCGAGAGCAATCACATCCCAGCCTGGAGCTGGGCAGTCCGTGATCCACAGGAAGGATCCAGGTTCTGGGGTCACACTGGGGAGAGATAAGGAAAAAGAGAGGGGGAGATAGCTGCAAGGCGGGAAGAGGAAGCTGGAGCCCAGCCAACGCGGGGTACAAATTTGCTCCTTGAGCCACTGAAGGCAAGAGGAGAAGCCCACGCCGATGTGCTGGGGGTTCTGCACCCATGGCCGGGAGAGGCTTCATGTGCTCCTGGCCGGTGGCAGGGATGCTCCAGGCTGGGTATTCCCGCAGGGCTACGTTTGCCTCTGCTGAAATCTGTCTCCTGCACGTGTGACGGCAGGGAGGAACCACACCAAATGATAAACAGGCAGTGACAGCCTTTCGTGTCTCTAAAATCTTTCATCTGTGGGTTTCAAAGCGCTGCGCGAATAGCAACTGCCGGGCCAGCTATGTGAGGACCTGTTTCCCCTTTTAGCTCTCCCTCTCGAGCTGAGCAGGTCGTGGGCTGTCAGCAGGACTCTAGTGAAGCTCGGCCACCCCCCTGGCTCTGCATGGCCTGGGCAGAGCGATGCATTGCAAGTGAGGTGCTTCAGTCCTCACCAGCCACTTCTGAGCCCCCCGAGCAAATAGCCTGGGACGGACATTAAAGTCTGGATGTGGCCCTGGGCTCCCCAAGCTGAATGAAGGTGAATTCTGCTGTTCTCCAAACCAGGCTGAGCTCCCCCAATGCCCTGTGCCGGGAACAGAGAGCTCATCCCAGCCTCCATCTCTGCCAAATGGGGCTACTGGCAGCACTGGCACGCAGACCAAAGTGCCTTTGATGTGTTTATCTCTGCAGACCAAAGTACAGATCTATCTTTAATAAGCTTATGATCTGCTGAAGCCAGGGAGTTTTCCTGCTGATCAGCAGCCTTGTGATGTGTCTGGGTAGCAGAGCCGTGGACCGGCTGCTGGGAGCTTCTCAAGTGGCTGGTGTGTGCGGCGTGTGCCTGCGGAGGGATCCCTCCTGCAAAGCGAGATTCAAATCTGGTCAGGAATGTCTGCGTCAGCTAAAGTCGCTTGGGATGTTGCTTTATTCCAGGGCCCCTCGCTTGGCTCTGCTCTAGGAGGAATTTTTCATCTGGAAGTCTCAGAATGGGAAGCACCATATAGGGATAAAGCGCTCTGGTTGTTGGAGCAGGATCCCTTCTCCGGATCCTTTGCCCTAACTCATCCCAATAAAATCCATCCTTTTCCTGCCTGGAGACAGGAAAGCCCCTCGGGGCAGGCTCTGACCCCAGCATGCTCCATCTTCCCAATGTCTCCAGGGAGCTTCCAGGGTTCAAACTCTCACCCGGCTTCATCAGCCCCGGCGGGCAGCCAGCAGAGGGGAATGGTTGCGTTGTTCCCCCTACTGCCTCCCCCAGCCACTGGGACCAGCACCCCAGCCCACAGCCAGAGACTGGGTGGCTGTGCCTGTCCCTGGGCTGGAACCCTCCGTCCCAGGTCTGCAGGAGAACATCGGGTGCAAGGTACTGGGGGTGCGGTGATGGAGCAGCCTTGGGCTTGCAGGGCCACCTGGGTCATGGGGAAACACACCATTTTTGCAAACCCCTTAGCACAGAAAATCCTCAAAATCCAACCCTGTGCAGTGTCTGGGTGACTATGGAGCTGCTGAGGGGCCTTATGGGCTGGTATGCTAGAGCTGAGTTAACTTAAGAACATAGCACTGGAGATGTGAGAAGTACCACCTGCATGGACCATGCAGTGAGGTGCAGGGAAGCAGCTGGACCTGCAGCCAAGAGGAGCAGTGCAGGGGCATTTCCACTGGCATGGGCTGCTGTGCACTGTAGAAGCAGCCTGGGAATTGGCAGATGTAATACCTGCAGAGGCTGTGGCTGGAGAATATCAGTGGTGGCAAGCTCCAAAAAGGAAGGAGGTACCTGAGACCATCAGGTGGCTGATCCTCATCATCCAATGGCTGATCCACCATGTGTGCCCGAGCAGCATGGCAACCTTGGCCCAGCTCACTGGCCTACATGGATCAGGCAGCAACCAGAGATGCTCATAAGCTGAGATATTTCCCAAGTGTGCTGTGGTGAACCATAGAGTGAGTCAGGAAATGTCAAGGAGAGGTCTGACATCTTCTCTGTGTGTGTGTAAAGCAGGGGTTATTAAAGGCTAGAGCAATGCTGGGAACTGGGAAAGTGCAAAAGAAGCCAGGAAGAGTCTGGGACTGCAGGAATAGGGATGTGAGATTTGGCAAACGCAGGAGCTCCTGAAAGCCTCAGATGGTGAAGTTCTGCCTGGAAGGTGGCAGCCAACTTGGGAGATCACATATGGCAGCTCAGCTCTGAGAAGGGCTCAGAGGTGCAGCTCTGTGCTGCTCTCCCCAGCCTGGGCTGGGTTTGGAAAAGCCAAAGGAAAAGGGGGAAGAGGAGTAAAAAGTATCTGGAAAACAAAGCATCCGGGTGCAGAGCAGCTCCTTGGGCAGTGCTGGCCGAGAGGAGTTGGCCGGGTGCCCCACTGGGTTTCAGAGACGTTTATATGAACTCTAGCAGAAGATCCTGGGTTGGGGAAATGGGACTTTTGCTGAGCTGCTTCCTCTGGAAAAATGAAAATTAAAAAGCCATGGAAAGGTCCTGACCCTGTGACAGACTGCTGCTCTTCCTGGCTAGATGGGAGAAGCCAGAAGCTTACTCAAATCATCCAAACACTTTAATTTCTAGTGGGTTATATACAGGGTGAAAATAAAAGACAGAGACCTCCTCGATGTGTTAATAAGCTTTTTTTCTTTTTTAAACAAATACTTCCCAGTGAGATCCTGTCCTGGACGAAATGGTAAATTATGACAGACATCTTTGATGTTCCCTGCCGGGGGCTGTGTAAACCAGAGCGTACTTGTGGGAAATAAATATTGCAAGGAAAGGACGTGTAAAACAACTGTAGTGAGTTCGACATGGGGACCTAACGGTTGGGCAAGGAACTGCTCCTGCCTGGAGACCAGGCAGCTCCCCAGGGCCGTGGGAGACCCTCGCTGGGCTTTGGCTGATCTCTGGAGCAACATCCTGCTTGAGTATATATTTTTGTCATGCTATAAATCCTGGCTATTCCAAGCATATTGCTATTCAAAGGCACCTTTCCCATACAAGGACACATGTACGGGAGAAGAAAAGGATGCTCAGGTCTTTCCCACCCTCTTGGTTGCTGCAATGCTGATCCCAAGGAGGCTTAGCAAGATCCCATCTGCTGTGATATAGTGTCAGACTATAGACACAGTCTGTGATATATTTCTTAAGCTTCACTTAGTGCAGAGAGAGGATGTTGGAGGTTTATTTCCAGGTTGCTGGTCTATTTGTGTTGTACAAAGCTCTCCAAGCTCTAACGAGGACTGAAGGGTGCTGGCTGGTGTGGAGCATCCTTCAGACAGTTGAAGGCCCACGCTTTCCAGTGTGTCCAAGGGCCAAGGAGGGTCCTCAAGTCACTTGAACACAGCTGTTCGTAAATTAAACTGTGCTCAGGAGGGAGCAGTTTGTATGACTCCAGCACAGGGTTTTTTCATCTCTCTGATGCACTATAAAGAGAAAAAGGAAAGGCTGGGGTCTGTGGGAGGAGGTGACAGTCATTCTCCCCCAGACCACAAGGCTGGGAGGGGAGAGGAAGCCTTGGCACAGTGTGCACCCATCTGCTGGTGTGCACCAGGCGTCCCCAGGAAGGGAGCAACTGGCTATGGCTCCGATGAGTGGGTCTTTTATGGGCTTTAGCACTAATCCTGGCAAATGCAATTGTGCATGTCCTTGTTTTCCAGATAAATATTTAATCCTCCTCCAAACACTGCTGAGATCATGGCCTGGGTGATATCTTGTGGCAGCAGGTTAATTTGGGGCTGTGCAAAGCTGTTACTCTCTCTGGGTGGGGAGGAGGCTGAGCCGCGGGTTGCTGTTGGTCCAGGAGGATGGGATGCTCTGGGCTGCAGCCTTGCCCAGACCACTCTCCGCGTTTTTGGGCCCTCTGTCAGGAAGGTCAGCCAATTTCTGCAGGAATGAGCTGCCTGCTTTCAAGTTGGGGCCAGTGAAGTCTGGTCTGTGTATACAAACACCTGCTCTGAGGCTCTTTGGGTGGTTTAGGACTTCTCAGGGCTGGAAGCTGGGCTCCTTCCCCATTGCCCAGACCACTCTCCGCGTTTTTGGGCCCTCTGTCAGGAAGGTCAGCCAATTTCTGCAGGAATGAGCTGCCTGCTTTCAAGTTGGGGCCAGTGAAGTCTGGTCTGTGTATACAAACACCTGCTCTGAGGCTCTTTGGGTGGTTTAGGACTTCTCAGGGCTGGAAGCTGGGCTCCTTCCCATCGCTTTGCAGGGAAGGGTTGCCTGGCTTGAGCCCCAGGTGCTTCTGAAGCATTTCCCTGTGAAGCTGGCAGGAGGTTGTGCTGCTGGGCACGGGGCAGGAACCAAAGGATTAGCAAAACGCTCCCCTGCAGCGGGACCACCATGGGGCTGGCAAGGAGGACAGAGCTCGGTGCGTGGCCCTGGAGGCAGGCATTGCCCGGGCAGGCTGCCGGTGGCTGCTGCCAGCTCAGACCCTGCCTGGGCCCAGCGCTGGGACCCTGCCGTGTCCCTGCCTGGCCTGCCAGCACCGCCAGACAGGGCACGGGGTGGCCCCGCAAGGACCGAGGGTTGCAAAGGGATCATGGAGTCAATGTGGTGCCGAGCTGCTCCCAGCACGGGGTGAGGAGCTGAGCACTGGTGGGGATGTGTGACACCAGCAGGTCTCTGCACGCAGATCCTGATGGTGAAGGTTCCCTGGGGAGGGAGCAGCATCACTTCTCTGGTGGCTCTTCGTGGTGGTGTGAGCAAGATCAGCCAGGGCTGTGATACCCTCCCTGCAACGCACCGTTCCTCTGCGCCAGACTGCTGTGACCTCCATCTCACATCCCTCTGTGGGGAACTTTTAAAAATGGGGGCTGTGGCTGTGGGATGCTGCTCCCTGGCTTGCAATGATGCTGCAGCTGCTCTTGGGAGGGGGTAAAGAAGTAGAGGATCTTTCTGCCCTGACCCATAATGTGAATGTCCTCTGCTGCAGATGGGACTTCTCACATTCCCAGGCTTGATCCTGGCTGATACCAGCCTCCTCCTTGTCTCCTATGTGCAGGACCTGGAGCATCTACCAGGGCAAACCTCTACCAGGGCAAACATCTTCCAGGGCAAACCTCTACCAGGGCAAACATCTTCCAGGGCAAACCTCTACCAGGGCAAACATCTACCAGCCTGAGCATCTGCCGACTACGACCTTCCTCTTCATGGAGGCTTTTCTGGCTGAAAAGCTCCAAAGGTGGGGAGTATATGCGACAGATGCTTGGAGGACATGTCCTTTGAGAAAAGACTAACGGGATTTTGAAGGAGCAGAGGTCATAACTTGTGACTATTTCCAGTTTTGCCACAGGGGAGGAGAGCAGGAGCTCCCAACCCCTGAGAAGTAGCAGCCAAGGGCTGAGGCTGAAAAAACTAAGATTAATTTAGACTTAGTTATCGTAAGGATAGTCATGCATTAGAAGGAATTTCTTAAGGAAGTTTAGGTTGGACAAAGTCCCAAAGTCAGCAGGGAGTTGGAGCACCTGGGAAGAAGCATCGCTAGCAGCAGCCGCTCTTCCACATCTTCCCTGAATACAACCCCTATATACCATGAGCTTCTGGGAATCATCAATGTGGGAATGGCTGTAGCTGCTCAGAGCGAAAGACCTGCTGTCTAAAGGCAATCACCTATGGAAAAGAACAAAAGCAGGCGGTGGAAACGTGCCTGGAGCCTTCCCCCTGCAAATCACAAGCTGAGACTTGTGACAGGCGCTCGGTGACAGCCGTGCTGATGGCGGAGAGCAGACACCACTGTGCCCAGGATGGGCTCACCCCAGGTGGACTGGTCAGACCCAACCTGCCTTGTAACGGAAACGCGAGAGCTGGCGTGGTAAGGCAACAAATTCCCAAATATACATTTTTCCCCCCACTTACACAGCCTGGAATGAGGCCAAAAACGTAGGGTTGGAATCTCTCTCAAGACAATTAATTATTGCAGAGAGACAATTTGTTAAGCAAGAGAGGCTTTTAATTTGTAAGAGCTCATCTATTCTTATTGTATCTTTTAAACTGAAGGAAGCGGGGTTGATCAAATAGACTTGAAATAGAAGATTTTAATTTAGAGGCTATGTTCAATGTGCCGATGAAAATAGGAAACAGCTCTCTCAGAAGAGCATGCTCGCCCTGAAACCCGGCTGGAGTCTGCAGGGAGTGCTCCAGAGGAGCTCAAATCATTACAAAAATGCTTGAAAATCTTTTAGTGAAACTGAGCTGGCCTTGCTCAGGAAAGTCCCCGTCACTGACTGCTGCCCGGGCGCCGATTCCCTGCCTGCAGGGCTCCCACCGCACAGCGTGGGATGTCCCAGGGGAGGCAGGGGATGGGGTTTTGGGGGTGCCCAAAGTGACCTTTGCAGCCTTGCCAGAGGTGATGGGGTCAGAGCTGTGTTCTGCTGTCCTTTGGGAATCTCCATCGAGTTTAAGTTATACAGGGGATGGGATAAGGGATGGGGCAACTGCAAGGGGTCCTGGCCAGGCGACCGAGCCAAGTCCTGCAGCCCCATGAAGCATCTGCACCCTTCTTCTCCCAAGCTATTCGTACCCCACAGTGGGACCCCAAACTGCAAGGCAGGTAGTGAAGAAAGCGGGAGAGAGCCATGATGGGTCTGGGAAAGGCTGTCAGGCTGTCATCCTGCACCCATCTGCACCCAACTCAGTGCTGGGATGGGACCAGCACATCCCCCTTGCACGGGGACGAGGAGCCGTGCTGCTGCCAGTGGGTGAGCCAGGGCTGCAGCAGCGCAGGGAACATTTGCAGTTTAGCATCTTTTCATCAGAAAACACCAGTTCTTCAAAGCTGTCAGTCGGCGCAGAAAAGGATGCGTTTTGACCAGTCTCCTTATTGCACTTGTTCTTTTGAAGTATCTATATTTAGAAATCTTTGTGAAGTCACACATTGACACTTTTCAAAGGAGAATGGTTGGGTTTTTGCTTTGAAACAACTTATTTAGAAATTTGTACTCATCTGCAGCATAACAAGTAGGTTGGGCCACAGAAATGGCTGGAAGCAGAAGTAAAACAACCCTTTTTGTCATTGCTCTGGACACATCACTTGCAAAGTATGTTGAGATCCCAACTTTTTGTCCCAATTCAAGCTGGCAATTACTCTCTTTTAAGTCTGCGCATGGATGCTATTTCTTATCTAGTTGAGAAGCCCTCTGAAAGAGCCAATAACTCAAAACTAATGCTGTTTTCCGTAAAAGACAAAAGACTCTTCCCCAAACAAAACATTGGTCCCTGAAGGCTGCAGGTCTGTTGAGAAAGAGTTCGCTGTAGAGATCGTATCAGCTGGCTGGAGGAGAGGAGCCAGCCCGTGGGCAATTTAGTTGGAAGCAGAATCGACTCTGTTTGCTTCAGTTTAAAAAATAATCATCTATAATGAAGTGAAGGCAAAAGGGAAAATGGGTAGAAATTGAATTAGAGCTGTGGTTGTTCCAGTACTCCCCTGCAGCCCTCTGCAAGCTGAGGCCCCCCGGACCCAACCTGCTTCCTGGCTGCCTCCGAAGCCTGGAGAAGCACCGGAAGGTGCAATGGGGCAATTTATGTTTGGGGGTGCTGGCTTCTTGGAAGGAGGGTGATAAATTCAAAAGTAAATCCCTCCAAATAAACAAACCGACGCTGCTGCTGGGTTATGCAGCAAGAGCCTGTTAGCGATGGGAGCTGCGTGCTCTGGGTCTGCATGGCAGCATTAGATTAGCATAGCTGATTAGGCACGTTGCAGTCTTGACTTTCTGCTTAGAAGAGCTGGGGATTTTCCTAGAAATGTCTAGAAATCAGATGGCAAGCCGAGTGTTTCAGTTACGGGAAGGAGAATTAGCACTCACACGTATGCCGCAGGCAGGCAGGAGCTGAAGGGAATGAGATGTTCCTCCAGTATTTTTGGCTGGCACCAAAACTGGTCCCAAGTCGTGAAACAGGGATACTCCCACAGAGACTCTTTTGGATCTCCATTTACCTGGGACATTTCAGACCCGTAAATGATGTGAGCCCAGTCCTGGTCTTGGGCTAAGACCATCCATAAAAGCCTGTCCCAAGCCTGCCCCAGCCCCCTGCCATAGCCCAGCCAGCTGCTGATCTGCTTCGCAGCCCCTGGGCTAGTCCTTGTCCCCCCAGACTATCGGGGACTTAGTGGCATGGTGCTCCAGCAAACACCTTGCTGCAGTTGAGGTAGATTAGATCTCCATTCCTCCCATTTACAGAGGCAATATCTTATCTGGAGTGGTATCAGGCTTTTTGGCACCCTTGGGGGAGTGGAAAACAGGCTGATACGCTCCAAGCTCCAACTCCCCCTTCCTTGGACTTTGCTCTATGCCTGGCGTGTGGCATGGGACACCTGAATGGTCTGTAGCTGGTGGAGTGGCATTTTTCCCTCTCTTAAGTCAAGGTGCTGTGTTTTCTCCTCTTCCCCTGTGCTTGGTGGACATCTCGATGAGCAGGTTTCAGTGTCAGGTGTTCAGTGCTGGGGGACAGGAACCAGCCGTGCCCATGATGTGAACTCACTGCCCTCTCTGACTCTTGATCTGGAGGGATGTGACATTTCCACATCCATCTCCTCTTTCTTGTTATCATCGTGCCTTCTGCACACCGACAGGACATTAGAAAGAGAATGCATTAGTTTTGGATCCCACTCAGACCAACTTTAATCTATACCCCATCCTCTCTGTACAGCAGCTCCATTTCTTCCTTCCTTCTTTCCCTCTGATGTACACGGCTAAAACTTCTCTTGTTATTTTTCTTGCCATCCTCTGTAAGAGCCAATTCAGCCCGACCTTTGCCAGTTCTCACTTTATGTCTTGGGCGTATCGAGACATAGGGGTAGGCTGCCTTTTTCCTTTGCAGCACAATCCTTTTACCTCATTCCTTATCAGCCCTCTCTGTCCTTTTATGTAGTTATTTCCTTGGCCAGCACAAAAGCCCTTTCTGCGTTTGAAATACATGTTCCAGAGATCAAAGGTGCAGAATCACTAAAGGAGACTCCAAGCCATCCCTGTGTACAAGTCCCCAGACTCGCTGCCCACCTGGTTTTATACTTGGGAATGAAGACACGGCAGAGCCCCTCAGGAGGGCAGCCAGAAGCAGGGTTCTGGGCTGGGGGGCCCAGCAGCAGTGTGGGGGTGGAAGAAGGACCACAAAGAAGGAAATTCTTTGCTCTTGAGGATCAAGATGAGAAATGGTCCCAGCGGTTTATTTTTATCTAGCAGTCTTCTATTTCTGGGGCACCACCATGTACTGAGCGATGTTCGGAGCCGCAGCTTGGCGGCTGTTCTACTCTGGTCCCTCCGCAGGATTTGCCCTGCTTTTACATTGAAGGGGGAAAGGGAAAGAAATGTCACCTGCCCTTCCTCGTGCTGCTTTGTTTCCGAGCTGGGAAATTTAATGTGAAAATTAGCTGTGGTCATCTTGCAGGGCAGAAAGAGAGCCTGAGAGCTGCGCAGGATTCGGGGCTCACGAGTCCCAGAAGATTCATTAGGGAAGGAATGATAACGCAAGGCTGAAGGCAGCTGGACACCACTGTTTTATTTGGCCACATGACAAAAGAAAAGAAAGAAAAAAAGAAAAGAAAAATTAGAAAAGAAGGAAGGCCAAGTGTTTTGTCCAAACACCACCACTGTTCTGGGAAGGCCAGCCCTGGGATTTGGAGTTAGGTCCTGCCCAGTTCATTAGTGTCTCTCCTGACCCTGGTGCCCGGGGAAGGACTGGGGCTGCAGAGCTCCTGCAGCTGCACTGTCCTGCTGCCCAACAGCCAGAGCCATCCCACTGGCTGTGCCTGCACTGGCTCTGGTTTGGTTGTTGTGGAGGCTGTTTCAGGGCAGCTGCTCGTGCCCTGCTGTGCGATGTTCTGCTACTTCCTAGCTCCTGGCTGGCTGCTCATGACGGGTGAGACTTGTCGTTCCTGTAGAGGAGGCTAAACCCACCCTTACTGCAATGGAGGGATCTGCATGGGATAATCTGGACCCCAGCAGAAGACTTTGCAAGAAAAGCAAACAGCTGCTTCTTCTCTCCCATGTCCTGCGGCTCTTCTACAGCTTTGGGCATGGCCAGGGACAATTTCATTTTGGCCTATGTCACTGGGGGAAAGGTTGTAGTTCTGGTCTTTCTGACTTGTGTCTCTGTGTTGTCTCTCACCTCACCAGGCAGCCCTTGTCCTTCAAAGCCTGGCTTAAAAATACCCCCATGCCGTTGCACAGGACCACCACTGCCAAGGTGCATCCTGAGAAACCTGTGCCTGGTGCCATTCTGACGTGATGGAGCAGCCGGTCCTCAGCATTGCCCCCTTGGCCCTCCTGTTCCTCCAGCTCTACAAAGAGGGTTGACATCCCTTGGCATCTTTGACTCTGCTGCCAGCACATAACCTCCTGTTCCCAGCCCTGCTCATGGGAACTGGTGACTTTGACTCTTGCCCCATTGCCAAGCTTGGTCCGACTTGGCGCAGGGATCCTGGAGCAGAACTTGCTGGAGCGCCACAGTGTAGGAGACGTGCTCCATCTGCCTGGGATCAGGAGGAACATCCACAGAGGCCAAAGGCTGCTCCAGCAGACAGGAGTCTTTCACTTTGCTGCCAACAAGACTGTTTTTCCAAGGCATAACTGTTGCCAGAAATCCGTGGAGTCAAGACCTGCTATTTCTTTGCTTCTAAACAAAATAAACCCTAGTTTGGTTTCTGCCGGGGAGAAAAGATTTTGTCTCAGAGAATAAAGTCAGGCGGAAAGAGAGCGGGCTCTTGGTTTGTCCCTCATTCAGCACTGATAAATTTGGGGAGAGGGGAATTACATTGCAGGAGTTGGGAGATGGGTGCATGGCCTGGTCATGCTCTGCTCTGCACAGGGAAGACTCATCCATACTTGCAAGATGTTTTAAGCATCTTTCCAACCTGATCATCCTTTGGAAGCAGTTGGGCTCCTTCTCCCCGGTGCCTTAGGCACTGCGAGCAGCATGACGAGCTCGCTGCCACGCTGCCTTTGCAGCTCAGCAGAATGATCATGCGTAAAATCCCCAGGTAATTTACCCTGAGTGGGATCCTGTGATTTGCTGACATTCCTCATAAACTGAAACGAACATAAAAGAAATGAATGCAGAGTCGCTAATTTGGAAACTCATTTCGAATAACTCCTCACCGATGTGATAATGGTTAGCAGGGAGCCCTGGTGATAAATAATAGTTGCTTAAATCCTGAATTGGCTATAAATTGGCATGAAGGAGAGGAATCCCCTGCGTGAGGCTCAGCTCAATGAGTTACTCTACACTACACTCAGCAGCAGCCGCAGGTGAAGGCAGAGGTAGTTTTAGCTGTGTGAGGCTGTAGTAGCAGATGTCCTGACATACGTAAACTAGGAGATCATATGCATCCTCAAATGTCAGCTCTGCTTTACATCGCTTACTGCTTCTGGGAGCTGCAGGGCTTTACACCAGCAGATTATCCGCCTCCTTTCTCTGGCGAGCACTCCTCCTTTTTAGCTGCTTGGTGTAATTGCGTATAAACTGGGAAGATCCCAAAGGGATCATTACTTCTCTGCACAAACTGCTTTCCTTATTCACATTTCACATCATTACCTGCAGGCATCCCTGAGACCGAGCAGCGTTTCCTTGCAGGGCAGGGTGGTTTGCACAGGGCTGCAGGGGTAGCGGGCAGAGCTGATGTGCCCAGGGCTGGGTGGGATGATGTGGTCTGAGACCTCTGCCGTGGTACCCAAGGTGGTGGTGAGGTGACATTTCCTCTTGTCAACTTGCTTTCCTTTCTGGTGGCTCACCTTCCCCAGCATCTCTGTGATGTTTGGTCCTGGAGAGGGGAATGTGGCATCTCCCCTCCAAGATGCTCAGGATGGATCAGCAAAAGGGTCATGGGCTGGGAGCATGGCAGCAGCTTCTCCCTCCCACCAGCTTGAGACTGACGTGGTAGGGCTGCTTGGTGAGCATGAGCCACCAAGCTGGATCCCCCTTCCAGCACCGTGGCCTGATGTGTAACAGCACCTGGGAGGCTGAAGGACGTGCAAGGAAATGCTGACGGTGAGAGCGAAGCTTGGACCAGCCTTTCTCTGCTGAACATGGCTGCTTTTCAGAAGCCATGAGCCTGAGCTGTAATGAGGATGAAATTCTTCCAAAAGAGCTGCTGGTGTGGCTTGTAGGTGGCTGTGGTTGCAGCAACACCTTCATGTTGTATAGCATTTTCCTGTGAAGAGGGGAAATTGTGCTAACATTGCATGTTTTGTTGATTGGGGTGGCTGAGACGTGACTCACCTGACAGCCTGCAGAGTCGGTGGTCACATTAACCAGCTCCCAGAGGTAGCTTCCACCACAACTGCGCTGAAAAGCAATTGCAGAAGAAGACTGCAATCCTTTGTAACCACAAACTTGGGAAGATACATCTTTGTCTTTCAAAACCTTGAGACCGCAGCAGTCGGTTGTTCCACGCACTGGGAATGAGTCAGAGTTCAGAGGAACGCTCAGCTCTTCAGGTACTGATCTGGCACCCGGCCCTCAGAGTTCAGGCTTTCTGCTGGGTTTCCTCCACCTGCGGCACCTCGGGCAGACCCATCCATTGAGATGGCAGAGACCTGCCGTCTCTTATCTGAACAGGGAACTGTTGTACAGATTGTGAACTGTGGTGGCTAGACCACAAAAACAAGGCAGCTCGTCCGGCACAGAGATATAGAAGATCTTACCTGCCTACGTATGTGCTTGAGAAAGATATAGCTAAGATCCCTCCACATAAATCTTCCTCCATATTGAGTTATTTCTAACAGTTTGTTAAATCACACAGGTTTCTTCCTCCTGCTCCTTCCCAGCAGAGGTTGTGATTTATAACATGCCCTTGTGTATTTTTAAATGTCCCTTTTATATGATAAACTGCCTTGAAATATGTTACTAGAAATGACTCCAGGGAGATTAGCCTTGCTTGAGGCATGCAGCTCTTGGCTGTGTGTCCTCTGAAAGGCATGACATGTTTAAAAAACACCTTGTGTTAGATAAACTGTTTGCAGGCTGAAGACAACCAACAGCAGCCAGTGATGAATGTTTTGTGCATGAGAAGATGTAAATCTTGTTTTAATCCTGCCCTATTCATGGCCAGCTTGTCCTGAGCCGGGCTCAGAGCTTTCTGCCTTGTCTTCTGAGGGCTTCTCACCCAATCACCAGGGCAGGTGGTTGGCATCCCCAGCTCTCAGAAGATCGAAGGCAGCACGATGCCATCAACTCAAAATGACTCAATAGTCATAACTCAGAGCAGGAGGCTTCCAGCTTAGAGAGATACCCTGATGGACTATTAGGACCTCCTTTGACTAGAAGATCTTCTTAATCCTCCCCCATGCAGGGTGGGTCCTCTTCTCTGGGACTTAGGTTTCTGTGAGCTCAAAACAAGCTCAGACCTGGCCAGGAGAGCTGCAGCTGTGATTATAACCAGCTTGACCTTTCTAAACACTTCTCTTCCTCGAGCTGGGGTAGGAGCACAGCTTTCCAAACCAGAAGGCTGATGTCAGGATTACTTCATTCAGCAGTATTGGGTAAAGGCTAATAAACACCACTAAGAGCTTGCTAATAGCTCTAATTAAACCACAGCTGATGCTTCATAAGTGTTTCTCTTTCCTCCTCCTCCTTTTCCTTGCAGCTATTTCCTGGTGGAGCTGAGGAAGGTGAGGTGGATTAATGCTACTTTGGGAGACAGTCAAGAGTCCCAGCTGCAAAATTACATTTTTCTGCTTGGCTTTTTCACAGTGGGTCTGGCGGGGATTTATCAGGGCAGCTGTCTGCTCCTGCCTGGACTGGGTTGAGGTGCAGATGATGCATTTGTCTTGCTGGGAATAAGTCTGATTTGGGAGTTTGATAGACCAGAGGTAGAATGAAAATGCATCTTTGAAGAGCTATTCACCCTTGCTGCTGGGACCTTTCCTGGCTATGAGAGAATCAGCAAGTTGTTTCCTCAAAAGAAACTGTGATAAAAGGGTTTGAAGAAGGAGCTAATCTTAAAAATAAGAAAGCTTTGTTGTAGTTTGTTTTGTGGTTTTTTCCCTTTTTAACCTTGAGTATTTCCTGCAGCAGAAGACACTTGTGTGTCGAGACTTTAGATGTCTTGTGTCACATGAGCTTTTTAAGCTGCTTTTTTTTTTTTTCTTATTGGCCAAGGATCCTGACCGTGAAGGTACAGGGCTGCTGTGCAGAGCAGGTGCTCAGGGGCTCATGACTGTTCAACAGCTATTCCTTGGCTATCTGCCCCTGGGGGGCCTGGGCACAGGGGTCCCCCCGTCTAGGTCTGGGGGTCACCTCACCAGAAACATGCCATGATGCCCCAGCTATTGCCTCAGAGCATCACGTGCTGCATTTCTCACCCTGATCCTCTGTTTACAGATGCTGGGTTGCTTACATGTGTGAGCTGGAGGTTTACACAAGCTCCTACAGCAGTGTCACGGAAAACACCGTTCACCACATCGTAGAGCCAGGTGGGTTGTAAAGCCTTTGCAGGGACTGGGGCAGCAATGCTGGAGGGCTCTGCTATTTATTGGCTTGAGGATCCTAATTCTTTTTTTCTCTTGCACCTTTGATTATGGTTCCTATAACACATCTGAACAACCTGCTGTGCAACCTTCCTCCACAGGCATTCTTGGGCATATTTTGAAACCATCTTTACTCTAACCCCCCACAAAAAAAAAATCAAACCAAACATACTTTGGAATAAAACACCCGAGCAGATGACTTGGAAATTGCTCTGGCATAGCGCTGGTGTTGTGCGCAGGCATACGTCTCCTGATTCTGTGGACTTAAGAGCAAGTAAACACAGTGATTGTGTTAGCAGATCTTGTTTCCTTCTTGCAGATATAAAAGCAAGAAGCAGGCTGGATTCTTGTGGGAGAGAGAGCTTTTTGAGAAATGGTCGAGTTGAAACCTCTTACGAAAATAAAACAAACATCTACAGCTGGGAGAAGTAATAAAGGCTGTCCCTCCCACAGCCCTGGACAGTCATTGCAAAGCAGGGATTTGTTCTGTGTATGTCTTGAGCTGAGGGGTGAAATCTCCCTATAGATAATGTCTGGTGTGAGCCAGTGTATTACACATAAAAAACCCAAGCTCTTGAGCATGGGCCACAGCATTTGCTGCAGTGCTTTTAAGCATGTGCTAAGGCCAGGGAAGTAGAGGAAGGTAAGATGAGCATCTAGGGGCCTCGGTGGTAATAAACCATAGCAAGATGTAGGTGTGAGGCTGGTGAGCTGCTCTATGCTGGTTGAGGTGCAGTCGAGACGTTACCGGATATTAGAGGTGAAGAAGGTGGACTAGGGAACCTGTTTTCCATCTCTTTGCCTAAGTGACACTACTGGCCCGTGCTGGAAGCTGAACAGCCCTGGGGCTGAGCAAGCCCAGCCTTTTGGCATAGAATCATAGAATGGTTAGAGTTGAAAGGGACCTTAGATCCAACCCCCCTGCCATGGGCAGGGACACCTTCCCTAGAGCAGGTTGCTCAAAGTCCCATCCAGCCTGGCCTTCCAGGCATGAAGCAGGGTGGGTGGCAGGCAGGGATGGTTTGGTGCAGGGATGGTTCTCTGGTCCCTGTGAGCCAGCTGTGAGACCAAGGTGTTATTTGAGTTTCAACACCTTCCTGGGTTGCGAGTGAATTCAAACGGTGTGCATGTTTCTCAGTGTCCAAGGGAGGTTTGCAAAGAGAAGAAGGACAGCTGTCCATCTAGGAGGACAGTGCTTTTGGGCAGGGATTCAGTCACATACAGGACTAACATGGGATAAGCTTTTTTTCTGCAACAGCAGGGCTAGGAGCGTTGGGATTACTTCTCTTTCTAGAGGAAATATGAATTCCTCCTTTGGGACTCAAGGGAATAACATTCTTTGAAACATGATCAAACTCCTGGCACATCGTGTGCTGGTGACGGCACTGCTGAATGCAATGCAGCAGTGAGGAATAGTGCTCACTATTCCTCACATCCCTTCCCAACTGCTCTTGGAAAGTGGTGGTTTTTGTTAGTGTCAAAGTCAGGTGGAATTCATCAAATGCTGTGCGTCAGTGCCTGGAAGAGATGAGCTCTACTTGGAAATTTGGCAAGGGCATCCTGTGCTTCCTGGAAGCTGTGCCACCACTGTCCCATTCCCGAGGGGTTGTGGTTCCCAGCTGCTCGAGGAGGTGCAGAGGTTAATCCTCTACATCCCAAACCCTGCCTGTGCTGGGGAAACAAGTGCACAGCTTCTGGCTATGATCTTCCTGGCATCCTCTGCCTGGATTTGGCAGGTGGGGGGATTTTGTGACATTTGGTCCTTGTCCCCAGGAGCACGGAGGGGTCTAAAATGCCCTGACCTCATGCCATGTCAGCCGTGAAACTGAGAAAGTGGTTTGTGCTGTACTAGTCTGGGAGAAGGAATGCTTCCTTCTGTATTTCGCACCAAACAAACTGTTGGGAGCACGACTGATGGAGTTGCTGTGCTGACTTTAAGTGGAAAAAACCCAAAAACCCACAAAGCAAACTGAGACACAAAAAGGATGAAGCTTTTTTTTAAAGAGAAAAAGGAGCCCTGGGTGTGCTGTAAGCCACATGCTGGCTCCCGAGGTCTGGACTTGTGCTGTCAGGAAAGGCAAAGCTATCAAGACCTTACTTGGTTGTTTTGTGGGTTTTTGAGCCAGGTTCACACGTTCCTGGGAAACCGGTGTGTTGTATGCTTTAGGCCAGATGCTGGTGGCACAAGCTGGGAGGTGAATATCTGGCCCTTGAATGTAACTAATATTAAAAATCACATTTGGGAGACTTTGTGGAGCTCTTTGGAAAAGAGCAGAACTGTCTAACGCTGCTCTCAAATGAGTGCCGGGGGGCATGTCCTGGCAGTGCAGGCGGGTGATCCCACAGACAAGGTCCTCCTGGCTGGCCAGCCCTGTGGGTAAGGGTCAGCTCCTGGGGAAAGATCCTTCTCTGCTCCTTCGTAACACCCTCTTCTCCCCTCCAGCTGCCGTGTGTGCTCCAGGTGCAGCCCCAGGTGCTTCTCCTGCTTCCCCAGGCCTTTCTGCAGTCCTTTGGTAGTCCCCTGGGCTCCTTCACGTAGGAGGGTGCCAGTGTGGAGGCAGGGGCATTTATTTGATGGCAGCCTTTTGCAAGGCACCCCTGTGCATTTGCTGGCTGGTATGCAGAGATGGGTTGCTCTCCTGCTTAGTCCTGCATGTCTCCTGCATGCAAGGAGCTGCAGCAACCAAGCCCATGTTTCCCTCTCAAAGCTCTCCATCCTCTCACCTCCAGAGCCGTTTTGCTCAACTCTTTGCCTCTGCTGTGGGAAAGCTGCACACAGAAGAAGGTACTGGTCTGTGACTACTGCTTTAAGACCCTACAAGGGTTAGTACAGGCATTTTGGGCCCTTCTGCCTTGATTTTCCAGGACTCTCAGGTCTTCCGCTGTAAGGAAACGGTTAGTGGCTTTACACATGGTCCTTCTCCTGACTGCTGTCTTGATGCTGTGTGAGAAAAGAGCTGCTTGCTCCAGCCTTCCCTGTTCAGCCATGCTGAGAAGGTTTGAGAGATCCGGCAGGGCATCCTGTGGTGGAGAATTTTGGTGTTTAATTGCACCACCTGTTTTTCTTCTCAGCTAATGTTTGCTTGAAGGCTCTTGAAAAGCAAACAAGGCCAAACCACAGAAAGCTGGAGCAGGCTGCGAGAAGTGGTTTTAGGTTTGTCCCATCGTTCTACCTTCTTTGATGCAAGTTGTGCAAGCATGGAGTGCTGCGTACAGACAGTCAGAGTGCTCAGAGAGCTGCCTGTACAGAGCAAATGCTTGGAGGAGTGTCCTGAAGCATTTAGAAACAGAGATCATGAGTACTGTACTGTGGCAGAGCAGTGGGGTGTGAGAACCCAACATGAAGGAGCTGGAGCACCTTCTGGTAGGAGGTCTGGGATCTCAAAGTGCGTCCAGTGTGAAATGGCAGGAAATGTCTTATTTCAGAAGTTCCTATGAATTCCTTTTCAAGGAATTCCTGGATGCCCTTGGGTGGTTCAAAGGAACCACTTCCTTTAGAGAAATCTGGCATGTTTTGTTCTTTTTTTTATTTTTTTTTTGAGTTTTATATCTTTTAATCTAAGGTAAATATCTTAATTTATAGAGTTAGTGAAATATATAGCGGAATAATTTTGAAATGGAAAACTGATGGGGAAAATTCATTTTTACAAACAAATTTCTGGAGAAGAAAATTGGAAATGTCCGGAAAAGTCATCAAAATCAAAGCATTTCTATAGGAAAAACTCTGTTTCACGATTGGTCTTCCGCTTGGAAGGAGATGCTTTCATTGACACGTGTCAACTGAGCTGACATAAATCACGGCCCTAAATTTTGCATCGCAAAAACCCTCCCTGCCCTATTTGGAGGTTTGGGGTAACTTCGTATGAGCAGCCGGGAGACTGGAAATAGCCAGAGACCGGCAGCGACCAGGTGACGTGGGTTGGATAAATTTTCAACCGTTGTTTCAATGTCACTTTGTCAAAATCCTTTTGGACACTCTGCTTCGTAGCTCAGATCCTGTCCCTGTGCGGGAAGGCTGGGCGCCTCTGAAGCTGCTCTCAACAGGGTCTGGTATTACAGGCGATGTCTGTTTTGCCTGGCACCAGCCAAGCCTGTCTGATTATTTGGAGGCGAGTTGGACGACAGCGCCGAGAGACAGCTATTAAACTGGGCACCTGTGGATCCTGCTCAGTGTGCCTCTGTGCTACAAGCCTACACAGGCTTCCACAGTGTCTAGTACCAGCAGGCAATATTGGTGTCATAACTTGAACTCGGACAACGTAATTATCCTCACACCCCACCCTCCTACCTCAGTGTGATTTTCTGCGACTGTTGTATTAGCAAAAGGAAGGGGAAAAAAAAAAGCCCAAACCCAATGTTTCCAGTATACAGAGAGTAACGGAATTGTTTGTATGGCAGTTGTGACTGGTGTAATCTTGGTTGTTAGACAGCTTTAAGTGGGATTTAAAGCAGTCAAGGATGCCAAAACAAATAGCAATGAGATAGATGGTCTATTAGGCACAGCTCTTTTGAATCACTCAGCGCAGGAAGATTTTTACCTGGTTTGTGGTGCATTGACAGTGCTAAATGAGGGGGAAAAAGGGGTATGGCCTTGGTGGGACATGCCGCTGAGAAACGGGCCAGCACCAGATCTCAAGTATAGCACCAGCACAAGGCTTTTAAAGCGGCTGTGTCTGCTCAGTGCTTCTTTGGCTGTTGGGTTCAAGGTTCCCCCTGCTTGGTGCCCTGCAGGGAGGGACGGTTCAGTGCTGTGCTCCCAGCCTGGAGTCCAGCCAGATTCTCATCTGCCCATCCAGTGAGCTGGAGAAACACGATCCCAGAGACTGGTTGTTAACGCTTTTATCTTTGCTTGATTGCTTGGTTGATTTTGATCTTTTTCCAGAGAAGGACCTTTGTTCTGACTTTCACTCGTTTTAATCCAAAGCTGGTGTAATCATCAATAAGGAAACAAGGAGGTATATTCACTCTTCGGTCCCAGCCTAAGCTACCAAGATCCCCAAGCTTCCAGGGGACCTGCTCCTTTCCAGTCACTGCTGTTTAACATTTGGGCCACTGGAGCTGAGATGCCATTCACACCTTCCAGGCGTCCAGATACATCATCCAAGGAGCTTTTATCAACAGCATTGCATTTCACACTTGAAGTCCCCTTGTGAACCCTAGTGAGAGGACATGTGGCCATTGGGAGAGGGACTACAGCAAAGCAGGCAACCAGAAGCAGGTAATGCATGGAAGGACATGTGTCCTGCCAGCAAAAGGACAATGATAACTCCTATTCTGGCCAAATGTGGCATGTCTTCTTGCCTCTTCTGGGAACAAAAGCCCCTTTCCTATCTCCAGCAATGACCTTTGAACATGTGATATTCAACAGAGAAAAACACAATTACATAAACTAATGATTTTCAGAGCCATGAGCTTTCCCAAGGCTATGTAAAAAATGGCTGGTGTTTGTCAGCGACGGGTAGACAAGGAAAACAGAAGTTTGAGGGCCAGCTGGTTTATGTATATTTTGTTAAGTCAGTCTGCTTCTGGTAAAGCTCTAATTGACCAAACTCTGTCCTGGGAATCCTCGCTCTGCAAGGCAGCCACCTCCTTACAGCTGTTGTTTGCCTCAACTTCCCCAAGTCTCCTGGAGGCAGTTTCACTCCTCCTTTCTTTTTTTGCTAGTTTTATTTCTGCCCATGTAGTTACTTACTCACTTAGTTCCTCAAGCAACTTGGATGGAAAGACAGATGAAGAGCTTCCTACTGGAGATCATCAGGAATCAATTTCTGACACCCTCATCTTGGTGCGGTCCAGACTTCATTAAAGCGTTTGCAAAACTCCTCCTGGCAGTCAAGCATGCAGCGGAATAATTTGCGTCTCCCTATAGATTGAGCCGGTATCTGCCTCTGGGTCTGGCTGGTCTCATTTAGGAAATGTTTGTGTTGCTTGCTGCTGCGTGGAAGGGACCCTTTGTGCTATTTTTTGTGTAACAAAACGGCATACGGTTTCAGCAGAGTGGCTGAGGAGGTGGCGATTTGTTCAATAGCTGAGAAGCAGAGTGGGAAGATGGCGGGACGGCGCTCATGGCCATGAAAATAGGGTCAGAGCTTGGCCTTCGAGCCTCTCACATAAAGTAAAAGATCTCAGTTGTGGAGCTAAATGGACGGAGCTGGACTTGAAGCTGCCAACGGCTTGTGCATCCCTCCCATCCCCGGGGGTCACATCTCCCCTGTGAGCGTGTCGCGGCGCTGCGATTACTGAAGGACGTCCAGAGCCTTATCTGGTGTTTTCAGATCTCCATCGGCCGAGTAAACAAGCTGAAGTTAGAGCGAACTAGCTGTGACGGCCTGACCTGGGGAAAACGTGTCTCTGCGAGCGCCTGGCGCTGCCAGCCACGTGGGGTCCCCCGGGGAAGCAGCCGGGTGGGAGCTGCACCAACGTGAGATTTAATTTTGTTTTCACTAGAAAAGGTGGGGAGCCTGCCAGGCTGCAGCCAGATCGGCAAGACCAGCCAATAGTAATAAACACTTCCAGGAATTTAGCTCTTCGCCCGTCTCTTGAATGGATAATGCGCACGCTGCCGGTCTCCTGGAAATCAGCCCCACCGTGGCTTCCGTGGGGTGGGCAATTACCTGCGAGAATTACACCGCAGGAAAAAATTTGTTCTAGCTTTGTTTGCTAAATATAGCAAACAATACCCAGGGCAGGACACAGGTATCGTGGGATGGAGATGACGGGCAACCGATCTCACAAGCTGCTGGGAACTTGCATTTTGGCCTGGGTGCAAGCTGTGGTGGTTGTTAACCCTTTCAGATCTCGGCTGGGAGAGCATGGGCTGCTTCCTCCAGTGTACGTGGAGTCCCGCGGTATTAGACACGGCATTATTCTCACTTACATGCACCTAATTATGTGAGGCAACTTCTTTTGAATAGTTCGAGGCAATGTAATGACTGTAATTAGGCTGCCATATACAACATAAAAAGAAGAAAATCCCCCAAACACAGAACGCATTGAGCCAGGACCTTACTAATTAGAGAGTAAAGTTTAAAAATCTGAACAGTTATTATATGCTTTATGAAAACCAATGGCCTGGCACTGCCTGTCAACTCTTCCATTTGGGATGAAGGTTATTCTGCAGAGCAGGGTCGCTCCTTTGGCCGAAAGCAAGCAGCAAGCAGTCTGTGCAGTGGCAGCGAAGCCCATGAAAGTGAAGAAAGCCAAAGGCTCTTGCCCCAGCAAAGCCCAGCTTGTCACTCTTCCCTCCCACGGAGCACCACGCCAGCACTAATCCACGTGTGGCAGTCAGCCCGGGCTTTAGCAACCTGCCACTGCTGTGCTGGGTTTATTAGCAGGTTCCCATAGCACTGCCCTCCCCGGGCAGCCTCTCCTCCTCTGCCCTCGCTGCCGTCTGACCTTCCCCAGTCACTTGCTGACTGGGAGACACTGCTTCGTTCCCCTTCCAGCTCCCAGGCTCACCACTGGAAACACCAACACGAACGAATCTTTAAGTAAACAGCCAGGCAGTGGAAGGAGGGGAAGGATAGAATCTCTGGATAATGACTGAAATGTCAGACATTTATTATTAAGTTGGTCCTGATGTTGACAACTGAGCCCATTAAAAGCGTTCTTGATCAAAAAAAGCTAAAGGCAAGCCTCATTTTTAAATACACCAGTTGTTCTTTTTGGCCTAGTTTTTAAAGTCTTAAGAAGGAAATAAAATTTTAGAAAATATTTACAGACACGGGCAATACTAGATTTCATCATGCATGGTGACTTCACAGATCTGCAGGGGGCAAGGACAGCAATTAGAGAGCAGGAGGGCAAACAAATTCTCACATCTCCTTTGCAGAGATATTGTCAGTCGTAGAAGTCGAAGCGTGCATTTTTAGGGCTGGAAGAGCAAGAAGTCATCAGGTCTCAGCGTGAGGCTTTGAGGAGCTCTGAAGGCTTTCAGGATGTTAAAGGAGTAGTTACGAGCGAGGCTGAGGTTTGACAGACTTTGCTTGGAGCTATAAAGGTGAAATGATCGGTGCTCTGTTGTATGTCAGCGAAGGAGAAATGCCAAAGAACAGCTCTGAATAATGCATGGTCTTTGCATGTCAAAGTCTCCTGTGAGAAGGCCAGTGGAAAAGGCTCGATGGAGCTTACCCTAAGCATCAGCCATAGATTTCAGGTTTGGATTAGGGTAAGAATAGAGGACAGCAGTAGGAACAGAGAAGAGAGAAAATCCAGCCTAGCAGGAGAGATGGAAAGACAGAAAATTGTTTACTGAAAATCGAGGCAAAACAGGATAAGTGTGAAGCTCTTCAAATGTGTAAAAAGCTACTGAAAAGAAGAAGAAAATGTTGGTTTTTTCTTTTTTTCCCTCTGTCTTTCCTGGCCAGAAGATGAGTGTAAGCCAAACCAGAAAGACACAGATGCTGGGAAATAGTTTCTTGGGGAAGTTGTAAAAATTCCATTACCAGAAGCCATCGAAAAGAAACTGGAAAAACACCTGATTAATTTGTGGTTGTTACTATGATGTTAGAGAGATGGCACAGCTCTTGATGGCATTTTGGAATGATTCAACTCCAGAGCTGCAGTTGGACACTGCCAGAACCAGCTCTGAGGGTAAAGTCTTGAGCCAAGACCACAGACCTCGGTGGGTGAGTGTTGAGTAGAAAATGGAAGCCGTGAACAAAGAGGAGCATTTCTTGGTATTTAATTAGGTTTCTTAGAAATGAGCAGGAGCACACTAGACACTTGACTTGTTTCTCCATGGTGGGGCGCATACGGATTTGCCTGACTCATGGGTCCAGCAAGGGTGACAGAGTGTGACGAAGGCCTCCAGCCCAGCTGACGTGATCCAGATGGGTCTCTGGGGACAGTTAAGCTCCTCTGTATCCAGTCATACAGATGGGGATGTGACCCCCTGCCAAGGAGCAGCTTTCTGCCAAGATAACTCCTGCCTGGCTCTGCTGATGGGGACATAGTCCCCCTGAGTCCTTGGCCAGGACCTTGAACTGAGGCTGCGCGGGGGATTGCCAGGCCCTCAAATCCACCAGTGGAACTACCCAAACAGCCTAATTTTGAGGTCAGATGGTGAGACCTGGGAGGACATGAGTGGATGCAGCCCCTTGTGTGGCAGTTCACATCTCCATGCATCTCTCATGTTCATGGTGCTCCTGGGCACTGCACAACTATGTTCTCCTGATGAAGGACATATTGTGCTGGAAGCACAGTGCTTGGCTAGATGGACCTTTGGGACTCTAACAGCCATTCCTATGTACTCATTTAAATGTCATTGATTTTTCTAAAGAATTATCTCTCCCTTGATGGTCTGGAAATAAAACCTCTTGCCCTGACTGGCATAACAGCCTCATGGTATTAGCTATTGACAGGTGGTTTTCACACTCTGTCTCGACACGGGCAAGCTATTCTTCAACACGCTCGATCAGAGAAAGAGAAAATTACATTTATGCACCTCCTGCTGCTTCCCTGTTACATTTCCCCTCCTGGCTTTCCAGGGGCAGGTGTACCTGCAAGATCCCATCTACAGGCTGGCCAGTGAGTTACCCAGCATCGGGTTTTCACAAGAATATCTCCTCCTGATGTGGGCAATGCCCAGTCAGGCGTATTGCCAGGCTACAAGTTTGCAGTGATATTTTTAGTTTTTCTCTGAGGTTCCTTTTTGTCTTTAGCCTTATCTTGGCTGAAGCAAAACAGCTTGCGTGGCTACTCTTAGTGCCCCAGACTGATTTCTGACTTATTTCTCAGGGTGCAGCCAAATGCGTGCAAAACAAGCGAGGATATGGAGTTGCACTGGCCCTTTTGTGCAGATCACGCGTGTCAGGCTGGTCATCTGGAGTCAAGGTCTTGCCTGAAGGATTTTCCAAGCTCAAATGCTTTGAATAGAAGCAGCGGAGAGGTTGTGTGGGAGCTGGTACGATGACCCCACAGGTGTATGCCGACAGGTTGACTGGACTACCTAAGGATAATGCCAAAAAGGTGCTATTTTCCAGCTTGCACTTTGGTTAAGACTTTTCTGGCCACTACATATATATTAGACGCGACTGTATATACAGGTCAGGATTTTGGATGAGGAAACCTTCACAGGTTTCATTACTGCAACCACACTGTTTTCAGCACTTACAGTTTCCAGCTGCAGTCCTTGAAGACCCAGTTCTGGAACTCATTTCCATTGTTTGCGTTTCAGTGGGTCATCCTGGCAGTGTTTTCCAGGACCAAGTAAGAACTATGGACTTGGATTAGCCTCAAGATCCTTAAGGCGGTGCCACTTGTGCCACTTGTAGAGGCTCCACATACCATCCACTGCCCCCATTAACAGGAACTTGTTTGCATGGGAAAGTGTTTAGACTGTTGGGACCGGTTACTGGGAGTGACCTTGCTCTCAAGAGCCTTATTTCTGAGATTGGCAGTTCAGCTATGCAACTCTAAATATATGTTTCCTGCTCCAGATGTCCTATTTAGGCCAGAGCCTGCGCTTCGCCTAGAAGAGTTGGAAAAGCACAGACTTGCCTTTGCAGTCAATGAGCTGCCTCAAAAGGAGCTGGATTGGGATAGGGAACGTGTGTCAGAGCTGGCATCAGAAGATGCTTGTCTGCCCTGGTCCCTGTGGAGGTGAATGAGCTTCTCTTAACTGCTTTTTGGGAAGGTAATTGTAATCAGAGAGCTGGTTTTTTGTTTTGGTTTGTTTTTTTTTTTTTTTGGTTTGGTTTGGTTTTTTTTTTTTTTTTTTGGTTTGGTTTGGTTTTTTTTTTTTTTTTTTGGTTTGGTTTGGTTTTTTTTTTTTTTTTTTGGTTTGGTTTGGTTTTTTTTTTTTTTTTTTGGTTTGGTTTGGTTTTTTTTTTTTTTTTTTGGTTTGGTTTGGTTTTTTTTTTTTTTTTTTGGTTTGGTTTGGTTTTTTTTTTTTTTTTTTGGTTTGGTTTGGTTTTTTTGTTTGTTTGTTTGGTTTTGGTTTTTGGTTTTCTGGGTTTTTTCCCAAGAACTTGGGGGTATTTGTGGCTCTGGAGTTAGAAGAAACTGAAGAAACAATGGGACACTCATTATGACCCAGCCAGTTTATGCTTAATCTTTCAAAGGATTTTTCCAGAGAAAGCCCTTGAACTCTACAGTAGTTTACTTGCTATACTCATCTCTCTCGTGCTGCCAGGCAAACTGGAAAGCTCAGGCATGTTAGAGACTCTTTCTGAATGCCAAAATTAGAAGCTCTTGTGGAGTTGGGTGGCCGAGCTCAGGGTGCTGGGGCGGTCAGTGGCTAGGGAAGGGTTAGAGGGCAGAAATGGTGGGCTCTGTCCCACACTGGTGTTACTTGGTTTGCTTTAAGACACCATAGCCTGGTCTCCACGTTTCCTGGAGCTTTCCAGACAGGGTGAACGTGTGTGCTGGCGCCTCAGACATCCTATCCACAATGGCAAGGCATGACCTCTGCTCCTGCCATGCCCTGCTCAGGTCCTGTTCAGTGTCCCAGACTGGTCAAGAAGGCCAGCAGAAGCCAGGAGAGTCATATCTGGCCAGCTCCTAACTCTTCCTTGTGACCAGGAGTGGGGTGAGGAAAGAGGAGTAACTCCTGCCTGAATGCCAGGACAGCCAGAAATGCTTTCAGCCCAATGGCAATCGCAGCGATGCTGCTGCAGCTATGTTTAGTGTCTTGCTGGGGCCAAATCCAAAGCCCCACTCTACCCACTGCCTTTGGTACTCTTTGAATCAGGGGGTTGTGCCATCTCACTGCCATGGGCATTAGCTTGTCCCCTGCCTTTGAGCCAGCACGGAGCCATCAGTGCAAGGGCTGTGGGATGCCTTTCTCTGCCCCAGCTGTGCTTTGCCTACTGCTTCAGTCTGGCCTCAGCTCCTGCTTCCCCATCGTGTTTCAGCCCCTGATGGACCCAACTTGAGGCGTCCTGGCTTTTGCTTTCAGGACTTGGCATCCTACTGCTACAATTAAACACCATCTGTGCCCATGAGGACACTGGTGGGGGACACAGCACCCCAAATCATGCTATAGGGTGGATAGGGAAGGCTGCTCTTTCCCCTGCATGGATGTGACTTCAGGAAAGAGTGCTGGTAGGGGGTCTCTGACTAACACTTCGGATCTTGGTCCCTGAGAGTGACGCCACCCGCAAGCTGGACACTTGCACTGACCTAATGTCTTTGTGGCTTCAAGCCACATTAGCACCATCTGCCAGCAAAGGAGAGCTTCCCAGCACTCTGCAAAGGAAGGATGGAGCTGGATCTTCACACGCTTTCATGCCAGGGTGTGCCAGGAAGGACCTCACCTCCTCCCCGAGGCCAGCAGCCCCTCTCGGGGTTTAAACCGCAGGTGTGATTTTCCATTTGTGGCGTTTTCGCAACTAGCAAAGCGCTTAAGATTTTGAAAAAGAGCCGGCAATCCAGCCCCACTGAGCTGTGCTGCTACAACAGGATATTGTTCTGGCACAGGTGAAGGGCAGGACCTCTGCCTGGGAGCTTTCCAGGAGTTGTGCTGCTCAGCTGGAAGGAGCTTCTCAGCATCGAATCCACCCGCGGGGCCGATGCCGACTGCAGCGCCGGGAGGTCTCCGGCAGCGTGCGGGGAGCGTGAGGAATCCAGCTTCGTGCGCCGGCACCACACAGAGCTGGCACTTCCAGCCCCTCCTGTCCCTGGCTGTAAGCGGAGTGTGCCTGATGCAGGATGAAGGCCAGAAAACTAGTGTGGAAACATTGGCAGGGCTGCCTCGCTGTCTGCGCTGGCTGCAGAGCGCTTTGGATGCTCCCGCTTCTTGGAAGCTTACTGCCTTTTGATAGAGAGAAATGCAAACTATTACTGTCATTTGACTTGTCTGTAACAGCTCAGAGACACTAGAAAGCAAAAGCTGAGATCCTGCTTCGAATTTGCAGCTCTAGTTGTGGCTCTTTGCTCTGTGGCTGTGGTTTATCACGGCGCTTTCAGCCCGCCAGCCAGAAGTGTCCACTCTCTTCTTTAGTGATGATCCTGCTACAGCCCCTCTAAGCCCCATGGACAGTCTGTATCGGTCCAGAGCTGCTTCCAGCTCATTCCCACACACTTGCCCAGGACAGCTTTTCCCCTAGGTAGCCCGAGCTGTGGTTTAGATGAGAGGAAATTTGCAGTTTAAAAGCATCCTTCCATTTCAGTGAGACTTTTGCTTTGCGGAGAGTTAACACTATCATTTCCTACTCGGGTGGGACCCGTTGGTATTTCCGTCTCTGGCCTCAAGCTTGGCAGCGTAACCCTCTAACACAGCTGTGCTGGGCACCTGTCTCTCCCCGATGATAAAACTGTTTGCGTTTGCTGGCACACCTGACATCTCTTGTTGTTGTCACAACAGCGGCAGCTGAAGCGGTTACGTAGGTCCGGTGTGAAGACCTGGCCACAAAGGAGAGCAGGCTCTGGACCTCTGCTCTGCACCGGGCACGGGGACATCTCTATCTGCACCCTCTGCAGACCCAGGGGGTGGCACAGGGCAGCATCAGCCAGAGCCTTCCCACCGGCAGCAGGCGGGTTCCCATGGGGTCTCTGCAGAGAAGCTCTCTTTGCCAAGTGGGCAAACTGGGTTTAATTCAGCTTCCCCCTGCAAAAGCCTCCTGAAGCTGAACATACCCCGCGGAAAGTGCCCTCCGGCAGCTGCAGCAAATCCGAGGAAGGCTCTGCTTATTTCTAGACTAGAAAAACAAATCTGATGTTGAAATCGCAGCTAAAATAGAAGCCGCCTTAGCAGAGAAAGGCCGGGGAAGGCTGCAGTGGGCAAAGGCGGTGCCAGTGCTGCCCCTTCCAAATAGGTCTGAAAGCTATGAAAAATCCAGAGATGCTTCTCAGCTGCAGCCTTGCGCCTTGCACTGAAGTCCCTCGGTCCAGTTCTAATCCTGACTTTTCAGTGTGCTATCATGACATTATAAAGCAAATGCCACCATCGATGGAAATAGCTATTCCCTCCCAGACGGGAGCTTCAGTAAAGTGTTCCAGAAAGGGGAAGTGCTTCCCCAGCTGAATTTTACTAGCATTTTTATTGGCAGAAAAGTCTCGATTTTAAAGAAACATGGGTTTCTGATCTCCCTTGGGCCATCTGTCTGGTTTTCATCACCCTTGTGACATTCGTGAAGCTTGGCAGTATCCAGGGCTGCTTTGGAGGCACTGGGCAGGATGTGACCCTGCTTTGAAAAGCTTCCACCTGAACAGCAAATCCTGGCAAAGGAGTGCAGGAGAAGGTGCCCCATGATGGCAGGAGGAGGGAGAGGAGGGGAAACATTGCCAGCTGCAAACCTCCTGCTCCAGCTGTAGATGGGCTGGGAGCTGGCACGGGGCTGGGCCACGCGGGTATCTTGTTCCCTGTGGAGCCCCAGCTGCCGTGTGGTTATTTTTGGCATTTCCCCCTCTGTCATTCAAACATTTTTGTTGTTTTGAACAGTGTGGTGGTGGGGCAGGTGTCACATTGCTTGTTGCCTATGCTTTCCCAGGCAGTAAATGCTGAGCCCCCCATGTTTGTACCATCCTCTGGGGTCCTCCTCGCCCACCGGGTGCCTGTGAGCCCCATGGCCTTCCCCGCTGCCCTGTCTGAGCCCTCTGGGAGCAGCCAGAAGGGAAGGAGGGGGGAGGTGGATGGCTGAGCCTTTCCCATGTTTTGGTGAGCTCTGTTTTTCCCCAGTTGCATCATCTAAAATGCGCTCAGGGCTCTCCCAAACACCCTCTGCCAGAAGTGCTGCCCTTGGAAGGTGGCCTGAAAGGCTGCAGCTATTCAGACAGAGAGAGAAAAAAGTGGAATTGAAGCCATTATTACCCTTCCTCCCGTCACTCTCCCTTTTGCTCTTTCCCCTGTCCCTGTCAGCTTGCCAGCACTGAGAGACACGGAGAGGCAAGCTGGTGTCTCACAAAAGTCACGCTGGCTGCTGGCAGGACAGCTCCAGTCTCTGCTGGCAAGAGGATGGTGGGGGAGCAGCTGAGATGAAGTGCTCCCCTCCTCAGCTTCAGGGAAGAATCTTTGTGGGGGCAGAAAACTGGGTTTGGGGCATAAGTCTCCTATAAATAAAACGAAACCCAGTCTAGGGGTCAGTAAAACACCTTTCTTCCTGCTAAAGCTTCCTCAGATTTACAGTTGTTCAAACCAAAAGTGAAATATGGACAGGAGCTGTTCCCTCCTGGAAACTTGCCACTGGTTCTGCCTAACATGTCCCTGCAGCACAGTACCCAACAGGATGGCTCTCGACTTGCTGCCTCCCATAATCTCAAGCCTGATACGGACCTTGCTGCGGAACGGATGGGGCTGACATTTAGCAGGAGTGGTAGCTCTCGTCAGAAGAGTGCCTGGGGAGATGCAGCCCGCGCTCAACCATCGAGCTGATGCGACCTGCTGTTTTGCAAGCTCGGTCAGCACCTCGCATCAAAGAAATGCTCTTGGCTAATACTGGGTGACGTTTCCTAGAAATGGTATGGGCAGGGAAGATGTTTTGCTTGGCATAAGCTGGCCTCAGTGCAACCTCTCCAGCGTTCTTCTGGGTGGAAGAAACCAACTTGGATGAGTTTAGAGCTGAGGTGGGTTTAGCCACGCCACAAAGTCCAAGAGTGAACCACATGAGGAGGCTCAGCTTCCCCTCCTGCCAGCCCCCCCTTGCAGAGACCTCTCCAGGTGAAAGCTATGCTCAGTTTCTCATGATGCAGCAGAATCAGAAATATCCCATCTGTGAGAGGCATATTTCCAGGATCCCCTTTGTGCCAAGATGTCGAAGCAATTTACAGTCCCGAGCCTATTTGGGGCTACCACCTTTAGTGCATTAATTTTACATATGGGCAAAGCGAGTCATTTTTCATCTCTCCCTCGACCGCAGACAGACTTGTTGGCAGATCTGGGAAGAGGAGCCTGTGCTGCCCCCCCTCCCAGCTGCATCTGGTTGCGTTTGAAATTTCAAGCAAGGGCTAGAGCTTTCTCTCAGCTTGATCATGCCTTTTTTTTTTTTTTTTTTTTTGAAAAATTATCAGAGCCGAGGCATGAGCAGGTGCTGCAGGATCTGAGCTGCACTGTCAGACTCTTTAATGTGACCTTGAACTACCAACCGCAAGTACAGACCAGAATATGCTGGAGCGTGCTCCACAAAGGAATATTCACAGAAGACTCAGATCAGGTCTTAAGATTGTATTCACCATCATTCCTTTAACTCACATCTCTGCAAGTAAATTTTTTTTTTTTTTTTTTTTTGCGTGTGTGCTTCAGCCACTTCTTCAAAGAACATAAAGAGAGCTCAAACGCATCTTTCTAACCTAAAGCGAAGTTCAGGATTTCCTAAGAACAGAGGATTTGGTTTGCCTAAAATATTTACTCAAGGGCTATAATTCATGGGGAGCCCCAAGAGGCTTCAACCCCCAGCCTCGAGGGCTCTGTCCCAGGCTGTTTTGGGGTTGACTCATTGCTGTCCTTTGGCACAAGCAGCGGTGTGCCCAGCTCTCGGGGGAACAGCCTCAGGGCTGTGCCAGTGCCCGGCAGACACATCCCTCCCGCACAGGATGTGGGCAGACCCTCTGGGGCCACTCTTCTCCTCGCAACCCCCCCGAGATGGAGCGTGATGTCCCCCCAGCAGACCTGCCCGTGGGTCCCCGGGGAGGTGAGGGACAGGGATGTCGCGAGGCTGAGCGCCTGGGCTACCCCTCCTCGGATGCTTCCAGCCTCACTGCAGGGCTGGGAAGGGCAACACCCGCATCTCGCTGCCCGCCCGGGTCACCCCGCCGCCAGCTGCGGGATCCAGCTGCGGGATCCAGCTGCGGGCTCGGCTCCGGAATCCGCACCGGCTCCGGCGGAGCAACAGCGGCCTCCAGTGCCGAAACCTCCTCCCGTTCTCCATCCAGGGACCCGCACCCTGCGTCCCGCTGTGCCGCATCTCCTCCCCCCGCATCGCCAGCCCGCAGCACAGGGGTCGGGGCATGGGGTGCCAGCAGCAAAGCTCTCCAAAGCCTCTAGAGGGAAAAAAAAACCAAAACACCCCCAAAAATATTTTTTTTGCCTGGAAAAAGGGAGCCTTTTTGGTTTTCCAGAGCACTGAGTAGCTGTGACCCGCAGGACGAGGCTGAGGCTGGTGGCTCTTCAGTGCACAGGGACTGTGTGATGGGGAATTGGCTTATGGACAAGGCTGGAGACAGGTCAGCATGGAGATGACTTATTGGACTCTTCCTCCTGGCAAAGGCCCTGGAGTAAGGGCTTTAATGGCCTGTATTTAACAAAATTGCCAGTCACGAGAATGCCAAAGTCTTGGATGCTGGAAGTTTAGGAAAGGAAAACAAAATTCTTTATGCAATAAAGAGCCTCCTTGTTACGCCAGAGCCTGGCTTTCTCCTTGGGCATGTCCTAGCCTTGTCCCTGGGGCTCTGTTGGTAATTTGCTCACAGCTATTTATGGACATTACCAAAACAAACCATATTTTTCAGGGAGGTATTTTAAATGTCAGGGAAAGGGGCCTGCTGTGTGTGTAAGAAATCCCAGTGCAAGACATTGCAATGCTTCCATTTTATTAGGAGTTTGTATAGGTGAGGGACAGCTTTGTGTTATCTTGTCCGGAACCGATGCACTTTTTAGTTTCAAGCGGAGTTGGAGCGTGGAGAGGGCTTTTGGCACATTCCCCTGTTCTTTATAAGCACGTTAGTGTTTCTTTGCCTGGAAGAGAGGTTAAAAATGCTAGAGGATGCCTTCAGGTCCCTGATACACAGAAGAGCCTGGCTCAGAGGACAAAGAAACATAAATACTGCATAAATCATCATTTAAGTGTTATTCACAGTAAGTAAGGCCACATACTCTTGACAGGGAGTTCAGGGTTACCATGGACATGTGTTAATTAATTCTGGTAAGCTCAAGAGCTGGTGCTTCCTGACACCTCCTGGCAGAATAATTCACCTCTGTGCTGTAGGACAGCACTAAGACACCTCTAATGCCTGTCTGGCTGTAGGCGATAAAGGTTATGACTCTGTTTTGTACGTTTTTACAGACAAATGCCTGCCATTGTGTCTTGCTTGGGCTTGGGCCTGCTTCCAGCCTCCCCTCTGATTGCTTCTGCAGCAAAAGTGAGGAAAATATTAAAAAGGCACCTGCAAGAAATTATTATTTTTTGCCCAGTAGTGGATGTAATTACTCTGAATTGTACCGTTTTAATGTGGAATCATGATGTTCTCCTCTTTGGAAAGACAAACCCATTTCTCAGGTGCATTGAGAAATGGCAGTAGAATGATTTTCAAGCTGGTTTGTGTTTTGCATAAAGTGTTTTGCATGCTGGTCACAGTGAAGTGACCAAAGGCGACAAGTGAGACACCGCTGCCGCAGGGACCCACCAGATGCTCTTGCAGTAGTTATTCCCAGAGTCCTTGCTGGCCTCCAGCTCTTGTCAGACTGGTTGCACACACAAAACTGCAAATGACACTTCATCTTGCCTCTCGGCTATCTGACTTTTCCCCATGGACCGAAGCTTTATAGACAAAGACACTCCGTTTATCTCTCCGCTGAGACATGTGGCACCAGGCAGCTTCGAAGTCCTGGGGCCTAGCCCAGATGACCCTGGCTGCTGCTCCTAGCCCTAAAACTTCTTCACTTGGGAATGTTACAGGGGAACTGCAAGGCTCAGGGCTTTGACCTGCAGGAGTAGCACATTTCCAGTTGCAGCTGCTGAGAGCTTGCACAAACGGGAGTTTGAAGAAGTGCAGGGATACAGAGCCTGTCAATGCAAGGCAGGTACCTGCACCAGTTTCTCATCCATCCCTTCCCTCCTCTGGCTCCTGGCTGGGTCTGGATACACCACCGGCTCAGTCTTTCTTTTTTGTACCCCAAACTTTCCTTCTTGTGACCACCGAGGTCTCCCATCCCTTCTGAAGCCGTGCTCCACAATGGGGGGGATGTAGCATCCTCGATACCACTTTGCTCCCTGCATAGCTGGCATTGAAGCCTTCCTTGCTCTCTTTACCCCGCTCTTGGTTCATGGCCAAAGCCCTAACGATGTTGTGTCTGATGAACCTCCCACCCCCATCTGTTGCACAATACAGGCCGACAGCTGGTGCTGGGCTGCTGGCTTCCAGCATGGTCATTACCACCCTGCCATGCCGCGCCGGGTCATTAACCGTGGCGCCTTCGTTCAGGAGATCCCACTCCCCGTGTCTCTGCCTGACTGCATCATCTTCAGCCTTAAGATGTAACACCAGCACTTAAGCAGGTCAGGAGCAGAATATGGGACAGCAGCCTGGGTTAATGAGGGGACAACCAGACTGACAATTCTTTTCCAGGCTCTTTTTCCTGGTGATCTGGACTCTTTTCCTTGTTGCTGCAGAGTTATCTGGGAGGCAATGCTCCTAAAAGCAGAATTTGGCCTCACAAGCCCATTTGTTTAGGGATAGAAAAGCTATAATTTGAGTTTCCATGCGAGATGTCTCTGTGGATGGCAGATGTGTGGGTGAGCCTGATCACCAACACTCCCTGCCTCCACCAGGTAAAGCCAAGGGTGAAGCTCCCTTAGCCCCACACACTGGGGCATCTGGCTGCAGATAAGACTCCATCTTCCCAACAGAGATTTTTGAACCACTTAATGGCATTAAATTGGAAGTAATTCCTTCACTTGTCTGACACAGAGCTCTTCCAACGTATAAATATACTCAAAATTACCTAGGGCCCAAGCCAGATGAAATGAATCAAGTCTTGCCAGAGACGTCGCTAGCATTGGGGCCTGGCCTTCTGCTAAGATAGTGCAATCTGGCACCAGCACAGATTAAATATAAGGCTGATTTTTAAAAATACCCAGAGCAAATTGTCTCCTTTGGTATGCAGAGAAGGCAGAAAGCATCGTTTGGCTATAAATTACTGGGATGAAAAAAACCCCATAGTTTTTCCTCAGCCACCTGAGGTCACCTGGAAAAACATTTTTTCTGCCTGCCTGCTAGATCTGGGCAGGCTTCGGGGGCTCTGCCATTTGTCTGAGTTGCTGGACACCCTCCAGCGCGGCGTCCGAGCGGCGGCTGCGGCTTTGGCAGCGGCAGGAGTGGGGGAGATTTTTTGGCGGGGTGGTCCCTGCCTGGGGGGGTGGGTGGGCAGCTCGTGGGCTGCCAGCCCCATGCCACGGACACACCTCGCAGACGGAGCCCAGGCGCTCAGAGCAGCGGGTGCAGCATCTGCGCGGGAGGCCAGATTCCTGCCAGATGTGCCGGGCTCCCTGCCCACGCTCCACCCAGCTGTGTACAGGCGAACAGCTTTCTTTCTAGGAAACCCCAGACATACGTAGAAGCCCTCATCTGCGTGATACTAGAGACGTGCAGGAGGTTGGATACTCACAGGTTCTGAACGCACAGCAGACACTCATTGCCGTACAGCACGTTGTCCGTGCCACAGACGGGGTCAAAGATCCTGGAACAACCTTTTCCTAGTTCGTAATTGCCACAAGCTGGCTGGAGACACAAAAGGGTAATGCTGAAATTATTAAACATGGTGGTCCCTGCCTGGGGGGGTGGGTGGGCAGCTCGTGGGCTGCCAGCCCCATGCCACGGACCCACCTCGCAGACAGAGCCCAGGCGCTCAGAGCAGCGGGTGCAGCATCTGCGCGGGAGGCCAGATTCCTGCCAGATGTGCCGGGCTCCCTGCCCACGCTCCACCCAGCTGTGTACAGGCGAACAGCTTTCTTTCTAGGAAACCCCAGACATACGTAGAAGCCCTCATCTGCGTGATACTAGAGACGTGCAGGAGGTTGGATACTCACAGGTTCTGAACGCACAGCAGACACTCATTGCCGTACAGCACGTTGTCCGTGCCACAGACGGGGTCAAAGATCCTGGAACAACCTTTTCCTAGTTCGTAATTGCCACAAGCTGGCTGGAGACACAAAAGGGTAATGCTGAAATTATTAAACATGCTTTCGGTTTGCCAAAGAAGCTTTGCACCCACAGGGTGTTTTGTGTGTCTTGATAACCCATCCCAGCTTGCTCAGAGCTCTGCTATGAACTCTCGGGAGCACTGGGGCTGCCTGTCATCATGCTGTCCCTTGGCCAGCTGAACTCCACCTGGCACCACTGCACACCCTTAGGAGTGACAGCACTGAGCAAGTAATGCTCCACGGGCACTGCCTGGTCATGTTCATCCCAGCTTTTATTTTTATCCCACAACAATACCCGCCCTCACGCTTACAAGTCAAAAAGGAATGGGAGCTCTGCTCTTCTTTGCAAGTAATAGCAACATTCAGCTCTTTATCAATAGTTTTCCTCCACTGAGTGTGGGGAAATGCAGTGGGGAAACCAGTACCGGCACTGGGATCTTGCTGTGGCACAGCAGGTGGAAGGAGGTTCCCAGGCACTGGCATCTTTGGGCTGCCAACCCAGCAGCTTGCTATACTTCACTGTATTTAGCAACTCTGGCTCCCCAGTGTATGGTTTAGTGCTGTCTCACCAAAGCTGGGCACACACTTAAAAATAGGAGCCTTCACCTGTGTTCCTCTGCCAGCAGCTCCATCCGCCTCAACGTTCCCTAGAGAAAGGGTGGAGAGAGAGAAAAAATGCCTTAGCACCCATCACTCAAGACTGGTTTACAAGAGGACCTACTAACGATGCTTTAGCATGAACACTCTACATCTTTACTCAGACACCTCTGTCTCAGCAAATAATTTCTTCCCTTGGATCTCCCCCATTTTGCAGCCAGGTCCCTCCCCAGGTCTGCCTCTTTCCCCTGGCAGAAACACCATGAAGGTGGAAGTTCCTGTGAAGATGAGATGCACTTCTTGTGACTTTCCCTGCCAGCTGCCAGGGAGCAAAGGTGGCTCTCGTTAGCTCTTATCACTTGTTCATGGGTAGCTGAGAAATTCCTGCTGATGCTGGACTGGTGCTGGAGTAAATCCAGGGTGATTTTTCTGGTGCCAGCGGGTTTGTACCACAAGGAAGCAGAGCAAGAGACAAGTTGCTGAAGAGCTCTACTAGAAGGAGAAATGGGTGGACCCTGAGATCTCGCACCAAAGCAGGTGGGAGCAAGCTGTGACTTTGGTGAGCTTCTCCATGGAGAAGCTGGCCGTGAGCTGAGAGCTGGGATCACATGGGTGGAATATGCAGTGGGTGTGTTTTGACAAACAATTTGGATTTGTTCGGCAAAAGGCAGTACTGAGAAGTACTTTGGGTTGCTTACGGATCCAGAATTCACCTACATGGAGGATTTAGGCTACATCTACATTAACACTGTGGCCCAATAGCAGTGGGTCTGTAGAATGAAATGTTTTGGTGCTGAGGACCTGATAGCCACAAAGTTTATAGTTTTAGGGATTTTACTTTGAACAAGCACTGGTCCAGACTCAGGAGCTTTAGCTCACTACACGCTCAGTTCAGCTGAAATGAGACCAGATTTTGTGCTCAGAGAGTTCTGTAACGGCAGCAACCTCACAGTAAATAGGATGACGAGGACTAGGTTCAAAAGAACCCTCCTGTTCTGAATGAACCCACGAATGCAGACATCCCTGGTGAGCAGGACCCAAAGAGCAGCAACAGCTCGTGTTCTCATCCCTCTGCACCATATGGGATTTTGAAAACACAGTTGGCTTAAACATTGACTTTGGTAGCGAGCGAGCTGCATTTTCCCTTGTAGATATATATGTTTCCTGTCTTCTTGGGTTTGCTTTCTTAAAACGAAAATAGCACCTATTCACTCTAAAGGAGTGTCCTAGAAATCACCAGCTCCAGGCCCAATCCTAGCCCTGAATGGAGCGTATCAGCCCAGCAGGTCTGCTTGGTTTTGGGAGCAGATGCCAGACAGAGGCCTTTTAAAGCCTTTCTTTTAGACTGGCTCACAGACCACTGGTATAATGCACGTTGGCCATTGCAGCATTCTCTGGTATTCCCTGCTCAGGGCCGGAGCAAGGTCCCACCACCAGCTGCCCTGTTCCCAGGCTCACCTTCCCTCGCGGCAGACCTGGGAGCTTTAGCAAGGAGAGGAGATGGTTCCTAGGGAAAATGTTGCACTCACCTTGGTAGCAGCAGAGTGCCAGGGAGAGGAGCAGGAAAACGCCGGTTGCCTTCATGGCCGAGGTGATGCTTTACTGGGGACAGCAAAGTGGAAATGGGACACTTCTCAGGCTTTCAGAGATGCTGTCTCTGGCAGTCTATTCTGGACTCTTTATACCTTTCTCCACCTCTGGCACCACCCTGCATGGCCAGCTCCACCCCGTAGTCTTGTGATGACAGCACTCCAAGTATGTGGACAACACCAGGTGGCAAATGGCTCATTGGTGCGCGCAAGGATGAAAGCCTCTCTGAAACCAATGGAGGTAACGATCCTTATCGCTGGCAAGGACTGGAGCCAAATCTCAGGTATGGGACACAGCCTTGGGTCTGCACTGCAAGCTGGAAAAACATGACTTTGTACAAGAAGGAGATTGGAGAAGCGGGCAGGACGGCAAGAGAAACACATGTGTTAGCACGAGTGGTGTGGTTTTGATTAATGACCCTGCTGCTGCCACTTGGAGGGCTCTGGGTGAAGATGGCTTTGGTCCTAAATGCCTTTCCTGGCGTGACCCGCAGAGCAGAGCTAGGGTGTTACAGCTCCCTTTTCCCATCCCGGACAGATAGGGACAGCAGCAAGAACCACAGCTGGAGAGCAGAGAGCTTGGATTTGCCTTGGGCTCGCTTGTGGCTGCACATTCAGTGCTGTTATTTTGACTGCACATCTCCCTGATTGCAGGCAGGCAGCCGAAACGAACTCGTTGGGTCAGATGCTGCTCCCTTCCCACTGTTTGGAGTAAACCCTGGGGATTTCCAACATTTACTTCACCAATGGTGCATTGCGGAGGGTGGATCAGTCCCTTGGGTATTAGAAGGATTAATTAATGTTTCTAAAGCACTTTGATATCTCAGCCATAAATCACTGGAGAAGTGCAAAGCAAATTATTACTAATGGGGGCTTATGACTCAAAGACAGATTTTTAATTAGCTGAACAGGAAAAAGTCAACGCCAAGAGCAACTCAAGGAGCTGTTTGTGAGAGAAATCTCAGCTCAATCTGCAGCTGCTCCAACTGTCCAAGGGAGACCCCAGTCCAAATGTGGCTCTTGAGGATGCTTTCTCCTGGCAGAAACATCCTTTGTGAGTCTGGGCTTCCCTCTGCTCTCCCTGGGGTGACCTGCAACATGAGGCTAAAAAACCTGCTCTTAATGGCATTTGTTATTATGTTAACTCAGAGAGTAAAGCTGGCTTTGGGTATTACCTGCTCAGCACCGTGAATAGCTGGGCTGGGTGCTTGGTGAACCTCTGTGGGCAACAGTCCTTTAGCGTGCCTGGGTCAGATCGATGTGGTGTTATCAGACTCTGAGGAGTAAGGCAGGGAGGTATGATCATTTTTTATAGCTGAAAGAGCAACAGTCCTTTAGTGTGCCTGGGTCAGATCGATGTGGTGTTATCAGACTCTGAGGAGTAAGGCAGGGAGGTATGATCATTTTTTATAGCTGAAAGAGGTACATCTCGATCCAACACTGTCCCCTGTTCCTCCTCCAACATATCTGCCAGGTTTGCAGCATGAGTAAAGCCAATAGGCGCCAATAGATGCTTTGGTGTCACTCCCCAAAGCTGGAAGAGGACTTAGCAAGAGCATGGATGGTTATACTCCAGGGCAACTGGGGAAAAGATTTTCCTCTTCAATCTGTAACATATGTAAGTAGAGCAGTTCTGAAAAGAGTTTCTCTGATTACCCTTGTTTGGGATGTGCCCACTCCTGATAAAACACATTTGCACATTTTTCAGTTTAGAGATCCTTGCTGCAGCCAGGAAATGTGATAGTTTTGATTGTCCAGAAACAGAAACGTCTTTCCTCAGATTTTTTGGAAACATCCAGGCACATTTCCAGACTTCAGTTTGATGGGTAAATCCTCAATGTTTACGAGAGCTGCTCTGCAGATGGGAACGGTGTTGGTTCCTGGGACATTTAAAATGTGTGTGATGCCAGAGTTTTCTCTTTTCTTTCCTCCACAACTCAGAGGCATCAAAGCAGAGCCATGCTGCTGATCTCCCCTTGCCTCCTGGACACTTCTCTCTTCATCCTCTTATTGCTTGGGCTCCTGATAGACTTGCACTGACTTAATTTCCTGTTCATAACCCCTCTCAGAGCTGCATGAGATTAAGTACTTTACTGCTGAAGCAGGTTAAAGAAACTCCAGATTATGCAGTACAATGGACTGAACTTAATTATTCCACAATGAATTGAGCCAAACCAACTGATTCAAGGGCAGTTGCCTCTGCCAAAAGAAGAATCCAACATAGGCTGCTAACGCTGCTGCAGCTGAACAGCAGTCAGGTTTTTATTGCAGTTTCTCCATTAACAATTGCCCTTCCTTTCCTAGCACCTCTACTGACATCTCTCTGTTTATGAGATGCTTTCAAAAATGTGGGATTTCAGGGCTCGTCTCCCCTGATTGACATCTATTCCATATCCCTCAGGAAAACCAAACAGAAATGCTTGAGGCTTTATTTGACTGTGGAGGAATGAAAAAGAGCTGCGATCTGCTATTGCACTGGGCGCTCCTGGTAGAAGGAGCAGAGAGATGTCTTCAGCAGTGTGGGCTTTCTCAGGATGTGTCACCTTGTCAGAGCAGCGTGTTCCTCCAAACACATCAGCTGGAGGAGTAGAGAAAAATGAGTCAGGCGGCTCTGCCAGCCGTGCTGTGTGACTTGCTGAGCACGGCACCCTTTGCGGAGAAATAGGGATGAGAAGCAGGCCCCAAAGCAGGTGCTGCTGTGGGATGGCTTTCCCTTGTCCGCCTTGCTGTTGGGTGATGGTGTGGAACAGAAGAACTCTGCAATGGCTGATGGTGTCTTCTTCCAGAATCTGGAAGGCAGTTGGAGGAGAAATCGATGCCACACAAGGAAGGCGTGGTGGGTAAGGAGGTAAGCTGAACCAGCAGGCCTGCCTCTAGGTGGAACAGCATGAAGAGGTGATTCTCCTGAAGGATGAATGTCTACATCATCTTTCAGCCAAATCAGAACACTGTCAAGTTGCATTTTTTTGAATAGTAAAGTGTTTCAAAGGAATAAAAAGTTGTATTGCAGGGGAATGAAAAATTCGGGAACCTACCTATTTCCCTGCTGTGGCTCATCCATGACAGGCTGGAGGAACACTTGCTGTACCAAGGCTGGAATTTGCTTTTTGTGAAGACTTGATGTACAGAGAAAAGCCATCAGTGCCCTGGGGAAATTGCAACAGTCACCAGTCAAAAGCATTCAAAGATCACAAACCAGACCCAGATGATCATGAATCACAGCTTAGAAGCCACAAATGGTTCTTAATCCTCTGCAAAATAATGGCATTTATCAACAGGCTTGTTTGGGGTGGTTCACATTTTCCAGTCGTCTTCTGAACCCAAGAGAGAATGGGCTAAAGGAGCAGAACTCCTTTTGCAGTCCTGGTGCCTGGGAACTGGGGTGATAACAGGGAGATGTTGTAACATTGGCACAAGCTCATGTTCGGCCCTTTGCTGGTGGCATTCCTGAGCCTCAGTCCATTGGTGGAGGCTGTGAGGATGTTCTTTGGAATACATGAAGGAAAGGCATCTTTCGGGCAGCTGCAGGAGGATCCTCAGTGCTCAGGATGTTCAACAAGGCAGGTAGGGGTTTTGCTCCTGCCCTGCAGTGAGTGGGATGAGTGGAGGCTGGAGAAAGGCTGATGCAAATGGGAAGCCCAGGGTTGTCACAAAAGACAGTTCCCAAGATGCTTAAAGCTCTCTTGGGTCCAAAAAGCTGCTTGTGTTGGATTTAAAGGCTAAAAATCCCTAAAGTCCTCTACCTGCTGGGTTTTGCAGGCCTGGAGCTTGCAGGTGTACCCAGGACCTTGCCTGTGGTATCCAAGATTTGGTTTGAAAGCTGTTGATGCAGACAGTGCAGAAGAACAAGCCATATGCAGCAGTGTGCCCATGGAGGGGAGGAGGTCATCTGCGCATTGCAGGAGCCTGTGGGGAGATCTGCAAGTCGCTGGGAGAAAGGGGGATGGTGCAGCTGGATCCATTCCAGCAAAGGAGATAGACAAAGCCATTTTGCATCAGGAAGGTGAGAGCTAGCTGGTGTGAAGTGGTCAGCTGCTCTTGTATCCAGGGGATACTGCTCAAATACTGATTTTTCCTGCAGAAATACCCCCACCATAATTTTGCTCGTAGTGATTTTTGTCTTGGATTCTTTCCCATTAATGGTGAGAAAGCTATTTTTTTGCTCTGGGTGTATGGAAGATATTGAACTCTCTGACAGTTTAGGAAAAGGGATCCTTTGAGTAGCTGCTGTGAAAACATCACTTATTTTCTCCAACTGTAGGAGGCTCTTTGGAGTGCAGGACAATATATCAATTTGGTTTCTCTTCTGTCCTGGAAATGTTGCCCCTGGGGCCTCTGGTTTTTGGGGAGGGGGCTGAACATAGCTACAGGAGAAATTTAACAAATGATCTTTTCTACTTTTAGTAAAGCTTCTGTTTGTTATCCTTCAGCAAGGGCAGCGTGTTCATTATAGTGACCTTTGGAAATCTGCAGGCATCGACGGCTTTGCCTGAGGATGGGTATTGCTGACAGCAGTGTCTGAAGACAAAGGCATCACAGAAATCACAACTCATTGGATCATTCAGAAGAGGCTGTCTGAATGCCAATCAAATGCTTCCTGAGGAGGATGAACGTGCTGGGGACCAGCAATGTGCTCGCAAGGATTACTGGCTGAAATTGGCAGGGGTGCAACTGCACAGCTCCCTGGTGTGGTGGTGAGTTCCCAGCCCAGCTCCTGGCCCGTTTGCCTGGGCTGTCCCACCACCGCAGTGACACCAAACCCCATGGGCTCAGCACACAGAAACCTTCCTATCATCTGCTGTGGCTTACTGGGTGATGGCACGTGGCTGGTGGGAATAACTCTGGGCTGTGGTCAACTTCGGTCACAGTGGCGGCCCTGGGGCTCTGTCCCTTGCAGATGGGACAGCTGTTGCCACTAGCCCTGAAGACCATCCACCCAAGGAGTGATCCTGGGCCAGGAACAGTGCAAGGGTGCTGCTTCCTGGCAAGCCTTCCATCCCGATCACTCGTCCCCCTCTTCCTCAGCTCTGTGAGGGATCTCCATGGGATGGAGAGGCAGTGGGAGCATGTGGGGCCACTCGCCCAAGAGCTGAAACATTAAGCTCTGGTCTTCTTGCTTTCCCTGGTGTTATTGGAGAAAAAGCATTGTTTTTCCCACTCCTACAGAAAATGCCAAAAGCAAAGAATTCCTTCAGAAAAAGGCTTCTTTATTAAATCCTATCTGCCTCCCGCCTCCACATCCGACTGCCCCTGCGGCTGCCAGAGAGATCCAGGGCAGAGTGATTCAGCGCGGTGGCCGATAATTGGGCAAACATGGTTTTCAGTCTCCTCCAGTAGGGCACTCCCTCTCTCTCTGAACCAGAAGCAGTACCCCCTGCCAGCTCCATCTTTCACACAGCCAAACAGGACGGGAAGGATATGGTAGGATATGGTATGTACCTTCCTTTTGGGGTCACAGGCTCCTGGAGGATGCTCTGGTCTAATCTGACCTTCTGCATAGCTCAGGCCAGCTCTGCCCCTGCTCCCAAGGGCCACACATCCCTTGTCCAGGGCTGGACCTTGCTCTGAAGTGTGTGTGGAGTAACTTAACAAAGAGCTCTGGTATTAACCACTCTTGATGAGGATCCCAGATCTCTATTGCCCTGTGCTGTTTGGATTAAGCAATCCTGTCTGCCTGCAGATATCATTGCTTTAAGTCCCCTTTTCCCCAGGTGAGTTTGAAGTGATTGCATTTGAAGACGGACTCTGTAGAAAAGTCGGATGAAGTCCAAATGAAATCTGGGTGCATTGGCCTGGCGGCAGAGCTGCTGCAAAGCTGGTGAAGAATTGGCCAGGTCACCGGGAGAAGGCAGAGCCAGAGCCCTCCTGGAGCTGCACAGAAAAAGGATGGGAGGCAGTGGAGACAGGCTGCAGGAAGGGTCATCCCAACTGGATAGTAGGAAAAAAACATTCCCCATGAGGGTGGCCAAACACTGTTGCTGAATCAAAAAGGCTGTGGAGTCCCCATACTTGCAGAGGTTCCTAACACAACTGAATATTTTCTGAAGAAGCTTTCAAAAAAACCAGCAGTCAAGCAACAGGCTGTCTGCTCTGTGGTCCTTAACTAACCCGATGTCCCCAAGACCAGGAGCTTTTTTTAGTGGAGGTCTGAAACGCAGAGTGTTTTCACATTTTTTCTTAATTTCTTGAAAACAATTTGTCAAAGTTTTTGTCAAGTTTTTATAATACTTTCCATCACTTGGTAAGCCAGTTGATAAACAACAACAAAATTGCAAATGACTTTCATCACAACCCCAGAAGTATTTGGCATTTCTAACTACTACTGTGAGTTCCATTGGCAGCGCTAATGGCTATTGATACACGGCTTGCTCCCTGGCCCAGGACTCAGAAAAACACTATTGTATTTCTGATTTCAATGAAATATGTGGCTAGAGGAGGCTGAAAGTCCTAGGTCCACCTCGCTGTACTGTTTCGGACAATTGGAGGAGATGAGGCTTTTCCAGCAGAGAGGTCCCAGCCTGCTTTACTCCGTGGGAAAAACTGGCTATTAAAAAATATAGAAAGGTGTGGAAAGGAAGGGAAAAGTACTGCAAACTATGAAATAAGGCTTTCGTTTCTGACAGCATTTCTTCTTCATGTTAGCTATGGAGAGATTTTAACATGGGAAGTGCACTTTTTCACAGACTGATAGAAATGAGATTTTGAGACGAAAAAGAAAAAAGTATTGGACACGGGATAGAGCTGATGATAATGTTTCTGTTGCAGGACTCTGACCCTGAACATAGCAAAAAGGGGAGAGAGAAGCTCAGCAGAGGATGGAAACGCTGAGCTTGTTTCCAGCAATGGCTTTTCCTAGAAGCTGCACTGCCATGAGGCACCATGAGACCCTTGTTAGTTCAGAAATTCATTCATACATTTGAACATTATTCTTGGTGAGCTCTTACCCTGCCAACATCTAGTGCTACCACCGTTGCTTTAGCCAAAATAAATGTGCATTTATCTTTCTGTTAATTGTTCTTATCTGCTCCCAGTATGGAAAGCAGTACTCCCTGACCTCACCTGTGCGTCAGCATGCTGTACACCTGCCTGAGCCAAATCTCCACAAAGCTGATAAATGATAATTAAACACGGCTGATAAACTTCTGCTATTGACCCTTGGGTTGGGCTGAGATTAGATAAGGCCCAATTAACTCTTGCTCCTTTTCCTAATGACTGCTCAAGCTCGAAGACGGAGGTTGACAGTTTAAGGCAACTAAAATAGGGACACTGTGATGCTTTGGACCTTAGCTGACGGCTGGTGTTCATCATCCCTACAAAAACGTGCTTTGGTTTGAGTGCTGGGAGCTGCTCCCAGGACAACGATATGAAAAGATGCTGGGGTATAAGAGCATCGACACTGTCAGCCCTGCCATGAAAGGCGATGCTGCGGGCATTGTTGGCAGCTCCCTGTGCTTTCAGCTTTGGTCAATGGTCTTGATTAAAGAGGGATTTTGTCTTTGATTTAGGGAGCCTTTGAACATAGCGGCTAAACATTTCCTTTCGATCAAGGGTTTCCCTTTGATTTCTGCATGTAGTCAGCTCCCTGTGTCCCTCAGTGAGCTTTGAATTGCTTCCCTAATAAATGTGACATTATTTTTGATGCCTTGTACGTTTTCAGTCTGGTTGTGAAAGTGAGGTGCTTTGCAGTGAAAGCACCGTCTTCAGCCCATCAGGGATATAAGAAGCAGTCCTTCTGCTCTGGTAATGGAGATGAAATAATCCAGCGCTGCTGAACTTCCTTTCCCCAAGCAGCTTTTAACATTTTTTTTTCCTTCTACATGAGGATATGGCTGCCAAAGCCCATGGCTTCTGCCTGCAGTATGCTTTTCCTTTTTACCCTTATTCATCCCTGCCAAGATCCTCTTTTCTTCATTCCTTCCCATTTTCTGAGCTTCTGGAACCTGCTGGCTCATAGTTTCAAGTCCCACTTAGCAAGAAACTTGGTTTCCCTGTTGAAAAACCAGCTGAGGTTCCCATGTTGTGCTGTGGTTTCTGTAGGAAATACTCGGAGATGTTACATCCTGATTTTTTCCCTCTGTGTTTTTTGGAAGAAGAAACCCAGCCTGCTTCCAAGCTGAAGGCAGCCCCACAGTGCCTTGACTCAGGGCAGCTCTCCTCCAGTGCCGAGATGCTTGCCAGGAGCAGATGGTGACAGGCATGCTGGAGGCAGCTGATGATGCTGATCACGGTGTCCTGCATCTGCCTGTTTAGCTGAGACATTCCCTGAGCTTTGTGCTTTGCTGTTCCTCTGCTCAGAGCTGCCTGGTGGCCAGAGGTCACACTCTCCCTGAGCATCAGCCAATATTGCACGGAGGGTGATCAGACACTACTGGCAAGGGGCTGGGGAGCCTGAGGTGCAGCGACCCTGCAGAGGAGAGGAGGGAGGGAGCCAGGTCTCTGAGCCCAAATATCTGTGCTGCCACTCTCGCAGTGACAGCTTCTTGCCTGTTTGGGGCTTCAGATCCAGAGACCTCTCCCTGGTCACCTCCATTGAGGTGCAGACATGGATCAAGCACAGACACAGCTGCCACAAGTCCCTTTTCCAACAGTTCCACCCACTGGGACTGTCACCTGTTGCCTCATTTTTGCATTTTGTGCCCTGCTGGCATTCATGTCCTTTCACTGGAGCTGGCATTTTGGTGGTTAGGAGCAGCTTTTCTCACTGCACCCAGGCTCTGCCATTCCCAGGACCCTATAAATTCAGCTTTCAGCCATACAGAGCCCTGGGACTTTTATGGACAGGGAACAAAGATGCAGAAATGATAATTAAAACCTCTACAGAAACACTCAGTGCTGGTCAGAAGTCTAAGTCATAAATAATTGTCATGATGCTCAGCTTTGCATTTACGATCCTGTATTATTATAGACTAGAACTAGTATTGGGAGACTTAAAAAGTCAGCAGTGGACTGGAGAGGTATAAAACTTGGATGCACTGTCTGGATCCCTTTTGAGGACAAGGTGCTGGACTAGATGACCCTGTGCTTTCAGGGATACTGCTTTTATGCTCTTCCATTATATTAATATTTAAATCAGTGATTAAAACATTGATGACACCTAAGAGCTTTGCTGCGTGTGCTTTATTGGGATGTAGGTCTTGCTCTGATTGAAGCCCCAGGATTGCCCATCCACTTGGACCCAAGGAGTATGCAGTTTTTTACCGTGCTAGTGCACTTAACATCACCTACACGTGTTCCTTGATGAAAAGCAAGGGAAGCATTTTCAAGCAAAATTGTTCTGACATCCCTTGGACTTCAAGCCACGAGTGTGGGGCTGGTCTCACTGGTGCCCCTGGTCAGACAAGCCTTGGAAGGAGCTGGGGACGGGGTTACAGATCCCCTGCTCTCCTTCACAGCCAGCACTGACACCTCACAGCACCCCAGGGTGGTGTCACGAGCCTGTCAGGGCTCAGCGTGCGGAGGGGTCGCCCCTTGCCCACCCTCCCCAGCACCAGGGGCTCCCACACAGCCCCAGTACCACCAACCAGCTTGTACCAAGTGTCGCAACATCCCCCTGTTATCACCCCAGTTCCCGGGACCAAAGAGGAGCTCTGCTTTTGCTTTAGCCCATTCTCTCTCTTGGGTTCAGAAGACGGCTGGAAAATGTGAACCGCCCCAAACGCGCCTGTTGGTAAATGCCATTATTTTGAAGAGGCTTAAGAACCGTTTGCGGTTTGTAAGCTGTGATTCATGATCATCTGGGTCTGGTTTGTGATCTTTGAATGCTTTTGACTGGTGACTCTGTTGCAATTTCCCCCGGGCACTGGTGGAACATGCTGGTTCTTGCCTCTCTCTGGACTTCAAAACATTCAAGGCCTTGACAAGAGTAAATCCTAGCCCTCTTTGAGGACTCAGGCAGCTTTTAGCTGTGCAGATCCCACCCTGGCTGGTGAGGAATTGCAGGCACCAACCTCAGTGTGTCCTACTGGGTACCCTCCCATCCCATTTTCCATTTCACTTGGTGGCTGCTGTGCACCGTGTGCTCCTAGGTGCAACGCAGTGAGACCCACTGAGGTGGGACCCTGCAGCTCGTGGCTACAGCTGCTCTCCTCATTGTTTGGAGAGATGCTCTGCCCCTCCATGGACAGCAGCCTTGGGCGAACCCATCCAGTCTTGTCCAGTGTCTCACCCACAGGTGGCACAGCAGGGAGAGGACACTAGACCTGGGAGCCTCCAAATCCCACCAAACCACATGGACCCCCTTGCCTGGCCCAGGAGGAAATATTTGGATCCCTAGTTCTTTCTTGGTGATGATCTATGGGCAGAGTGGGCAAGGTTTGTCACTCGAGGGGCATCTGCTCAGAGTGCGGGTCACGTTTCCATTCCTTACAGAAGAAGTTTAAATAAAAGATTTGGTGCCTTCCCTCCCACAGGAAGAAGAACAGCTGCTAAATGCTGTTAATGTTAAAAGCCCTCAATTAGGAAGAACACTAAAGGACAACACAGGAAGCCAGAAAGCTGCTCTGTAGCTAAAATAACTACTGTGAGGCACTGCGATAATGGAGTGAGACCGAAGGAAAAATTGCTGGAGTGACACTCCCTTCCTGCTGGCAAGGACAGACCCTGCGGTGGGAAGGGTCGGTGACAGGAGCGGGAACATCCCAGAGTGCCAGTAGCTGGGACCGGTCCTCCCTGCACACCGGGATCAGGCTGTCATAAGCAAATCCCACAGCCAAGGGAAATGAAGAAGAAATTCAGCTTCACATCCAAACACTTGCCCTTTCCCACACGCACTGTGAAGCAGGGGTGTTTTTTTTGTTTGTTTGTTTTTTGTTTTTTTTTCTTTTTTTCCTGGCCATATAAAAAGAGAGCTGCTTCAAGATGGTTTATTCGGACTCTATAAGTGGTGTTAAGATGAAGCTGAGCTTTCCCATGTGCAAAGAGCGGGGCTGAGGCAGGAGCGGGCTGGAAGGGAATTGGCTCCATCTGGGCCAAATTCTGATCAGGGAGAGAGAGGGGGAGGAGGCTTGCAGGAAGACAACCAATTTTTCTCCTTGGAAATAAAAAGCTTTTGGCATCACCTGCTGCTTATCTTGCTGCAGTGACATGTAGTTTCTTTCCAGGCCTAAAGAGCACAACCCTGGCTCCAACAGGGGCTTAATTGCTATTAATCCTCTTAATTGAATTTGGTTCTCCTGTGCCACTTAGCACTCTGACTGGAAAAGAAAAAGACTGGGAAACGAGCTCAGCTGACCCAAGGTGTGTGACTCCTCCTGATGTTATAAATATGGGACCCCACAGTGTCTGGGGGGTCTGCTGTGAGGGGAGACTGGTTGGTCTGGGCAGGCAGCAGTGGGATTGTGGTGAGAAGAAGTAGTTCCTGCTGCGACTGAGTTTTGAGGGATCTACAGGCTGAATGTGAGCTCTTCAGTTAAGGTGAATTCCAGGTAATGGTGGTATTTGTGGTAGCAGGGGACCGTGTATACTCTCAGGGATGATGGTGCTTCTGTAGGGCCTTATTTGAAAGCTGCTGTGTGATCTATGATAGTTTTTTTTGGTTTTAAAACTAAGTGTTTGGGGGTGCAGGGCAGCAAAGGTGATTTTTGAATAGGCGGTTCCCCTCCAGGATAGACCTCTCCCATCAGAGGTGGCTCATAGGAAGGAACAAGCTCTCCCATCAGAGGTGTGTCTGCATTTGCCTTTGCTCATGGTTTTTGGTGTGTGCCAGGTTTCTGAGAAGCCCTGCTGTGCTGGCACCTGCACCAGTGACTGTGCTCACCAATCACTCCCACAGCAAGAGAGACAGAGCGGGATCTTTAGAAACAGGTTGCTTTATTCCTTTTTGTACTGGTAGCATTTCTGTTAGAAAAGGATTTTGAGAAGCGGCTTTGTGGGCAATGAGCTCTATTCCCTCTTTGCAAATGGACTATATGAAATCTCTGTGGTGTTTGGAGGTTTTGTTCTTTCTGGGGCACATCCAGAGCCTGGCTGCAATCTCTGGCTGGACATTAGATGCTTGGGTGGAAAGGTCTGGATGTTGCCTTCCTGGTTTCTGGAATGAGACCTGCACGTTAACTAAATCCTTGGGCATCCCTGCCACAGAATCAGGGCAGTGCAGTGCTGCTGTGCTACATGTAAACCAACCACAGATGTATAAGGTGGTGATTGATTTTTTTTTTTTTTTTCTGGGGGGGAGAGCTCCTTGGTTTTTAGGTCTTGCCCTGTGCATGTGTCCCTGAGCTGCTGATCATTGCTGGGCTGTGGCAGAGGCAGAGCTGGGTGTATTTGGGGGAGTGCTGCCAAATAATAGCAAGGAAAGGTCTTGTAGCAAAGATCATGTAAGCCTAAATCAGAGATCTGAGGTGAGTCAGAGGTTTAATTTAATTAGCTCTAAAATTAGAGTAGAGCGTCTGTAAGGGGAAGGCAGAGCAGGAGGAAGGAAGATTTGGGGGTAGGCTTTATAAGTGAGAATTGAGGAGTACAGGCTGGTGCTGTTTATACAGACTGATAGCAGTGTCCCATGGGCTTTAATATACTTAATAAGCACGTTTTATACACAAATTAGTGTGCATAGCTCAGTATTGCCATTCATTGTATAACTTAGGCTAGTCAATTAATTTCTGGTTTTGCTTCCACATGAGAACGATGCTCTCTTGTCTTTTGTCTTTTCTCTCTTTACAGTTGCTACAGAAAAGAATATTGCCGTTTAACATGTGCATATTATCTAGTACCTGACACAATGGTGCTAAGGCTTGTAGTGACTGCTGCAGGGTAAATAATTAGTAATAATGGTAGTTCATACGCAAAGAATGTGCCGACACTCTAATTTCTGGAGATTTTCCTTTTAATGTGAACTTCATTTTGTAAACTGGTTTAATTAGGTATCTGCCCTAGTGAGTCCTTTGGCCTCTCTTTCACTTCCCAAAGAAGATAAAGGTTGATGAGCTCTTGGTTAAGGAATTAAGTAAAATGTGACCTAAGGATATTGTTGGCCAGTTAATGGAAAAACAAATTTGGGCTTGAAAACGGTTTAGGAAGTGGATTTCTTGGCAAGGGGGATTCCACATTCTTACCATTTTTAACTAAAAGATGAGCAAGTGAGAAGTTTGTAAGTTTGAGAACATGATAAAAATTTCACCCATCTACTAACAGACATCTTGTAGTGCATGTCAAGAGCCTTCCCAGTCCCCGAGGACCCCAGAGTCCTGCTGAGCTTGGTGGCTTTGCTCCATGCTTTGATTCTGCTTTGGGCAAATGCTGCCTGGAGGAGTTCATAGGGGTTTTGGGAGAATATTGCATCACTACAGCATAAAGCTAAACCCCACAACCATTGTCAAAGACACTTTGAGTCCTTGGGCATGCAGTGCATTCACAGTATCCAAATCCAGCTCTAGTCATGGTGCATGAATATGGTGGGGTGGTCTCCCTGCTCATTCCCAAGGTCTTTCTAAGCAGCTTGGGTTCGTCTCCGTACCCAAAAAAAGTGGTGAGAGATTCAGCAAGAGAATAGATATCTATCTTGAGCATTGCCATCATCTATGAAAATGGTTTTCAGTCCTCCCATGAAAATGGGAGGAAGACAAAAGCACACCCAGAAACTGTTCCTTGCCATATCTTAGTGCAGGTACTTTTCCTCCACTCCTTGAAGAACAGTCTTAGCATGTGGTGCCAAATCCCTTGCTACACTGATGGCTGTGGCCAGTGTCATCCAGCAGCTTGGTGTCTGTCCCACACAACCATGTAGAAAGGGGGAATGGCCCAACGAGCAACCAAGAATATTATACAGAATAACTGCTGCTTTTGGGGTCTGACTAGCACGTGAGGAGGTACAGTTGTGTGTGCATGGGCTGGGAGGGTGCCGGGGGCCCCCAGTGGGAGGGATGGGATGGGGACTGGGTGTCAGCAGGTGGCAGTGTCTGCTGTGAGCCAGCCCCACGCTGTCCCCACACCTCGGGGTGCGGGAGAGGGACCTGGGGAGCCGCAGCTCTGCCTCCCCTCCCCGGGTTTGCAACCATGTTGTAGGTGCAGATGTGACACCCCCTGCAGAGGTGGGCAAATCTGACATCTTGAGGTGCTGCTGTGACTTAAGGTCTGTGCTCAGCTATAAATTTAAGGCACGTTGTACGCACCGTTTTAATCAGGTATTCAGAGTGATTCCTGATGCTAAGAAAAGCCTTCCCTTGGGATGGTATTGTATCTTCTACCCCCGCTGCCTCTAATAACTGCAGTTAGAAAATTGCATTTCATCTGCCTGAAATTCTCCTGCCGCTTCAGCGAGACGTTGGACTGATTTCAGCTCTTTCCAGTATTGATCTGCTGTTGCAGAACGTTGTTTAAAGGCTGCCCCTCTCCATCCAAAAAGGCTTCGGGATCCTGACATCTTCACAGGCTTTAGTGTGCAATTGGGGACCTCAGGATGGATGGTAATGAATAATTGCCAGCAGTTAGGGCTGAGCCGCAGCCATCGGAAATGATGGGGGGAAAAATGAAGCAGTGCTTCCCTCTAAACCCTGCAATTGTGGGCTCTCCCTGCCACCGGAGCAGTGGCGGAGGAGCAGGAGTCCCACTCTGGGTCAATGGTGTTGCAAAAGCAGGGAGACTTTCACTTGCGTGCTTTGAGGAACCCTGCGGACAGAAATTGCTGCTGAAGTGAAAGGGAATGGAGAACAACCTCCCAGCCCTGCCTGGTCTGTCCTGGGGCGTCACGGGAAGTGAGGGAGGGCTCCTGCGGCTCGGGCAGTCCCTTCTCCTGAGCGGGTCGTTTGATCCATGGAAAGGTTAGGATAAATGGAGCTGTCACTGATGGTGGGGTCTGGTGGCAAACCCCTCCTTGTGCACCCTGCTCTTCCCTCTCCGCAGCCCCCTGTCTCTGAGGGCTGTTAAGGGAGCAGGGTGTTTCTTTCCCTCCTCCTGAGCACACCTGGATGCCCTGGCATGGGAGCTCTGCCCACCCGCCTGCTGGCTGAGGGAGGAATGCAGCCCATGGCTTCAACCAATAGTCATTTTAGGTGACAAAATGCTTTTTTTTTGGCTGGTTACATGTCGGACGTCTATGATGGACCTGGTGAAGGGTGCTGTGCTGCTTGCTGAGTGAGTCCTGGCTGATGTAAAGGACGACTGATAGCTGAGGCTGTCTGAAGCTATAGCTCAGGAGAGCTGAGGGGGAGCATCACTCCTGGTGACACGTGTCCCACCCTGAGTGAGCTGCCACCATGGTGATGTGACTCATGATGACTTCCTGCAGTCTCCCAGTTGAAGGCCAGCTCCCTTTCCACCTCCCTGCCTCAGAGGGTTGTGGGGTTCCCTAAAATAAGCTCTGCCCGAGCTGGAGGAAATAAGTGGGATTTCAAGTGCGGAATGAGCTGGGATATTCTGTCCCAGTTCTTAGCAAAAGCTGACCACTACCAGTAGCTTGTTTGGTTTCAGCTGCCTGTATAGCTTCAGTCATGTCAAAGTTTTACCCCATACTCTTGTACCACCTTCACTGGCCCCTGCTCCTCCCCCCAACCCCCCCGGCTTTCCC
>NW_015090893.1:9425270-9426459 GCF_001431845.1 Calidris pugnax
CAACCATTGTCAAAGACACTTTGAGTCCTTGGGCATGCAGTGCATTCACAGTATCCAAATCCAGCTCTAGTCATGGTGCATGAATATGGTGGGGTGGTCTCCCTGCTCATTCCCAAGGTCTTTCTAAGCAGCTTGGGTTCATGTCTGTGCCCAAAAAAGTGGTGAGAGATTCAGCAAGAGAATAGATATCTATCTTGAGCATTGCCATCATCTATGAAAATGGTTTTCAGTCCTCCCATGAAAATGGGAGGAAGACAAAAGCACACCCAGAAACTGTTCCTTGCCATATCTTAGTGCAGGTACTTTTCCTCCACTCCTTGAAGAACAGTCTTAGCATGTGGTGCCAAATCCCTTGCTACACTGATGGCTGTGGCCAGTGTCATCCAGCAGCTTGGTGTCTGTCCCACACAACCATGTAGAAAGGGGGAATGGCCCAACGAGCAACCAAGAATATTATACAGAATAACTGCTGCTTTTGGGGTCTGACTAGCACGTGAGGAGGTACAGTTGTGTGTGCATGGGCTGGGAGGGTGCTGGGGGCCCCCAGTGGGAGGGATGGGATGGGGACTGGGTGTCAGCAGGTGGCAGTGTCTGCTGTGAGCCAGCCCCACGCTGTCCCCACACCTCGGGGTGCGGGAGAGGGACCTGGGGAGCCGCAGCTCTGCCTCCCCTCCCCGGGTTTGCAACCATGTTGTAGGTGCAGATGTGACACCCCCTGCAGAGGTGGGCAAATCTGACATCTTGAGGTGCTGCTGTGACTTAAGGTCTGTGCTCAGCTATAAATTTAAGGCACGTTGTACGCACCGTTTTAATCAGGTATTCAGAGTGATTCCTGATGCTAAGAAAAGCCTTCCCTTGGGATGGTATTGTATCTTCTACCCCCGCTGCCTCTAATAACTGCAGTTAGAAAATTGCATTTCATCTGCCTGAAATTCTCCTGCCGCTTCAGCGAGACGTTGGACTGATTTCAGCTCTTTCCAGTATTGATCTGCTGTTGCAGAACGTTGTTTAAAGGCTGCCCCTCTCCATCCAAAAAGGCTTCGGGATCCTGACATCTTCACAGGCTTTAGTGTGCAATTGGGGACCTCAGGATGGATGGTAATGAATAATTGCCAGCAGTTAGGGCTGAGCCGCAGCCATCGGAAATGATGGGGGGAAAAATGAAGCAGTGCTTCCCTCTAAACCCTGC
>NW_015090893.1:9427792-9568714 GCF_001431845.1 Calidris pugnax
TTTTAAATGGACCTGATAAAAATACTTCTTGTATGTGCCCCTGGCTCTATAGCTGGTCCTGGTGGCTGTGTGTATGTGGTCTGCTCTGTCTCCCTTTTCTTGGATCGTTTTCCTTCCAGGTCATTGACTGATGATGAACAGAAAGTGCTCAAGAAACCAAGTCATACGGGGCACAAAGGAAAACAAAGGTGCTTGGTGACAGCTCTACTGAGGCAGCTGTGACTGTTTCTGCAGCATTTCTGCTGTCTGAGGTGTGCTGTGTGTGTGGCTCCCCTGATAGCCCCAGCCTGGGGCTGGGAGTCAAGTGCAGTCAGCTGGGAGTCAGCTAGGGATGGCCTTGGGAGAGGCACTTAACTCTCTCCTTCTCACTGATGGGGAAATGGATAAAAATAAAGATGCTCACCTCCCTCTGAGGGTGGTGAGAGGATTAATTGGTTAATGTTTGTGAAGTGCTTTGAAGTTGAAATAGGACAGATGAGTGCTAACCCGGATTGCAAAAGCTGGATGTGTCATGTGGAGGTAAAGGCTGTGCTGAGGAGGCATTGAGAGCCTTAAACCCCCTGTCCTTCAGATGTCAGGTGCCTCTTGGGTTGACCTGTGCTCTGAGGTACTCAAACATGGGGATTAGAGAGAATGGCAATTGCGACACTGAGACCTTTCCCTCCCCATTAAGTCCTGGGCCAGCCTGCTTGTGAGGACGGATGGCCATGCTGAAGCCCAACTGGCTGTGCAGGCCACCTCTGATGGTGATGGTGGCAGCATTGCGTCCTCCTTGTCCTTGGGACAGAGCTTGTGTGGGCAAGGAGGGCCAGCACCTTTTTGTGAGGAGTGAAATCTGGTTCTGGGTTCAGCGTAGGGGACATTGGAGCTAAAACAGGGTTGAGCAACGTGGGCTCCCTCCCGGGGAGGAGCGTGAGAACTAGTGCACCCAAAGCAAGAATGTGTTTGGCGACCTGGGTATAAGCCATGGCAGGTGGGGGCGGTGGTACTGGAGCTGTGTTTAGCCTGGGTGTGTGTCCACCCACTGGTGGTTGCTCAACAGGCTGAAGAAGGAGGCAGCAATGTTTGCGTGGCTGCTCATGGAACTGGGCACATGCTGGGGGATGAGCCTGGTGAGGGCCTCCAGACACAATGGGATGTCCTGTCCCCAGTGAAAGGGGAGCTGCTGTAGAGCAGCCAATGATCTGGGTTTGGGGCAGAGCACTCCTGGGGTCTGTGTGCCAGCCCTTAGGACAAGCCTTCTGCGTGCCACACATTGTGCTGTGTTGTCCATGTACTGCAGAGAATATACAGTGGAAGAAGAGAGGTCAAAAACCATTTTCTCTCTTCCTGAAGTAGTGGATAGGGCAAGATTTTGTGCTGCAGGATGAGGAGCAGTGACAGAAGCCAGCAGCAGAGCTGGCTGTCATACCCAGTGATGTCCTGAATGAGACCAGACTTGAAACTTTCCTTCTGGAAGGACAGACCATGTGGAGGTGGGTCAGAATTTATCTGCTACCTCTTGTGGACTGTGTTGTCTACCTCCCATGGCACAAAGCTACTGGGTCTGCTGGATGTAGGACTGTGCAAGTCTGGCCTCTGTCATCCCATTTCTCCACTGTTCACAGTCCCTAGCAAGAAGAACACCTCCACAGTTCTTCTGGTTTTTGTCCCTTTTGTGATGCAGGGAGAACTGGAGATGGTGCTGGCCTCTGGGTAAGGAAGGCTGGGGTAGTCAGCTGTGTGAGCTGACTAACCAGCAGCGGGAGCTGCTCAGACCTGTGCCTTGCTGCTGGATGGGTTGGTCGCTTATGTGTGTCCACACCTGTTTCAGCAACAGCAGAAGTGTTTGGTTTGGATTCTTGATCTTAGTACATGGGATCCTCCTTCTCTGTACCTCATGGGATTGACTTGCCAAAGCCTGGGGCCAACATGTGGTAGTGGGATGGGTGAACCTGTGGACCTCCAATGGGCAGTTGGAACAAAGCAAGGGAAGACCAGACCTAGAGCTACCCAGTCTTGTGGTAGCCCAGAGGTGAGCTTCAGCCCTGCAGTAATTGGCAGTATCTGGGCAGCCAGACCCTCCTGGAACAGGCTGGGCTTTGGCAAGCAGATCAAGGGATTTGAGTGGGAGAGGATAAGTAGCATCCTAGGGAGGAGCAGCCTGTCGGAGAAGGCTGGGGTGGCAAGGTGGAGTCTGGAGGAGGGTGCAGGTATCTTTCACTTTCATTGTCTTCTCCTGCTAATGTGGGGCTGTGAGCCAAGAGGCGGCACTGCAGACAGCACCATGGTCCTTGCAGGGAGCCTGTTGTGGTCACCTTCCTGCCTTCCAAAGCAGGTGGGATCACTCTGCCTGCACCCGATTCTTGGCTGCTTGGTGGTTACCTGTGGTTGCTCTGCACCACTCCTTTCCTCTGGGAAGGGTAAAACTGCTGTGGCAGCAGCCTGTCATCCAAATGCCTCCAGGTGGAGAAGAGCCTGGGGACCTGTTTTACAAGGGTCAAGCAGATGTAAATAGCTCTTCTACAAAGATTTCTGCTCCACTTCCTTCATCCCAAATGCTATAACAGGCCCTGAGGAGGTTTCTTTTTGCTTTGGTTACTGTACCCTGCTGAGGACTCAGCCCACACAGCCAGTTTTGGGCTCTCCAAGGTTTCTTCAAGAAAGGAGCCAAATGTTTGTTTTATGGACACCCTCCTAATGCATATGGGTTTTCCAAGGAACAGCCAAAGGCGGGGGGAGGGGGAGAGCTATGAGGAACTCTTCATCTGGGTTGACTCATGCTTCTTGCTTCAGATGGGTTTATTATTCATCATGTAGCCATTACTGCCTGGGGCCTGCTTAGCTGCATGCTCAAGAAAGGGTTGTTTGTTTTTTTTTTTCTTCTTTTTTTTTTGGTTAAACCACATCACTGCAGTGCTGCTGAGCACTTGTTTGCTGTTGCCGTAAATGCCTTCACTCCAAAGCTCTGGGATGAGGCAGGAAATAACTAAGTTCTTCCTACTTTTCTGTAGAAAAGGGTTTTGTTCCTGGACAGCCCTACCCCACCCAGCCAGAAGAACCTTCCTCCCAGCAGGAAAACTGTGGTGCCGAGTTTAATGGTATGCAAATACAGTGGTCTCATTTGTGGGTCTGTAACTCCTGCTGCAAGCACAGGGTAAGAGGGGGAGGTTAAAGCTTCGCCTGTGAGTCCTCTTGTCCTGAGCACCGTTTGGATGCAGGATGATTAAAAGAGCAAAACTTAATCTTATTTGAAATTGGTGATTTCCCATGGAATTACAGCTTTGCTTTCCAGTGCTGTTGTCTTCTGTGAGTAAGTGTGCTGACCGGTGTGGGCACTGCATGCTCCCTCTGTAACCCAGAAAGCCATCTTATCTGGAGGTCTGTGATGCCAGTGTCAGCAATGCTGTCCAAGGATAAGCTGCTCTGAAACTGGCAGTGCCTTTAGGGCAGTCCCGCTATGCCCAATTAGAGAAAATCAACAGAAACACTTCTTGGGGTTTATTTTTGGTGTCAGCAGGCCCTGTAGAATCAAAATCCAGTGGTCGTGTGCTAGTCCTGGGAGAGGTGGACCTGCAGAGATGATGCTCTTAGGGAGGGTGGTGGGGGAGAAAGGAGTTCAGGCTGCCTAGGAAGCAGTGACATCTCATCTGCTGTTGTGCACCTGAACAATTAGGGTTATACTTTTTGGGCTGGAAATTTCTATCACTAAAAGCTGCTTGTTACAGAAATCGTGTCCACTGGAGAGGGATGAAACTGCCTGTTCTGCAGCAGGGTGAAATAGCTGTGTGATGCAAGTTCTCCCTTGCCTCCCAAACCTTAGTGCTGTTATTGTGGACTCTGGCAGCAAATGAATGTGTGTTTAGGGAGATGATGGGGGACAGTGGACTGAACCTCAGGCTCAGCTCCAGGGGAGCATTTGATGGCCAGTGGCAACTCTTTCCTTTCTCCACAGCCCAGCTGGTAAACAGCAGATGCTGCTCCCATGTCAGCTTCTCCAGGCTATTGGAAAAATTATTTGGTTGGGGTAAAGCCCCTAGGAGGTGATGGCCAGTTACATCAATGGCAGGTCTTTGTATGCCCTAATGGAAGGGCAGCACCTGGAGCTCTGGGTGCAGTTGGGTGGAAAGCTGATTAGAGAGCACCTCCCTGACCAGCCGTTATTTTGGGAGGGATAGCTGAATTCCAAAGGTAAGCCCTAAAACAGAAGTCAGGGGAGTAAGGCAGTGGCAAAACCATGTTTTGGAGGGTGTGATATTCTGGGCTAGGAGAGAGCAGTCTGCTGAAAAAGGACAAGTTGCTTATTTTCATGCCACTAAAATCCTTATATCCCCTGCTTGCTGAGTGTGCCCTGTTGTCTACAACACAAATGACCCAGTTTGAATGGACTAGTTAAATCTTTAAGCTGTGCTGATGAAACACAACATAAAAAAATCTCAGACTGTGCAAAGCATCTTTTCACTTAGGTTCCCTTAATTTGTGAAGTGCTGAGGCTAGAAGTGAAAAATGAGGCTCATGATAGAAAAGTCAAATTCACGGATGTCCTTAAGTTATTCAAGCATCTTGAGAGTTTTTCTTTATTCAGGGCAGGGCCATGGACTTGACCACATCTCTTTGGTTTCCTCTTTGTTTTTTGATGCTTTTGAGAGCTGTTTTTAGTCTTGCTTATTAATCTGATTTGCTGCAGTGGTGCCACAGGGAGCCACTGCCGCTGGCGTGACGAGCTTTCAGTCTAATTTGAAACAAGATGTAACAAGGGAACACAACCCAGAGTGGGAGGCAGAGGGTGTAATGAGATTCCAGGTTTGATAGCCTGCATGTTGCACAACATGGTGTGTTTGAGCGCCTTGTTTGCAAACCTTGGGTCCCTCTTTATAAGTTTTAGGGAATGATATCAACCTGGAAGGTCAAGATCAATATATGAACAATAAGTGTTGGTTCCAGCTGGCCCTGAACTATTAATTTGTCTGTATTTTTGGCGATGGATAAACTCAGTAGAGGTGGTTTTTTAGACCTGGTGCACAAAGGGTTCAATGGTGATGTCTGTGGAAGAAGTTACCAAAAAGAACTTCAAAGATTGCTAGTGCTGTTGAAGCAGTAGCACAACATGATGCAAAACTGAACAAGAGCAGCTAAAGCAGGGGGTTGCAGTTCTGGGGAAACTTAAAGGTGAGGAGGGCAATGCACTGGTTTTAACGGGAACATAGGGAGTTATTAAAGGAAGGATGAGGAATAAGCAAGGATGGAGCTCATCAGCTGCCTTTAAAATGTAGGACGTGGGAAAACTGGGGGAAATGTGTTGGCATTCATCCCAGGCTGCACCGATTTATTTTTAAACAAGGAATCTATCATTATGAGATGTAAAGACTTACAGCAGCTGTTCTCTGTGCAGGGATGTGAAAGTCCTTGGGCATCCTGGGAGTGAGGTGAAAGTGGATCTTCCCTCTCTCACTCTTCCTTATTCCTCCACAGTAAAAGTTGATCAGTCCCTCCCTGCCAAAAGTGAAGTGCAAAGTATTTCCCCTTGATTTACTCCTTTTATGATTAGCTTTTCTCTGTCCCTGCAGCTTGTTCTGGTTCAAAATGTCTGCAGTTACCCTGGTACTGGGAATATTTGGTTATGGTGGTGTGACTCACGAAGTTTGATTTCATCAGTTCAAGGCAGCCAGCCAGCCAAAAGGACCTGGTGAGCTTGGCCCACATTGATCAGGAAGCATGGGTGGCTTTGGGAGCTGTGTCGCCCTTTTAGAAGCGTTTCTTTGGGTTCCACAGTTCAGTTCATAAAGCTACTAAAGATGGAAGTGAAATTGCAGGAAGAGGAAGAGTAAAGGATCTCTTGCAGGGAGGAAAGTACCCAAATTTCCCCGCAGAGACCTGGCACAAGGAGATCTGATGGGCTGTGGGATCAGATGTGTGTACCTCTTTCCCACCTTGGCACAAGGCTGGAGCTCAGATAAAAGCAAAACTTGTGGTTGTTGGCTGCGGCAGAGCGAAGGGGCTCTGAGGGGAAGAGAGACCCTGCTGCTGGCTCTGCCTCAGCTCCCGAGTGCCAGTCCATCAGCAGCTCGCCTGAATGTCAGGGTTCAGCTCTCCCAGGCACCGAGCAGAGGGATTATTTCTACCACACATAAAAAGATTGCAGGGTTTGGCATCTGCTTTGAGGCTCTCGCTGCCAGGCTTAGTAAAGAGGCTTAGGAGTGCTCAAACCAGGGAAATAAATCTGCTGCACCTCTTATCAAAAATAATGGATAGTAGGCTTCAAAGGGAGAGGAAAACCTTTGTTTTGTAGCCTACTTATGTGTCTGGTCTGACTGATTCTCCACCTTGTTTCTTTGCACCAGCGTAACAGTCAGTGGGAAAATAAATAGAAACCGATATGTCTAGGAATAGATCTGGCGAGTGGGTGGGACACCTCCAACGCTGGGGAGGCTCTTCAAAGAGAGGAAACGTCGTCTCCACCTGGGTTGCTGCCGCGGGCTGCCGAGGGGCAGGGCTGCGGCTCACCGGGATTGCACGCGGCTGCCCGAGGGGGATTTTTATGGAGCAATCATGGTAATTAGCAAACACAAGTTTTTCCACGTACCAAACATTGTCGAGGGCAGTAACTCAGCCCCATGCTTGTTATTGTAGTGAGTGTTGGGCAGGAGTGTCCTGGGAATTTGTCACATCCCAAGAGGGGGGAGCCCATCAAAGTGTCCTCGACTTGCTGATGTTGGCTTGCCACCCTGAAACAAAGGGCTGATGAAATAGCATTAGCCAAGCTGGTCGCTAATGAGGGCAAAAGAACATCTGGAGCCAGGATTTGTTTATAGCTCTTTGTATTGTCATTGTTAGGGAGACAGAAGAGGAAGTGTCACTCAGAATATAAATCATGACATCCAAACAAAGGACTGACATCTGGGTGTGATTTTGGATTTCAAGTCCTAGGAATCTCCTGAGGTTTAAAGCCCAAATTTTTAGTCCAAGATGTTGGCGATCTATCTTATTTTCAGAAGGTTTAGTGTCACTTCAGGACAGGGACAAATAGGCAGTCCAGATCTCTAGACCAGAACTGCCATGTTCTGAGACCTGAGAATGTCCACGTCAGCTCTGAGAGTCTGCACCAGCTTGGGATAACTCCTCTACTTGGGCCCTGGATCTGCCCAAGGTTGGCTGTGGATGCCGAGGGGAATAAACAGGGCAAGCACAGAGTAATCTTTCCTGTGATAAAGCTTCGTGTGGCTTAGGGACTTGCCAGCCAGAGGCTGCATCTCCGTCATCATGTTTAATAGCCACTGATGGACCAGTCTGTGAATTTGTTTAATTGACTTTTGACTCCCTTTGCGTTTGGCATCCACAACATCCTGGGGCAATGAGTTCCACAATGCAATTAGATTGTATGGGGAGGGGAAAAAAGAAAACTTCCTTTTGTTTGTTTAAGCCTACTATATGATAATTTATTTAGTATCCCTAAATTCTAGTGCTATGAGTAATCCTGAACAACATCTACTGTTCATTTTTCTCTGGGTCACTCGTGATTTTGTGGACTCTGTTGAACCATAGCCCCCTCTGTAGCCTGTTTTCCACTGTAGGAGCTGCTGTGAGTTTAGACAAAAGCCTGTCCTAGTTCTGCCTTTCTCTGTGGCCAGGAGAGAGGCTCTCTGTGCCCTTTCTAGCTCTCTACATCCCTGTTACGATGATGATGAGGAAGGCCACGGTGTCAGAACTGTGCAGAATGCTGCAGCTGAGCAGACCCAGCAGTCGAACAGCAGCATGACAGAAATAATTTGTTTTTATCCCCTCTCTTTCTTAACACTTCCTATCAGGTGCTAAACCTTTCTGATTGCTGCTCAACAATGAAATGACATTTATTTGTGACCTTACCCACAATGTCTCCATAATACGCCCCCTGACAGTGGTTGCTAATGCAGAGCTGTAATGTGCAGGTATAGCATAGCTGGCTTTTTCCCATCTATATTTTTCAATGCTGAAATTTGTCTGCCACTTTCTTGTCCAGCCACTGTGTCATGAGTGACTTGTGCTTTTCTCTCAGTTGACTTGAAGCTTTGAACTCTCCTGATTCATTCCATTTGTCCCTTTGCTAATTGATTTTTTCAGAGTAATTTATAAAAAGCTGAGCTGCAGAGATTCCTGTTGGGTCTCACCTCCACTGGGAGAGCTGACCTCTTATTACTGTTTTCATTTTTAGCCATTTTTAACTCAAAGGAGCTGCTGCTTTACTTTATGGTACCTTGCATTCTTCAGAAGCCTTTAGAGGAAGGATCTTGAAACTGGTTCATTAGAAACAAAAGTTCATTGTGTCAAGCAGCACCATTGCTTGCCCACACCTGGGGGGACTCAAATGGACTGATGAGACAGGATTTGCCTCCCCCAAACCCATGATGAGTCTTCCCCAGCCTGTCATTTCTCTCTCTGTACTTCGTTATTCTATTTATATGAGATTTCCTCCCTTCCCCCAAAAGTGCAGTATTGAGCTGGGTGATTGCATGCTTGAGCCCCTTCAGTGCGGGGGGGTTTAATCTCTGACTGACTCCGTTACCAGGATTTATCAGCTTATTGTGAATAAGAGTTAATTTAGCTTCTCTACTATGGTGTTATCTTCCTTGGAGGCTCCTTTAGCCCTGTGATCATGGACTCTTCAAAGTGTGTTGTTATTAGTACCTGTGACTTGGAATATTCTGCTTAGAATATTTGGTTTATTTTGGCACAGTTGCAGATCTTACGTTTTAGACTTGGTTTTACATTTTCATTATTTGGACAGTGCTTCTACTTAGGAAGCCTCATTTTACTGTTAATTGTTCCACTTTGTTAAGCATGCTAGCTTTTATTTGTAATTTTTTCCCCTTAAGAGATGCATGTTTACTCTAACGACTTCTTCAAATGGTTTTCCCACCTCCTGGGTGTGTTTTTCCTTGCTGGCTTTTCCTTTTTAATTTTCTTTGAATGAGTGTATCTGTTTTTAGGCAGCTCCTGCTTCAAGTCAGACTTACAGTAGCAGGTTTGCAAGGCTACCTTCAAGATTGTCAGTTTTTAGGTGGCAAAGAGCCACTGGCAATATACTTGAAATCAAACCCACTAGCTCCCGGGTGCTGCTCAGGGCTTGCTGAAGAAGCAGGTCTCTGCATCAGAGGTCATAAATTGCTGCTGGGAGGGAGCAGTAGCTTCCCATCTTAAATGCAGACATCTTGCCTCCTGTCAGTTATCCCATCTGTACTGGGAGGTGGATGTCTTCTGTTGTTTGTGTTTGTGTCCTATCATATCCATCACAGCCTCACTCATCTCCCTTAGGTTTTGCAGTTGTTGCCCTATTCTGAATGGGTAGATGATGGAGTAAGTCTAGAACACAGTAATGCCTGGGCATGGGACTGCAATCCTGGGGACTCTGTGGCGCTTGTTGATACAGTTAACTTGGTTGTGCTCTTTGATAAGTTCTCCTTAATGTATGCCTTAATGCTCAGACCCTTGATGCTCAGCTTTTCCACCTGCACAGCCTACTCTCATTCCTGTGTAATTTGTACCCACTCATTAGCATGTCCTGCTGCTTATCTTCCCTCCACCAGGTTTCTGAGGTGCTGGTTATGTTAATAGCCCCTTCTGAAACCAGGACACAGCTGTTCGCTCACCTTGCTTTTTAGACCCTTGGTGCTTGGATAGAAATGCATACGTAGTGTCTTGTTCTGTTCCCTCTCTGTGCAGGCCTGAGAGGGATGTCTGCTGGGGCTGCAGTCTGCTGTTTCCTCCCTGACTGGTGTTTTTTTTTTTCTTCTATCCTTTTATTCCAGGCTACAAATTTTTCATGACTTCTCCACTGGAGACTGCATTTTCCCAAACCACATGTCTTGTCAAACTATTGGCTTTCCCACAGTATTTGGTTTAACACCTTTACATGCCAGTAGCCTCGATACATTTTCATTTGGGTTTAGTATTTTGATCTTTACTGTATAGACTCTCCCTACTCAAGCCTGTCTTCAAGGTACTATAATCCGAACCTTGCAGTGACTCTGGATTTCATTATAGGGCACTGGGGGAAGCACTTCTGAGCATGTTACTGAGTTGGTCCTGGCCTTTAGCCTGGTAGCTACTAGCTAAATCTTGCCTTCAAGATTGTTCTCTCCATCCTGCATTGGCGGTGGCCATGTGGACCACACCATGAGTTCTTCCCCAGCTCAGAGTAGGGGACAGTCCAGATGTGAGACCACCCTGTTAGCATCCAGCAAGCAATTGATGTTCTGGTCCTCAGCTGTCTGCTTCCATTGCACTGACCTTTTTCATCCTATTGAGAGAATTCACTGTTTCCAGAGGGATATCCTTAGTATAAAAGAATACACCTCCCTCTGATAGTTTTTTTTTTTTTTGAAGCTGCTGGTCTGCATGAGCGCTCCATGATGTTCCTGAATGTGTCACTGCTATCTCTCTGATCCCAGAAGACCTCCAGTTTGGCTTTTCTTGCTGTAAGCCTTGGCACTTTGAGGTCCATGGTTATCCTTTGCAGTGTGCAGACCTGAGTGATCTGCCCACAACCAGCCCTAATGTGCACACACAAAGCTGTCCGGCTGTGTGGTGCAACAAGCCTAATGCAGCTCCAATCCTCAGCATGGATCCTCCGCTCAGGCCTATTAAGATAGACTGAATGAGTTGATCATCTGAAAAGGGTCTTCAGAAATCCACTAAACAGGTAGAATTAGTAGTAAAATTATTCTCCCCCAATCTGGTGTAAATGGGGGGAGGGTATAATCTTGTTATAGGATTTCTGCACCTTCTCAAGCTGTTGCTTTTTGAGTGATCCTACAAATATCCAGCAAGAAGCCATAGGGATGTCTTGCATTCCTGAGTAAAACTTCACTGTTTGTCCTGTTGCTCAGTGGCAAGGCGAATTCATGTCCTTTCACTTAGTGATTCAAAATCCCCTCCATTACATTCTCACCAAAAATTCAGGATCCCTTGTGAATTCTGGGAAATTCCACTAAATCCCATAGTCTAAGGATCCCACACAAGCCTGAAGCATAACCCCATGCGATGCAAGTGTTCATGTTGAATGTGTCTGGGATGTTGCAGTGACTTGGGGTCATTGTTGTAGTGATTTGTACAATTTAAAAGTGAGATGTTTTGATTTTATGTGAAATGGGGAGTGTAGAAAAGCTCAAGAATGAAGCAAAACATCTTATTTGGCCTGAAAATTTAACTCCCCTCAATTTAGGGTTTTTTGTTTTGTTTTCCAGAATTGATAGTGAACAGAAAGTGGGTACTAGCACTGCTATAACCACGGTGTGGTGTTTATGTGTTCAGCTAGGAGAAAATATTACAACAAAAGTTGCCCAGGTTTCCTAGTAAATATGAGAGACTTATTTTTGGTTATTAATTAAGTTTTCAGCCTGAAGATGTGCTAATTATCTTAGATGTCAGTCTAATCTCTAGGAGAGCATCTTCAAAAGCGTGTGGAAAAAAGCCTAGGGCATGTGGATATGGTATTTTTTTATTTTATTTGATGCCATACCTTAAAAACAAATAATCAATTTAACTGCTTGCTTTTGTAAACCCAGTGACAGGTGTATTTCTCTGCATGTCTCCCATGGAAGGTGCAGTTCCTTAGAAACAATTTCCCAGTAAGTGTATCATTACATAGCTGGTAGAAACTGCTTTTCTTTGTTACCTCTCACAAACCACGTAGCAGCAGTCCAGAGATTCCCAGAGACTCAGGGATTTGGGGCAGAAACACACCAGATAAAATTGCCTTTGCAAAACATTCAGACTAAACTGAAGATTTCCTGGTGACGTGGGATGCTCTGGAAAGCTCTTCCCCTGCACAGACCCAGGCACCACTTGGGCACTGTTAAATGGCCATCCCTTGTTTCCAGCCTGATGTTGCTTTAGTTGTGGCGTCTAGCCTTCTGATCCTGTTATTCTTCTGCCAGATTGAGGAGCACATTAGCTGTGATAGGCCCATCAAACATCTCCTAATTGATCTAGTGATGTGGTTACTAGTGACGACAGGCAGAGAAACTTGATGACCCAGGAGGTCCCTTCCACTTCTGTGCTCCATGGAGGTAGCACAGTGTTAATGCCAGAATAAATCATAGGTTTATGTCTGTCCTACATCTTTGGAAGCAAATATGTATGGCAATGAATACTAGAAGAAAATAGCATTTGGACAGTGATAGAGTTGTGTGCTGTGTCTCATCCTGAGGTAGTGATGGGTGGACAGACCTTCTGGACAGGCAGGAACTCTCACCAAGATGAACCACTGATGAAGGCGTGAAGGCAGCTGGATGGTAGGACAGGCAGCAAGAAAGATCACTTTATTTCATTGAAATGAAGGGGGAATTCCTGAGGCAGCAGCTCGATCCCTGCTCCTCAGCCCTGGGGCTCTGTCACTGGGCTCCTTGTTTCAGTGCTGCAAAAGGCAGGTCTCTTACATGCAACAGCTGGTGTGTGGCATCCTCAGCTCCATGGTCAGTCTCACAAAAGATGCAAAGACAAGCTTTATGCAAACGTACTAAATTATATTCAGAAGACTCAATTCCTGCAGTGCAAAGGTTGGGTTATGGTCTTATTTTCAGCTGGGAAACAGAGTGACTACATTCCCAGCCCTGGAAGGGACCACAGGCTGGGAGATCCCAGCAGTCCACCAGGAAAGACAATTTTGTTGTTGGTCTTGCGCCATCATGGACAAACACTTGGAGTATGTTCAGCCAAACCATTAGGTATTTTAGGACAAGGTGAACACCAACAGGACCTGGGCTCCTTTGCTGCCTACTGACTATTTGAAATTTTATTGGTTTTACCCTCCTGCCAGGCACTGACTAGTGATGAAAAGGACCAGATCATGATCTAGATATTCCTCAGAAACTGAAATAGCACTGATTTGGGTCTTTCCATGGCCTCGTTTCAGCTCTGGGATGCTGTTGGCATCTGCCACAAGCCACTCCTACTTGCCAATTTGTTAATCAATCACTGCTAGTGAACACATTGCTTCTCACTGCTGTCATTAGGCATTTGTTAGCTGATCTGCTCCACCACTAGACTGGTGAGCCGACTGCAATGGGATGCTTATTAAATTGGATATGGGTGCACAGGCTAGTGTGCTGTGTGAAACAGCAGTATTAAATGCAAGTGAAAAGCCACAGGTAGTTAAGGGTAATCAGGTAAACCTCAGGGCTTCCCGTGGTGAGCACATTCCTGCTGCAGGGATAACAGAGCTCTGCGTGTGGAGGAGTGTCTATGGGAAAGGCATGGTTTATAACAGTCCTGGGGGAAACAGGTTGCATTAAATGTGTGCTGAACTCCCATCAAGTGCATGTGCTCGAGAAGCAGGCAAAAGGACTCTGAGGATGGTTTGCAGTAGCTGAAGGAATGCCTCAGACAACACCAAAAAGGATGAGAGCACCCAAAAGACCCACAAACTCTTTGGGAAAGGATTCCTCCCCCGCCTTTGATGGAAGGGCAAGTGTAGAACCAAAGTGGGAGTCAACAGCGTAGTTGCAGTCCGTGGTGATGTAAAGAAGGAAGATGGCTCACTGCAGTCTCCTCCAGGAGAAAAAAAGACCAAGACTGCCATGGCAATCATCCATGTCTGCTGGAGATGCTGGAAGGTGCCTTTAGCTCAGCAGATCACCAGTGGGTGAGTATTCAGCACTCCTGTTGGGAAGTATGATCCATACCTGTAGGGAAGTCCAGAGACAGGACAGACTCATGGGGTGGACAGGACCTGCAGTGTGTCTTCCTGGGCAGAGTTGCTGGTGTCTGGCCAGAAGGTATTGTGTAGACAAGTCCTGTCCAGACACTAATGAGGGCTCTGCTGTGGGATGCTAATGTCAGAAGTCCCATGTAGGTGTGTAAGGGAAGCCACGCTAGCAGGAATTTGTCATGGTGTCCTAGTACCGTTGACAGAAAGGGCCTGTCAAGCACTCCCTTCAGACCATAGGGAATAAGAGTTGAGTAGTGAGCATACTGGCTGAAAATCAGGTACAAAATTTCACAGGATTTGATGCTGGCAGACTTGCACCCTGGAGTATTTGACCACAAAGGAGCAGGCTCCAGGGTTAGACAGTGAATGTCTGCGTGAAAGTTGCGTTGTGGTGTGTGAGCGGAGAGAGCCTGAGCAATGAGGACTGAATGGAAATGGTTTCTTTATGTGTGTTAGACCTAAGGCAGTTTCCCAAAATCCTGATGCATTTCTCATGATTCCTCTCCCCCCTGATGCATCGAGGCCTGTGCCATTAGCTCTGGTAAAGCTGAACTATTCCTTTAGCAGCTGGAGTGATGCTATTGAAGGTAATGATGCTATTTGACAGCATGCCTCCTTTTCCTGTAGAAAGGTGTTTAAACCTTTTCACATCTCACATAAAGGGACCAAATGCAAATATTCATGTCAGTTGTATGTTCTCCCCTAAATTTGGGGAATATGGGAGGAGAAATTGAAGATTATGTAAAATCCACAGTTCTCATGCAAGCATATTCTACTTTCAGTTGTAGTTGCTTATCTTTTTTTAGTGAAAAGTTGATAGTTTTCTTTGGAAATCATCCCTGTTGCTTGCAAGCACCTCTAGTTGGAATTCATGGCAGCAGACACCTCTAGTAATGCCACTATTGTCATCTTTCAGATAAGGCATTTCTGTGCACGTATTCTCAGTTACCTTCTACAGGGAAAAGAAATTCAGGGTCTGGTCTTCCCATAGGTTCCTCCAGAGGAATGACTGATGCTGTGAAGGGTCACATGCATGGCTAAAGGTACCTGCTGTTAGGCCGGCTGTGGGATAGGGTAGAGATCAGAGTTTCATTAGCAATTAGCAGAATGGGGCGTGGTGATACTATAATCTAAGAGCAACCAACACCCACATAGGGCATGTTTTTGGCCTCCTGCGATGGGTACTGGCACTTAGGCCACCACACCCTGTGGCCAGCTCCGACATTATAGAGCCTTTGCTACTGATAAAACATAAATAATAATTTTGCAGAGAGAAAAACACTATGTTCTTGTCCCTCGTTCGCTTGGGAATGGCTGGTGATGAGGGTTGTTGTGTGACATGGAAGGGCTCAGACCTCACTGGAGTGCAGGTTATTGGTACCCCTTGTTGGAGTGGCACTTACAGGGTCCAGCTGGCAGCACAGGATGGGGCAGTGTTACTCAAATGGGTCATTTCGTGCTGTGTAATCCTTTGTGCACTCTGCTCCTGGGCTCTCCAGGCACTCTTCTCACTGTCCACAGGAAAACAATCCCAGGACAGATTTTTCTTCCTATGTTGAAATTCTGCTGTTTCAGCAACCCAGTGACAGTCATTGTCTTTTTTTTTCCATATGCGAGTTGAAGCCAGACTCAGAAAAATTTCTACTTTGTTCCCAGACAATGGGGCTGTGTTTTTTCACATGAGGACTCTGGCTTTTCGGCCGGTGTGCCATGCCTCGCTTCTAGCTGTGGCCCATGGCTGGTACTCGGCAGTGGCTGGAAAATACCCACAATGAATCCGGGTGGTTATGCAATGCTGCACATGAAGTAAAATTCCTTTCTAACCCCTGCAGGCGATCAGTTTACGCCCTGAATGATGAGATTTTGATTACCCTTATCTAAGCTACAAATACTGTTAACGGCCGTGAAATCAGCTAGCTCTGGTGAGGCCCATCAAAGCGCGGATCTTGGTGGCCTTCTGAAGCTGCAAGTCCTTTGCAGCTCCGTGGGATGTCGTGGTGCTTTGCCATGGGAAATCCTTTCACTCTGCAGATGTTACTTGCTGAGGCCCTGCAGATCAAAACCCAACTCCTGCCATCTCCAGCCTAACAATTTTTTAATGAGCAAATACTGCCCTGGAAAGTGTTGACAGTAGGAATGGCAGGCTGCTTCCCCACAGTCGGTGGGGAGAACTCATTGCTTCGATGCTGGATGTCCCTCTGAATGCAGAGACTGGTTCCAGCATCCCCAACCCCACATGGCATTGGTTATAGCGTGGGGAGCAACTTTGCTCTCCCAGCGAGCGCAGTTTCCCAGGGCAGCTTCATTCTTCTGTGAACAAAAGTTATTGAGCTGTGGGGAGGCTCCTGGCTGGAAGGTGGGACCTTTCCACAGGCCAGACTGAAGGCTCTGGGTGGAATGAGGCTGGAGGGTGTTAGACACTAGGATACATATCTCCTCTGGATTCCTCTGTCTTGTATTTAATAAGCAGAAAAAGATAAATATATTTTTTAAAAGCCTGTCTAGCAATGAGCCAGAGCTGCTTGTACCCTTCAGCCTGTTGGGCGGGAAGAAGAATTGATAAGTTGATCAGTTTTCAAGGCCAGGAGAGATCAATAGGACCAGTTGATACTGGTGGTTCCTTAGCATTGTTGTTTTGACTTGTGGGAGGATCTCTCGCACCATAGGGATGAGTTCCAATATAAGACCAGGGATGAATAGGCTGAAATAGGTGTGACCCAGAGGATAATGCAGCCTTCTGCATCTTAATGTACCCATCTGTGAAATGCAAATAATAACAGGGGAACCTTGTAGGGATTCATTAGTCCTTTGAAGATGGCATGTGTTACACGCTATTATTGTGATCTTCCAAAGTTGGCCTCATCCCTGCCTTTTGGACATACACCTCTCACTGTTGCTCACTTCCTGATTCATTTCCCCCTCCTCCCTGGCACTGTCAAGCTAAGTCAGCAGTGGCAAAGGCCTGTCCAGGACAGTCAGCCACATGTCATGGTGGCTCATGGCCTGGGAAGGGTTGTAAAGAGGAGGTCCATGCTCCGGTTCAAGCACAGACTGCTGGAACTGCTGCCATTGCATCGCAAATGTGACAAGGAGACCCAGGACCTTTCTGTGCTGGATGGCATACAAACAGCATGCAAGACAGTTCACAGCCTGAGATGCTTTTTGTGACTTTTTTAGATCAGAGCTAAAAGATGGATTTGGGCAGGAAAGGAAACCTAGTGACAGAGGAGGGCAGGACCCATGAGACACTGGGACCAGAAGAGGATGCAGTAGATGCTGGATTTAGGGGAAGTTGTTAGATGCTCTCAGTGCACAAATATTTGCAAAGTAACTGATCCAAATCTTTATCCATATTCTTTCCTTTTGAAGCAATGAATCCACTTGACACAGATTTGATTTTTTTTTTTTTTGGGGGGGGTTATTTTTCAGTAAAGCTTGTTGTTTTGTTCTGGGCATGTCTCTGAAAAGCTTTTTGCTGAAGCTTCACGTGCTCTAGGTTGTGCAGCACTTGCTGTGCACCTGGTTCTTGGAGGTAGAGGAAATTGGGAAGTTCCTCTCCTGGCCTCTAGCAGCTCACCCTCCTCAGTGAGCAGGCAAAGAGGGAATAGCGCTCCAGGATGCTGAGAGTTAACGCTCCCTGCTGCTGCTGCTGCATTTGCAGGGATGCAGCCAGGTGGCGTGGAGAGCCAGCGGCTGGGCTGGGCTGCATACCCAACACAAGGGTGGGAAATGAGCAGCTGATTGGGAAGGACTTTTCACTGGGTCAGACTGGTGGAGCTCTGCTTTGGGCTCGGGAAGCTCATCCTAGCTGAAGGAAAAGGACCATGGTGTAGACCTTTGATACCTACAGTGACCAGTGGGATTTCAGGATGAGCAGGACTTGTTGCCCTGGAGATCTGGGCAGCACTCACGTGAGAGCTGCAGCAGCAGTAGGTATGAACAGGAGAGCTCTGAGACACGTGGCTATTGCAGTCCAGAAACTCAAACTCATTTCCATTACCTTGGGGCTGACTGGCTTGTTAGCTGATTGTCAACTGGGTTTTGGTCACAGAATTGCATGCAAGCAAAAGAGTTTTGTCCAGTGTGATAAACTTTGTTCTTGACGTGTGTGGATGAGGTTGCCTTCAAGTTGTGCTGAGGAGATGGGTGAGACTTGTAGCTCTTCTTGCAGCAGAGTCCAGCCCAGTGTGGGTGCATAACTGGGTGTCTCTGGGGGACAGGAAACCATCCTGGTGTGGTTGTTGCCAGCAGAGATGAGTCCTTTTCCAAGCACTAGGCAAAATGAGCAGAACAGACTTTTTCTGTGGGTGACACTTATGCTGATGCAGCCCAAAAGACTATGTCAGCTTGCAGTGTTGGTGTGACAGCACAACAATCTTCCCTTGGTATTTCTTATTTGACAGCTGCAGATGAGCCCAAAGTGAGCTGCAAGGGGCTGGTTGCTCTGAACCTAAAGTGTTAATAATGCCAAAAAACTGATTCAAAATGGGTGTCTTTGAACTCCCGGCATTTTGGAATGCCTCATTCTGGAGGTGTAATTCATGAAACAGTGCTGAAGTCCAGAGCCCTGGACTCTGCTTTGGCTCTGAAGCAAAATACCATCTACTCTGGGTTTCCTTTGTAAAATAGCCAAACAACTATGCCCCTCCTCCCTTAGCCCTGAAGATCTCTGGGCTGTAAAAGAGAGAAGTTTCAGTATTCCAGAGAAATTAAGTGTTAAGCAGTGTTGCTGATGGGATTCCCAAAGCGGAAGAGATATAGCAGGGAGGTAAAAAGTGTGTCAATCAGGACAGAAAACAACAACTATGGGGATATAGGCGTGTCCATATTTTTATTAGAAATATGTGGGTTCTAGTTTTCCTACTCATGTTACTTTGCACTGGATGTGAAGGAGTTTCCTTCCCTGGAGGAGGAGAGAAGAGGATGGGACCTTGTCTCAAAGGCTGCCTGTGCTGGTGTGAACAGGGCACCAGGAGAGATGGCAGAGCACAAACCACCGGAGAGCATACACTGGGACCTGTGAGGCTGTGAAGGTTGTGGTGGTGTGAGCTGGGCTGGTGCTCAGGAGGAAGAACAAACAGCCGTGGCAGCACAGACACAAGCATGTGTTGCTTTTCCAGTCAGGTTTAAGGACCCAGCGGTGACATTGGGTAAAGTCCCCTTTGCTTGCTGAGAGTCATTGCAGAGATGGGAGTTTTCCAGTGGAAAGGCAAACAGTGCTGTGAAGGGGACTGTCCCTGGCAGCAGTGCCAAGATAGGTGAAACATGGACTGCAGATCCTTGTCAGGGCTCATTTTGTCCTGCTGTGGTGGCTTTGGAGACCCGATCTAAAACACTGCCTTGCTCTGGGGTAAGAATGGGGCTGCACAGTGCTCCTTGGGCTGGAGACTGGCAGACAATGGAGACAAACAATGAAGAGCTACCAAAGCAGAGATGGCTTAAAAAATAACCCCCAAACCCCAAGCAGTTATACTGCCAGGAAGTTTTCCCTGGACAAAAACATCCCTGGATGGTGCTAAATCCAGTCGAAAGGAGGTGATCCTATCTGTAAAACAGTGCCATGTCACTAAAGAGAAGAAAAACAATTTTCTGTGGGGACAAGGCATCTAAATTATTTTCATATCTCTATACATACATTCCTGTGTAGGCACAGCCTGTGATGTAGTGAAATATGGGAACATCAGAAAATGGGAGAATTGCCTTGGAAAGGAGGATAAGCATGTTCATCACTAACTGGGGTGTGAATCATTTGGCTGATTAATGGACTCCCTTCCCCATTCTCCTCAGGACCCTGAAGATGGAAGAGGTGGCTGTCCCCTGTGGCTGTCCCCTGCCCAGCATGGTGCTGGCTCAGCACAGTGGCTGTAGGGTTCTATCTGTTGAACTTCTCACAACCTCTTGGGTTTGCCTAAATTTCATGTTATGCTCCTGTTTCCCCCTGCATTTTCCTAGGTGCTTCTCCATGATTATTTTTATCCTGTTTCCTATTTTTTCTAGTAGAACGTGCTAGAAAATGGACTCAGTGAGAGCTGTCCTACAGGCATAGCATCATTATATGCTGTTTACTTTTCCAAAATTTTAACTGATATATGAACAAAAGGGTCTCTGTAATATCTCTTCTTGCCCTCAGCTGCTTTTCTCTGTGGCATATTGCTCTTCAGCTGTTTGGCATCATTTTTAAATTAAGATTAGCAAGATGCGAACTAAACCCATTGCTAAAGTATCAGGATCATCTCTCTTACAGATCTGATTCTGCAATACAAACTCCTATGAAAATTAATGGGCTGTCTGGATTCTGGTGCAGGACTGAGACTTTATTGTGTAAATCCATCAATAAGGGCAATCAAATGAGTCGGGTGAGGTTTATGTTTAATACATTCTTGCTGTCATCCCTCATTATTCTGCTCAGGTTTCCTTTTGTAACCCAAGCACACAACAGGAGCAAATCCTTCAAACCATATAGCTTTGCAGGGTTCTCCTCATCCCCTGATGTTACATTTCATACAGAATCGTAGTGGTTGGAAGGGACCTCGGAGATCGAGTCCAACCACAAAAAAAAACCCAAAAAAAACCCAACAAAAAAACCCCCCAAAACCACCACCCACCCCCTAAACACACAACAACAACAACCAAACCAAAACCATCACCCACACACACAACATCTCACCACAAACCAATAATCTTGGGCACTAGAGCATGCCCTGAAGAGCCATGTCTACACGTTTCTTAAATACCTCCAGGGATGGTGACTCCACCACCTCCCTGGGCAGTCCATTCCAATGCCTGACAACCCTTTCAGTAAATAAATGTTTCCTAATATCCAACCTGAACTTCCCCTGGCGCAACTTGAAGCCATTACCCCTTGTCCTATCGTCTGTAGCTTGGAAGAAGAGACCGACCCCTGCCTCTCTACAGTCCCCTCAGTCTCCTCTTCCCCAGACTGAACAACCCCAGCTCCCTCAGCCTCTCCTCGTAAGACTTGTGCTCCAGACCCCTCACCAGCTTCGTTGCCCTTCTCTGGACCCAAACCATTGGTATCAAGGTGTGTTTGGGCCATTCTGACCTTGCACATGTTGGTGTGGGTGCAACTGGTGGACAGGGTGCTGCAGTGGTGGGATGATGGGAGAGATGTGGTGGACACAGGCCCCATCTGGGGTCAGGACCTGAGTGTCCTCTCTCTTCTTCCTTGACTCTATCTACACTGCCTGGCTGGGTGCTGCTCTCACCTGGCCAGTCTGACTGGGTCTGACACCCACTCTGCTTTCGTCAGGAACGGGGTGGTCAGCCAACTGTCTTAAATCGGGGAATTGTTTCACTTCTCTATAGGAGTTAAAGCTTTTGGAGGAAAAGAAAAAATTAAAAACAAAACCCATTTAAAAGTACACCTACCCTCCCCAAACCTTACCACGTCACAACTGACTCATGGGAAGACACCTCAGTAACAAAGAACGTCTTTTGTTTTTGTCCTTCAACTAGACTTCCAGCTCTATCCACTGTACACTTTTTTTCTTTTTCCATTCCGGATCTTTTGTAATCTCTCCCAAGGATTTATTGAGACATGCTATATCAGGTTAGTTTTCTTCTCTTCCTGGTGGCCTCCCTGCCTAATATGCATACAGAAATTATCTCATGATTCAGGGCAACACAGCTCTTCGGATCTGTCATGAGCCATCTGTGTGACCTCAGGCAGTTTACTTTTCTGTTCCAAGCTCTCCTCTGTGAACCTGCACATGACTTTGGTTTGAGTTGAAAAGAAATATTAGAGTTGACCACACAGCAATTTAGGATGCTACTTTCTTGGCTTTGGCTCCAATCTTACATGCTAACAACTATCCTGATCTGAGAAACATGTGGCAGCAATTTATCACAAGGGTTTTATGTCTGAACTGAGCTGTGTTGGCCTGTCTGGCCAAACACGTATGTCATGCAGAAGTACGTTTTCTTCCTTCCTCAGATGGTGCTGACTTGCCTCTCTGCACAGCTGTAGCCTGTTTGCCTGTGCTCAAGCTCCTTATAGCTCTGTTCTGCTTGACTCTCTCATTTATCCACCTGTTTCAAACCTTGCAAATGATTTTTTTTCCCCTCTTCAAATTCTCCTCTTTTCACTGGAGAACAAGGCACACAGCTTCTTCCCACATAAATCACATTCCAAAACTTTGATGTAATCTTTGTTTTCTCTCTCAAGTCCCCTGAGAGCCCTGCACAGGATGACAATCTTATTTTTTACTTATCCTCTCATCAGGGGACACCTGAGAAGGGCTACTCTGCTGGATTCTTTAGCATCAATAACAACACATCTGTGAGCACTGATCTGCTTGAAGAGCAGCCTCTACATGATCTGTCAGGTCCCATGTGGGCTGAGGAAAAGTTTTCACTAATAACATTGCAATGTCTTCTGAAGACAACAGGGAGGGACTGGGAAGGGATGAGGATTCAGAGCATGGTTTTCTCATTAGCACAGCTGTACATGAACAAACTCAAAGATTTTCAACAAGGCCTCAAAGCTGATGTTTTTCAACCTTGCCTGAATGTTTACTATTTAGGTTCACCCTGGGGTGCTTTAATAAAGGCAGACTGATTTCCAGAGGACTTGAGTGACCTAGCCCTCCTCTTGTCTCTGCTGGAGCCGAGTTATTAAAATAAAACCCTTTCAGCTATTTTGTTAGGATATGGAGGGTATGAGACTGGGGTACCTCTGCCTTACAAACCGTCCTAAGGATGGCAAGAATTCCTCTGGCTGTGTGGGGAAACTGAAATGATCTATTTATAATTTTCTTACCCTAACAAAATACAGGGAGTGACTCAAATATGTCCCATCCTTATGGAAATTAATTGTGCTAATGGGATCATTAGAATTTAGAGCTACTGTCATCAAACTGGTTTTTGCAGCTAATGATGGTTCTTGGGAAGGTTATGTCATAATGAAGGCGGAGGATCTGGTCATCTATATATACGTGATCTGACCTGAGCCCTTTCTTTGGGTTTCATTGAGCAATGCACTAGTAGAGTCAACGTAGGCAAACAGCTGCCACCCTCACCATGAAAATAGAAGGTGCTTCGGTGGTCCTTGCTCTGGCATTTTTCTGCTTCTTCTCAGGTTAGTAACTTCTGATGTTCTCTGTGCTGAAATCTGGGACTAGCAGAGGACACGGCCTGGGAGCTCCCATAAAGACAGGGAGAGAGGATTAGAAAGCCCTTATTCTTTAAAAAGCATAGTGGCATAACCAGAAGACCATTGTTTACTGTACCGCTTGTATTGATTTGGTGTAACACATTCTTGATAATGGCTTTTTCTCTTGCATGTAAACATGGTGAAGTTCCACTAATAGGTGGAAGTATATCTTTTTAGTAGAGTTAACAGTTTAAGAACAAAAAAAAAAACCAATCCCAGTTGTCTAAATGGAGGAATACAACTTTCCAATGAGACTGAATTTTTGTGTAAAAAGTTTGACTTTGAACAAAAGTGTAATACAACTTTTTCTTGTGAAATGGGGATTTCTTGTCAACATTGTTACAAAGGAATGCATTTTTATATGGCTACAATAGAGAGACTTCAGCAGGATTTTAGGCTTGATGCAATGGTCTTTCAATTTACTGCCTATTTCTATTGAAAGGGTTCCCTGTAATGCCACTGATGATGTAAGAGAAAAGGATAAAACATGTATTATATCAGCTCTAAGGGACTTAGTAGAAAGAAACATATATCAGTTACCCGCCTGGTGACTCATTATTAATTTGGTAATTTATGTGAAGTACTGCAAATGGAATGGGCATTAAAAAGGAATTGGAAGGTTTGGACAAACAATGATATTATGGGCTAGCTCTGGTACCCCAATTCTAACTGAAGATAAAGAACATCAAAAACATTTGGGTAAGGCTGATACTGCTACCAAGGCAGTGGTGTAGAATAATAGAGAAACAGTTACTGAATCATCCTTGAAACTTGAATTTTAAGACTAAGAAAAGTAACACAGTAAAGGAGGGCACAAAGATGAAAAAAATGGATGTGCTTTTGCATTTGAATGACAAAAAGTGCAACGTTCCAGAAAGCCTCTAATGCCTGGTCCTTTCTATCAGTCTATAATAATGCATTGGATTAACTTTTATCTAGGGGTATTTGGGTGGATTAGGAAACTGCATCAAGTATTTAAATACTTTTGATTTAAAATTTCCCTTCAAAGATTTTGTATGGTTTCATTGTTGGCTTTTTTTTGTCACAGATGTTGCCAGCCAAGCTTCGATTAAGGCGAGTCCAACCTTTTCTGTTCTCATTTTTCTTTTGTTTTGCCAACTACACTGCTTAATGCATGCTCTGAGCAAAGTCATTTAGACAGACTATACTTAGATGTCATAATGCTTTTTCAGTGGTGGAAAAAGCAGTGAATTTCTCCATGTTTAGAGACAATACTTTTGTAATATGGCAATGACTCTAGCTGACATTGTATGTTTGGTGTGCTATGCTGAGCACATATCCGAACAGCTCTGGGCTGGAAATCTCATGAGATGAAGTTAGAAATTGAATGAATTATATTTTAATGATATTTCAGAATTTTGCTTCTGATCCAGCAGAAACCCCTGCTTCTGATAATTCTCGAGTTTGATAATTAAAAGAATTAAGGCGAGTCCTTTGAGTCTCAGAAAATTATTTGATTCAAGGACTGAGAAGTCAGCTCCATTCATGTTTTAATCAAACAAGCTTGTCTCTCCTTAGTAATGACCCTCTTGGAAAATATAGTAGCTAAAAATAACTAAAAGGTTCATTGATTCTCCCTCCTCTGCGTTTCAGTTACCCAGCAGAAGAGGCAATTGGTTGATGCAGAATTACACAATATTACTGCTCCGCTTCCTGAGAGGATTGTGCGTTTCTGTGCTTCAGCCTTGCACCTGAATTACTCTTCAGTAACTCTGGTTGATTCATTACTGGCACTTTTAGGGCTATATTTTCTGCTCTTGACTAACTTCATAACATAGAGGCCTCCCTTGCAGCAGGTAGCAATTTGCAGCTGTGTGCAAATTAAATATGTATTCTTTTCCCATGCATAATGGCCCTTGCAACGGTTTTTGAACTTTCTTGTTGCCTCTTCTGCCTCGGGATTCATGAGCAGGGCTCTGGGCAAAGCTTGTACCACGTGTGGTGAGCGATGGGGGTGAGGAGCGTGAACAAAGTATTGCTCTCCAAAGGATGTAGCCCTCCCAAGAAAGCTTAAATGTGAACAAATGTTCTCAGGATCTTGATGGCCTCTGAGAGAGTCTCCCCTGACTGTCCTCCTCTGCCTTTCAGAATGAGTGCATGAAAATTTGGTCACTTCTGCGCAGTGGAAAGTTTTCCTGTCCCACGTACAAGGAGCCCTTCAGAAGCCCGGGTGGTAAAGGAGACCTCAACAAGTGCCTGATGTGCCAAAGGCTGCTGTGAGTATTGGCCACCCACTGGCTCATGCACTGGCCATCCTCCCCATGAGCTGCCTGTCCTCTCCTGTAGCGATGAGCCCGCTCTTGGGAGACTCTGTCTCTCACTCTGTGATGTAGAATCGTAGTCCTGGGCCAGACAGACCAGTTTGTAGCTCTTCAGCACCCCTGCAAACCCAGTAGCACTCTTCAGCTTGTCACACGGGGGTGACACACCACAGGGTGTGAGGAGCAAATCCAGGGTGAAAACGTACGTGGATTTAGTTTCTCATTTCTATAGATGGTGTTTAATAGTATGGAAAAACCTGGACATTAGAGAGAAAGGATGGCGAAATGCCCCCCCTGCAGAGATGCTAAATACCCCGGGCATGTCTCACTGAGCCCCAGTGCTGGTCCATCCCACCGCCTTGCACAACGGGGAGGTGGGGTTGGCAGGACTGGCCTTTAATCACTAGCTATTTTGGTTTTACATCCGAGGACTGTACGCTGCTCTGTCACTCACGCCTCCCTTTCTTGCAGGGAAAGAGACTCAAAAAACAAAGGGAGTGGTGAAGAGGCGACCAGGAATGTGAGCTCCTCGGGAGAGGTGAGGTGAAACATCGCTACCGGAGCCAGTTTTATCGGCGCTCTGGGAGCAGGATGATGCGGTGGTGTTGCATCTTCTGCCTCTGACCCACTTGCCCAGAGTGTTTCCTTGTCTGGGGCGTGGGAAACACCGGCTTGGCCGATGGGGAAGGGCCCAGCAATGGGAGTGGGTGAATGTGCTCTGCCTTGGCAAGAGGTTCTGAAGGACCCTGAGGCTTTGTGCCATCTATGAGTGTAAAAAAAAACCAAAACTGGCAAATCCCAGGCAATCCTAGTCCCTGTCAGGCAATGACTGCCGTGGCACATGTGGTCTGTGCCTGACCCAGGGTATAGGCTAAGGAGGATACCTGTCTGTTTATAAGGCATGCTGTTGGCATCTGACAAGTAATTAATAGCAATGATGGTGCATGTGAGCTGTGACTAGGGCAGGGTGTGGGAGCAGGCCGCCTCTAATTGTCCCTTGTTTATCTTGTCGATGCACCCTGCTGGTTTCTTTTACCTGTAGCTGTTTTTCTAGATAGCAAGTCTTTATGTGGAGGGACTTGTCTTTGTGAGCCTTGGGTTTTTTTTCTGGATAGGAGTGAGCTGGTTTCCATCAGATAGTGTTGGTTGCAGTGATTTATTATTTCTTTTTTTACATCTGGTTAAGCAGTGTGGCTTTCTAACTTTGTGTGTGTAGGCAATTTAAAGGCTTTGTAAAGCATAGCTGTCCTAAGGGAGATCTTTTTTTAAACACCTGACTTGCTAAAGTGTGGTCCTGAAGGCAGAAGGACAGTTTTACAGTGTCAGGAAGAGACCTACACTGAATTTCTTTGTTCACCTGCAGATTCTCTGTCTGGCTTTCAGGAAGTAATTTTCTGGGCTTGAATTCCCCACCTGCAGAGCTGGGATAAGAAATCATACCATCTCCTTTACCCAGTGTGAGGGGGGAAAAAAATGCAGATCACATGGCAGATAGCCTTAAGTGCTGCATGAAGGATCCAAAAAGGCTTCACATGTAGCACGTTTTTGTTATACTACAAACCTGCTTGTGTGTTTTGAAAGTCAGAGGAAAGCTGTTCAGAGGAAATTAAAGAGCACACTGAAGTACTCAAGTGGGTTTGGCTACAAAAGCCTTTTGTGAAAGTGCTTTGCTTCAATTGATGCATAAGGTCATGTTAAATAAATGGAAGGTAAAAAATGCCCACCTCTTACTCTGGCATACCTGGAAGAAAGAGTGCAAGGATTATTTTTTTTTTTACCTGGCAGCTTAATTTTTTTTACTGTGCATGGATTTTGAAGTTCTTGGTAGTTTTCTCACATTTTGTGAGTGAACACACTGACTTCCTCATTCAAAATTCACCAAGAAATTTTCTCTCTTATACTTAGGGCAGAACCTCGGTCCTTCAAGCAGGCTTTTGCGTGTCTTATCTGTTAGAAATAGAAATAAGACTAGCCTGGATGCAAAAGACAAAAGTACTTGTTTAAACATAAGGATTTATTTGTTTTCTGTTGCATGCTATAGTTTAAGACAACACATCAGCCAAACTATGGTTTACCACTGAGTTACGCCTCAAGGAAATGAAATAGTGTTTGAAACATAATTCATTGGGTGGATAATCCTTTGTGGATTTGTGGGAGATGCGTGCTTCCGTCAGCATATCTGTGTCAACCTGTGTTTTTGGCACTTCCACAGGATGACTGCCGAGAGTTTCGGGATCTCTTCAAGAAGGGGAAACTTTCCTGCACCAGAGAAAATGATCCTGTCCGAGATTCCACCGGGAAGCAACACAGCAATAAGTGCATCATGTGTGCAGAGAAGTTGTGAGTAGAGCAGAGGGGAAAAAAAAAATAGGTTTTTTTATAGACTGAGAAAGTAAAGTGGCTGCTGGAGCAACGTGGCTGCCGATGCCAGTGGATGGGAACACTCCCCCTCCTGCAGCCAGTGGTGGGGAAAACCTCTCACTCCCTGGAGCACTGTGGTATTCACTTTCTCATCTTGCTTCTCTTCCAGCAAAAGGGAGAATGAGCGGAAGTTATCTAACAGACAAGGAAAAGATAAGGTGAGATTAAAGTATTAGGCAGGTCAATATAAAACTTTATTGGATTTTCACCCAAGATAGAGAAAAGGCAACATTATTCTACTCGGTTGCTCTGTCTCTACTGATTTAATTTTGAGATCCACTTTCCTTTTCCTCATTTCTTGTTCATGCTCTTGAATCCCCCAAGTGAACAACTTGTGCCTGAATGTTATGGTCTAACCCATTGACCTGTGGATCCAGGGAGAGGTAAATCCCATCAGAATAAGAAACCAGATGTGCTGCACTGTCCTAAAACCCGGCTCAAGGGTGGAGAAGCCAGTGCTGCTCAGGGTACTAATTAGGTTAAAATGAAAAATCTGGGTGAAAAGCTCTGAAAAGTTCAGGAGATCATTATATTCTGAGAGGAGAGCTCAGCCCTGCACTATCTCCATGGGCCTGTGGCTCAGTTTTAATTCTTATGGTGCTGCCACTTGCCCCCTTCGCCCTGCCACCCCACAGCCACCATGCCCTGTGCACTGATGTTTTCCTGGCATAAGCAGTTCCATAAGGAAGGGGGGGGAAAAAGGTCCCTTACCCATGCTTACCTTTTGATTTCTGCCATGGCAGGGACTGGTACGGTCCCCTTAAGCTCCAGTCTTGGGGATAATCTTGTTTTGGTACTTTTCCTAATGACTTTGGCATGAAAAAATGGAAGCGTGCGTGAAATTTGCTGATGGTGAAGCTGGGAGGCAGTATCAGCAGAGGAGGATCAGCAGATCACTCAGGACTAATTGGATAGTGCTGAAGCCTGGAGTAATAGAAACAAGATAAAATGTAATAACACTGCAAGATCACACAGTCAGTGATTAACAAGAATTCGTGCTTGTCAGTTAGAAATGACAAAGGATAAGAAAGCCCTGCATTTATTAGTGGGTCAGGGATGCGACAGGCCGTGAAAAAGGCAAATGCGAGTCTTGGATGTACTCAGAGAGGATTTTGCAGTGGGGGTTGGGAAGCTAAAAGAGCTCTAGAGATGTTAGTTCAAAGGGAGACCATTTGAGAGAGGCTATTAGGGGAAGGCAGATCTGTCTCGGAGGCGGAGGATTGGGGTGGTGAGCTGGGCTGGTTCCAGGGAAGGAGACAGAGATGGGGCTGTGAGAGCTTTTCTGGGCTTGTTGAGGAGGAAAGCATCACCTGAACTGCAGAGGGGTGTGAGCACATACTGGTGATGGGGAGACACATGGAGGCTCTCGGGCAGCCACTCTGAAATGGGGTGTGATGTTTATTTCCAATGGGAGCAATGCAATGTGGCTGTTGGCCACAGCAGGTGACAGCTGGTCCTGCGCCGGATGATATCTCTCCTACCGATGGTTAGTTTGGCTCTGGGGAAAGGTGAGGGTTTGTACTCTGAGAGTTCTTCTGGCATTAGTCCAGCAGGAAAGCTGAGGAGCCGGAGGCTGAGGTGCCCTGGATAGGATGCAGGAGACAATGCTGGGAAATCCCCTGGCAGACAAGACGAGGGGCTGGAAACTTCTCAGCAAAGCAAAGGATGTGAAGTCTGTGACCTGCTAAGGACCTTAATGCAAGCTAGCTAAAGCTCTCCTATGCACAAAATGGGCAGAAAATTGGGAGTGTTAAAACCAATTTGTAAAAAAATAAAGAGTAAGTGGGATCCAGTTAGTTACCCTCTGTACTTGCTGTTTGGAAAGCGCTGTTGCAGTGTTGGAAACTGTTGAAATTAGGGGGCAAATTAATATGGTTTCTGTACAGTGATTCTTGAACCGGGAACAAATTAATCATCTACTCTCTAAGCAGCCTTCCAATGGTCATGGACTATTAAGTGTGTTTGCATTGTGCTTTTATGTTTTAACTGCTGCTTCTTGGTGGGTTCCCAGTGTGGTTGGTTTCGGGGGTACTATTGGTTTTGTAGATGAAACTATTATCTGAGCTATGATCTGGGAAAAGGCTGTAGCTGTGTATTAAGGATGTTGGGAGAAGTGGGAGGGACTTCATTACCGTATCGGTCACATCACTGGCATGCTTTGGATAGCCCAACAAGGGGAATAATAATTAGTCGGAGCATACTAGAAAACTCCCAACACGTGCTCTGCAGGCAGAGGGACCCATAATTTTTCTGACTCACTCCTCTGTTTATATTCTAAGTGGCTGGTATTGCACACCCTTTTCTCTTGTCCACACCCAGGCTCTTCTGTGATGCATTTGTGATGCTTCCACGCTTTCCTGGCAGGAAACCCCAAGTTTCTAAGAATCAGATCACTAAGATGAGGAGGACAGGGTGCCCTAACCACTGCCCTCCTTTTGCAGGATGACTGCAGTGAGTTTCGCTCCCAGTTTGAAGCTGGTGGACGACTGTCCTGCACGAGGGAGAATGACCCTGTTCGGGATTCCTCTGGCAAGCAGCACACCAACAAATGTCTCATGTGCGCTGAGAAGTTGTGAGTACGGCTTCCTCTGAGCAACAACAGAAAAGAGGGCAACCTCCTGCTGTGAAACAGCAGCTTTTCCCTGTGGAGCTGCATCTGGGCGATGCCTGGGGGAGGGTCCTGAATCCCAGAGGCCCTCCAAGAGATGCTCTGGCAGTAGGGCCCCACCATTGCCCCTCTTCTCACTTCTCTTTCAGTGCAAAGGGCTTGGGGTGGGTGGAGTGGTGAGAAGCAGTGCGGAGTAGAGGAGGAGAAGCAAGGTCGATAGAGAGCAACCCCTTTCCCAGGGGACTGTCAGGTGCAGGCAGCTCCTGAGGAGTTTCCCATGCATGTACTTTGCCTTCCAGATGCTCTCTCTCTACTCCCATAGAGCATATGCAGAAGCAGCCCTGATATGAAAACAGCCACCCCGGATCCAGGATGTAGCGTACAGTGGGAATGGTGAGGAGAAGAGGGAAGGCTTAGGGGTGGGAAGTAGGAACAGGACCACCAGGAGCAGGGACTGTGGATGGGGAGGTGGTGCCCAATGGCATGACGTGGGCTTACAGGGCAGCCCCGGGTCCCGGTGGCACTTGCACTGCCATAGCACTCTCTTTCCCTTCTCTCCTCTTCTTCCAGCAAAAAAGAAGCCCAAAGAGGAGGTCAGTCTGGTGGAACTGTTCAGCGCAACAAACCTTCCACTTCAGACCGTACAAAGCAGGTGAGATGGAGCTTGGAGCCTGCCCTGAGCTCAGACAAAAAGGGGCTAGCAAGAACCTGTGGCATCTTGATGGCCAGGGACTATCTGTGGTCGCCCTGGGGTGACCATGGTACTTGGGATGTTGGTGTCAGCTAACGATGGGGGTGAAGCAGGTTGTATTGCAAAGCCTTGCTCGTTTGTGGGATGGACCTATGCGTAAGCGTACAACGTGGGCGTGTTTGGACCTCACAGAACAGCCCCTCTTACTTTCCCAATGATGTGATGTTGTATATGAGATAAAAGGCAGGTTCAGACTCCCCACAATCCTGTCAGCCCTCAGATGATAATATTTGGTGGGTATTAAAGCCTGTATGGAGCAAGCATCAAACCTTGCTTCTCCAGGAACAGCCCCACAACACCCTGGATCTGGGAGGAGGAGGGGGAAGAAGAGGAGCTGCTTTAGCTTTGCTGCTTCTCTGGTTGTATAAAAATTGATTCTATGTTTGGTTGTTTAATGTGGTGCTGGCTCTTTTGCAGAACTGTGGTGGTTCAGGGTCACAGCAGGGCATGAATGATAGACGTCCCTTCTCATCAAACAGAGGGTGAGTACAGCAGCACCTGCAATGGCAGACTGTCCCTTCAAATGCCCCACAAGACCTGGCACTGGTTTCTGCCCCCATCTACCTACGAGTTTTTTCTTAGGGGTGGTTAGAAGGCTAGGAGCAGGAATGGTTCAGTAGCACACAAGTGGTGCTGCCTGCAACGGAGAATTGAACACTGATGTGTGGTGCTCAGTGCAGCACTTCTCCCCACTGGCTAAATCAGTGATTGGGGAAGAGATGTGTAGAGCGGGGCATGTTTCTCATGCAACCCTTGCCCCTTTTTGTCCTTGACTTTATTTTGCACGAAGCACCAGTGCTTGCTGTGCCCAAAACCCCTCTCAGGACACCTTTGCCCAGAAAACCCTGTCTCCTGGCCTGGGATGTGTCTGCTGCCTGGCCCTGGCTCACCTTCACCCGCTGGCTTGGAGGCAGTGCCTGGTCCATCATGTGCTTTCTGGGCATCGGGCAGGCACTCCTGTCTGTGTTATATCTGCTGGACCTGAGCAACACTCAGTTGCTGCTTCTTCAGAGCATTTGCTGCGGAGCCCTGAGATTTCTTGCTTTTGGCTGGTGTGGTCCCTTCATCTCCCCACCCTCCCAGAAATGCCAGTGGACAGACAGGACTGCAGAGCCCTGGGGTGGTCATGCACTTGGGCTGTGCACAGGGTGAGGTTTGTCCTGCTGCTGGCTGCCTCCTGTTAGCATGTGGCTGGGGCCTTCTTGCCCTCTCCTCTCCTGGTGGGTGAGTGGGTGCTGCCACAGTGCCAGCAGATCCCCAGGGGCTGGGGAAGGGGGGTCTGTGGGGAGGGTGGCTGGGTTTGCACTGGGCTCTCCCTGTTCTGGAGAGAAGGTCTGTGACGAGCTGCCTCTCTGCTCTTCCCCTGCCAGCCCACAAGGAAACGCAGCTCAAAGTGGTAGGAACTGCAAGCCCGGCCGCAAGACACAGGACAGAGACAACAGCGGCTACCAGCTGGTAAACCCACCTCCTGCATCTTGGCTGGCAGCTGTGCGGGCAGAAATGGGGACCTGTCCCGTGGGGGGCTCCTCCGCTGGCTCTGACCCCCGACAGCTCCTTTCCCAGCAGCTGCTCCTGTTCTTGCTCTGACCTTAAAGCTTCTCACTTGGTCCCGTATCCTTGGAAGGGTTTGAATGGGTGTAAGCATCAGTACCTTGATGCTAGCCCCTGTATCCCCCAGCATGGAAGCAAAGGGAAGGGGAGCAGGGCTGGACTTACCCATAAAGGACCCTCCTAAACTGGTTTTGTTTCTGGGGTTGGCTCCTCATGGAAGTACATCAGCTATGAAGGTGCTGGTATTGATCTCAGGCTGGATGACTGCCCCACATGGAGCCAAAGCAGGGTGAGGGTGAGGGGTGCCACCCCCCCATATGTTGAGAAGGTGCTGAGTCAAAGGCCATGGCTGGGGCAGGGTGGTGGAGCTCAGCAGAGGATCAGGACAAGGTTGGCAGGAGGAGGGAGTGCTAAAAGGGGAAGCACTGAGTGATAGATGATGACTGTGTATGGAATATGGCAGGGGGAGGGAGTGCTAAAAGGGGAAGCACTGAGTGATAGATGATGACTGTGTATGGAATAAGTGGGAGAAAGATGGTGTCTGCTTTGCCTTGTGTCCATAAAACCAAAATGCAATAGTTTCAACAAAGCTAAAAGTGGAAAATATAATAACTAATAAGAGGAAAGAAGTTACCATTAAAAGGGTGACTAAACTGTGAATCTCACTGTCATGGGGTGTTGTCAAGAGCTAGGATTGTTAAAAATTGGCCTGATGTTTTAATCCCTCCGGCATTTGCATACAGTAAATTAAAGAACATTTTGGAAGGGATAGGTAATGTGTTTCATGGGGCTGGGGAACCTTACTGTAAACTGCCTTAACTCTCTCGGAAGCTCTGTCACTGACTGCTTTTAGAGAAGGGATATTTGAGTAAAAAAATCCTGGTAGGTGGTTCAGATACAGCAATTTTGATGCATTCCAAAGGAAGCATTAGGTGTAATAATTCCAGTCTGCATCAGGGCTTAGTGGTATTTCCTGGTAGCACCGGAGGAGGTGTGGATGCTGATGAGCCTGACTGACGAGAGGTGATTCAGAGGGCAAATCTGCTCCTCTCCTCTTTCCAGGCCCACCTGTGGGTTTTGTCACAGGCAGCTCCACTTCCCCAGAACCAAAGAAGTGGTGGGACCTGAGATATGTGGGGCTGCCGGTGGGGTGGCTGCCTGCCCTGGGCAGTAATGCGGGCACGGAGGTCATACTGCAGGCAGAGATGTCTGGACCATAGGAAGGCATCTAGCAGTGGATCGCAAAGGTCAGCATTGTCTGCCTTCACGTCATCAGTAATTACCCAGATGAGAGAGGAAACAGCACATTAATGAAATTAGCAAGTGGCATTTAACCAGCAGGTGCTATCACAGCACCCCAATGTCACTGAACCCCCTGTGCCACCTGGCATGAAACCTCCCCTCCTGGTGGTCCTGCTGATAAACCATCAGTTTGTGCTAAATGGTGCATCTCCAGGTGGGACAGGAGGTGGAATGTCCTCTCTGTCCCAGCAGCAGCTCTCCTCCGATTGCACCATTTGCAGCCATTGCAACATGTTTTATAGCACCCGGAGGAGGGGATGGGAACACATTAGTCACTCCTTCGTCTCGGTCTTTTTTTCAACACCTGGAGCAGAGGTGGGCGGCCGGGCTGAGGAAGGGGCTGTGTGTGTGCCAGGGAACAGGCTGCTGTACCTCTGACCTCTGCTGCTTGACACTTGCTACAACTCTGAAAACACCCTGACATGTTTGTAGGGTGGAGACCTAAGTGCCAAGAGGGGACCCCCAAAAAGCTACTCCTTGTGTGAGTTTGTCCTGGTTCTGCTATGCATGGTTTGTAAGGAAAGCTGTGTTTAAATTGTAAGGAAAACTGTGTCTCGTTGTCATGCTTGAGAGGAAACGCGAGGGCACCCTTAATTAGTCATAGATGCTCATATATGCTTGTGTCTCTGAACTCAGTGGGTGTCAGAAGTTGTGCTGCGTGTCGCACCACCCTCGGGCTGCTGTAGAGGTTTTTCCTTAATTTTGGCCAATGGATTTCATCTTCATTCTTGGAGATGAAATGGCATCAAAGCCCTGATAAGGAGGACTAGGGACAGGTAGCAGAAATTTTCATCTTCTTGTGGATCCCCAGTGAGAGAAATAAACCTGCCCTGGACCAAGATGCCAAGGTAGATCAGATAAGTGGGTCTGTGCCTGGCTGTGGGGCAGGTCCCCTTGTGAGTGAACACACTGACTTCCTCATTCAAAATTCACCAAGAAATTTTCTCTCTTATACTTAGGGCAGAACCTCGGTCCTTCAAGCAGGCTTTTGCGTGTCTTATCTGTTAGAAATAGAAATAAGACTAGCCTGGATGCAAAAGACAAAAGTACTTGTTTAAACATAAGGATTTATTTGTTTTCTGTTGCATGCTATAGTTTAAGACAACACATCAGCCAAACTATGGTTTACCACTGAGTTACGCCTCAAGGAAATGAAATAGTGTTTGAAACATAATTCATTGGGTGGATAATCCTTTGTGGATTTGTGGGAGATGCGTGCTTCCGTCAGCATATCTGTGTCAACCTGTGTTTTTGGCACTTCCACAGGATGACTGCCGAGAGTTTCGGGATCTCTTCAAGAAGGGGAAACTTTCCTGCACCAGAGAAAATGATCCTGTCCGAGATTCCACCGGGAAGCAACACAGCAATAAGTGCATCATGTGTGCAGAGAAGTTGTGAGTAGAGCAGAGGGGAAAAAAAAAATAGGTTTTTTTATAGACTGAGAAAGTAAAGTGGCTGCTGGAGCAACGTGGCTGCCGATGCCAGTGGATGGGAACACTCCCCCTCCTGCAGCCAGTGGTGGGGAAAACCTCTCACTCCCTGGAGCACTGTGGTATTCACTTTCTCATCTTGCTTCTCTTCCAGCAAAAGGGAGAATGAGCGGAAGTTATCTAACAGACAAGGAAAAGATAAGGTGAGATTAAAGTATTAGGCAGGTCAATATAAAACTTTATTGGATTTTCACCCAAGATAGAGAAAAGGCAACATTATTCTACTCGGTTGCTCTGTCTCTACTGATTTAATTTTGAGATCCACTTTCCTTTTCCTCATTTCTTGTTCATGCTCTTGAATCCCCCAAGTGAACAACTTGTGCCTGAATGTTATGGTCTAACCCATTGACCTGTGGATCCAGGGAGAGGTAAATCCCATCAGAATAAGAAACCAGATGTGCTGCACTGTCCTAAAACCCGGCTCAAGGGTGGAGAAGCCAGTGCTGCTCAGGGTACTAATTAGGTTAAAATGAAAAATCTGGGTGAAAAGCTCTGAAAAGTTCAGGAGATCATTATATTCTGAGAGGAGAGCTCAGCCCTGCACTATCTCCATGGGCCTGTGGCTCAGTTTTAATTCTTATGGTGCTGCCACTTGCCCCCTTCGCCCTGCCACCCCACAGCCACCATGCCCTGTGCACTGATGTTTTCCTGGCATAAGCAGTTCCATAAGGAAGGGGGGGGAAAAAGGTCCCTTACCCATGCTTACCTTTTGATTTCTGCCATGGCAGGGACTGGTACGGTCCCCTTAAGCTCCAGTCTTGGGGATAATCTTGTTTTGGTACTTTTCCTAATGACTTTGGCATGAAAAAATGGAAGCGTGCGTGAAATTTGCTGATGGTGAAGCTGGGAGGCAGTATCAGCAGAGGAGGATCAGCAGATCACTCAGGACTAATTGGATAGTGCTGAAGCCTGGAGTAATAGAAACAAGATAAAATGTAATAACACTGCAAGATCACACAGTCAGTGATTAACAAGAATTCGTGCTTGTCAGTTAGAAATGACAAAGGATAAGAAAGCCCTGCATTTATTAGTGGGTCAGGGATGCGACAGGCCGTGAAAAAGGCAAATGCGAGTCTTGGATGTACTCAGAGAGGATTTTGCAGTGGGGGTTGGGAAGCTAAAAGAGCTCTAGAGATGTTAGTTCAAAGGGAGACCATTTGAGAGAGGCTATTAGGGGAAGGCAGATCTGTCTCGGAGGCGGAGGATTGGGGTGGTGAGCTGGGCTGGTTCCAGGGAAGGAGACAGAGATGGGGCTGTGAGAGCTTTTCTGGGCTTGTTGAGGAGGAAAGCATCACCTGAACTGCAGAGGGGTGTGAGCACATACTGGTGATGGGGAGACACATGGAGGCTCTCGGGCAGCCACTCTGAAATGGGGTGTGATGTTTATTTCCAATGGGAGCAATGCAATGTGGCTGTTGGCCACAGCAGGTGACAGCTGGTCCTGCGCCGGATGATATCTCTCCTACCGATGGTTAGTTTGGCTCTGGGGAAAGGTGAGGGTTTGTACTCTGAGAGTTCTTCTGGCATTAGTCCAGCAGGAAAGCTGAGGAGCCGGAGGCTGAGGTGCCCTGGATAGGATGCAGGAGACAATGCTGGGAAATCCCCTGGCAGACAAGACGAGGGGCTGGAAACTTCTCAGCAAAGCAAAGGATGTGAAGTCTGTGACCTGCTAAGGACCTTAATGCAAGCTAGCTAAAGCTCTCCTATGCACAAAATGGGCAGAAAATTGGGAGTGTTAAAACCAATTTGTAAAAAAATAAAGAGTAAGTGGGATCCAGTTAGTTACCCTCTGTACTTGCTGTTTGGAAAGCGCTGTTGCAGTGTTGGAAACTGTTGAAATTAGGGGGCAAATTAATATGGTTTCTGTACAGTGATTCTTGAACCGGGAACAAATTAATCATCTACTCTCTAAGCAGCCTTCCAATGGTCATGGACTATTAAGTGTGTTTGCATTGTGCTTTTATGTTTTAACTGCTGCTTCTTGGTGGGTTCCCAGTGTGGTTGGTTTCGGGGGTACTATTGGTTTTGTAGATGAAACTATTATCTGAGCTATGATCTGGGAAAAGGCTGTAGCTGTGTATTAAGGATGTTGGGAGAAGTGGGAGGGACTTCATTACCGTATCGGTCACATCACTGGCATGCTTTGGATAGCCCAACAAGGGGAATAATAATTAGTCGGAGCATACTAGAAAACTCCCAACACGTGCTCTGCAGGCAGAGGGACCCATAATTTTTCTGACTCACTCCTCTGTTTATATTCTAAGTGGCTGGTATTGCACACCCTTTTCTCTTGTCCACACCCAGGCTCTTCTGTGATGCATTTGTGATGCTTCCACGCTTTCCTGGCAGGAAACCCCAAGTTTCTAAGAATCAGATCACTAAGATGAGGAGGACAGGGTGCCCTAACCACTGCCCTCCTTTTGCAGGATGACTGCAGTGAGTTTCGCTCCCAGTTTGAAGCTGGTGGACGACTGTCCTGCACGAGGGAGAATGACCCTGTTCGGGATTCCTCTGGCAAGCAGCACACCAACAAATGTCTCATGTGCGCTGAGAAGTTGTGAGTACGGCTTCCTCTGAGCAACAACAGAAAAGAGGGCAACCTCCTGCTGTGAAACAGCAGCTTTTCCCTGTGGAGCTGCATCTGGGCGATGCCTGGGGGAGGGTCCTGAATCCCAGAGGCCCTCCAAGAGATGCTCTGGCAGTAGGGCCCCACCATTGCCCCTCTTCTCACTTCTCTTTCAGTGCAAAGGGCTTGGGGTGGGTGGAGTGGTGAGAAGCAGTGCGGAGTAGAGGAGGAGAAGCAAGGTCGATAGAGAGCAACCCCTTTCCCAGGGGACTGTCAGGTGCAGGCAGCTCCTGAGGAGTTTCCCATGCATGTACTTTGCCTTCCAGATGCTCTCTCTCTACTCCCATAGAGCATATGCAGAAGCAGCCCTGATATGAAAACAGCCACCCCGGATCCAGGATGTAGCGTACAGTGGGAATGGTGAGGAGAAGAGGGAAGGCTTAGGGGTGGGAAGTAGGAACAGGACCACCAGGAGCAGGGACTGTGGATGGGGAGGTGGTGCCCAATGGCATGACGTGGGCTTACAGGGCAGCCCCGGGTCCCGGTGGCACTTGCACTGCCATAGCACTCTCTTTCCCTTCTCTCCTCTTCTTCCAGCAAAAAAGAAGCCCAAAGAGGAGGTCAGTCTGGTGGAACTGTTCAGCGCAACAAACCTTCCACTTCAGACCGTACAAAGCAGGTGAGATGGAGCTTGGAGCCTGCCCTGAGCTCAGACAAAAAGGGGCTAGCAAGAACCTGTGGCATCTTGATGGCCAGGGACTATCTGTGGTCGCCCTGGGGTGACCATGGTACTTGGGATGTTGGTGTCAGCTAACGATGGGGGTGAAGCAGGTTGTATTGCAAAGCCTTGCTCGTTTGTGGGATGGACCTATGCGTAAGCGTACAACGTGGGCGTGTTTGGACCTCACAGAACAGCCCCTCTTACTTTCCCAATGATGTGATGTTGTATATGAGATAAAAGGCAGGTTCAGACTCCCCACAATCCTGTCAGCCCTCAGATGATAATATTTGGTGGGTATTAAAGCCTGTATGGAGCAAGCATCAAACCTTGCTTCTCCAGGAACAGCCCCACAACACCCTGGATCTGGGAGGAGGAGGGGGAAGAAGAGGAGCTGCTTTAGCTTTGCTGCTTCTCTGGTTGTATAAAAATTGATTCTATGTTTGGTTGTTTAATGTGGTGCTGGCTCTTTTGCAGAACTGTGGTGGTTCAGGGTCACAGCAGGGCATGAATGATAGACGTCCCTTCTCATCAAACAGAGGGTGAGTACAGCAGCACCTGCAATGGCAGACTGTCCCTTCAAATGCCCCACAAGACCTGGCACTGGTTTCTGCCCCCATCTACCTATGAGTTTTTTCTTAGGGGTGGTTAGAAGGCTAGGAGCAGGAATGGTTCAGTAGCACACAAGTGGTGCTGCCTGCAACGGAGAATTGAACACTGATGTGTGGTGCTCAGTGCAGCACTTCTCCCCACTGGCTAAATCAGTGATTGGGGAAGAGATGTGTAGAGCGGGGCATGTTTCTCATGCAACCCTTGCCCCTTTTTGTCCTTGACTTTATTTTGCACGAAGCACCAGTGCTTGCTGTGCCCAAAACCCCTCTCAGGACACCTTTGCCCAGAAAACCCTGTCTCCTGGCCTGGGATGTGTCTGCTGCCTGGCCCTGGCTCACCTTCACCCGCTGGCTTGGAGGCAGTGCCTGGTCCATCATGTGCTTTCTGGGCATCGGGCAGGCACTCCTGTCTGTGTTATATCTGCTGGACCTGAGCAACACTCAGTTGCTGCTTCTTCAGAGCATTTGCTGCGGAGCCCTGAGATTTCTTGCTTTTGGCTGGTGTGGTCCCTTCATCTCCCCACCCTCCCAGAAATGCCAGTGGACAGACAGGACTGCAGAGCCCTGGGGTGGTCATGCACTTGGGCTGTGCACAGGGTGAGGTTTGTCCTGCTGCTGGCTGCCTCCTGTTAGCATGTGGCTGGGGCCTTCTTGCCCTCTTCTCTCCTGGTGGGTGAGTGGGTGCTGCCACAGTGCCAGCAGATCCCCAGGGGCTGGGGAAGGGGGGTCTGTGGGGAGGGTGGCTGGGTTTGCACTGGGCTCTCCCTGTTCTGGAGAGAAGGTCTGTGACGAGCTGCCTCTCTGCTCTTCCCCTGCCAGCCCACAAGGAAACGCAGCTCAAAGTGGTAGGAACTGCAAGCCCGGCCGCAAGACACAGGACAGAGACAACAGCGGCTACCAGCTGGTAAACCCACCTCCTGCATCTTGGCTGGCAGCTGTGCGGGCAGAAATGGGGACCTGTCCCGTGGGGGGCTCCTCCGCTGGATCTGACCCCCCGATAGCTCCTTTCCCAGCAGCTGCTCCTGTTCTTGCTCTGACCTTAAAGCTTCTCACTTGGTCCCGTATCCTTGGAAGGGTTTGAATGGGTGAAAGCATCAGTACCTTGATGCTAGCCCCTGTATCCCCCATCATGGAAGCAAAGGGAAGGGGAGAAGGGCTGGATTTGCCCATATAGGACCCTCCTAAACTGGTTTTGCTTCTGGGGTTGGCTCCTCATGGAAGTACATCAGCTATGAAGGTGCTGGTATTGATCTCAGGCTGGATGCCTGCCCCACATGGAGCCAAAGTGGGGTGAGGAGTGCCACCCAACCCTATGTTGAGAAGGTGCTGAATCAAAGGCCATGGATGGGGCAGGGTGATGGAGCTCAGCAGAGGATCAGGACAAGGTTGGAGAAGGTGCTGAGTCAAAGGCCATGGCTGGGGCAGGGTGGTGGAGCTCAGCAGAGGATCAGGACAAGGTTGGCAGGGGGAGGGAGTGCTAAAAGGGGAAGCACTGAGTGATAGATGATGACTGTGTATGGAATAAGTGGGAGAAAGATGGTGTCTGCTTTGCCTTGTGTCCATAAAACCAAAATGCAATAGTTTCAACAAAGCTAAAAGTGGAAAATATAATAACTAATAAGAGGAAAGAAGTTACCATTAAAAGGGTGACTAAACTGTGAATCTCACTGTCATGGGGTGTTGTCAAGAGCTAGGATTGTTAAAAATTGGCCTGATGTTTTAATCCCTCCGGCATTTGCATACAGTAAATTAAAGAACATTTTGGAAGGGATAGGTAATGTGTTTCATGGGGCTGGGGAACCTTACTGTAAACTGCCTTAACTCTCTCGGAAGCTCTGTCACTGACTGCTTTTAGAGAAGGGATATTTGAGTAAAAAAATCCTGGTAGGTGGTTCAGATACAGCAATTTTGATGCATTCCAAAGGAAGTATTAGGTATAATAATTCCAGTCTGCATCAGGGCTTAGTGGTATTTCCTGGTAGCACCGGAGGAGGTGTGGATGCTGATGAGCCTGACTGACGAGAGGTGATTCAGAGGGCAAATCTGCTCCTCTCCTCTTTCCAGGCCCACCTGTGGGTTTTGTCACAGGCAGCTCCACTTCCCCAGAGCCAAAGAAGTGGTGGGACCTGAGATATGTGGGGCTGCCGGTGGGGTGGCCGCCTGCCCTGGGCAGTAATGCGGGCACGGAGGTCATACTGCAGGCAGAGATGTCTGGACCATAGGAAGGCATCTAGCAGTGGATCGCAAAGGTCAGCATTGTCTGCCTTCACGTCATCAGTAATTACCCAGATGAGAGAGGAAACAGCACATTAATGAAATTAGCAAGTGGCATTTAACCAGCAGGTGCTATCACAGCACCCCAATGTCACTGAACCCCCTGTGCCACCTGGCATGAAACCTCCCCTCCTGGTGGTCCTGCTGATAAACCATCAGTTTGTGCTAAATGGTGCATCTCCAGGTGGGACAGGAGGTGGAATGTCCTCTCTGTCCCAGCAGCAGCTCTCCTCCGATTGCACCATTTGCAGCCATTGCAACATGTTTTATAGCACCCGGAGGAGGGGATGGGAACACATTAGTCACTCCTTCGTCTCGGTCTTTTTTTCAACACCTGGAGCAGAGGTGGGCGGCCGGGCTGAGGAAGGGGCTGTGTGTGTGCCAGGGAACAGGCTGCTGTACCTCTGACCTCTGCTGCTTGACACTTGCTACAACTCTGAAAACACCCTGACATGTTTGTAGGGTGGAGACCTAAGTGCCAAGAGGGGACCCCCAAAAAGCTACTCCTTGTGTGAGTTTGTCCTGGTTCTGCTATGCATGGTTTGTAAGGAAAGCTGTGTTTAAATTGTAAGGAAAACTGTGTCTCGTTGTCATGCTTGAGAGGAAACGCGAGGGCACCCTTAATTAGTCATAGATGCTCATATATGCTTGTGTCTCTGAACTCAGTGGGTGTCAGAAGTTGTGCTGCGTGTCGCACCACCCTCGGGCTGCTGTAGAGGTTTTTCCTTAATTTTGGCCAATGGATTTCATCTTCATTCTTGGAGATGAAATGGCATCAAAGCCCTGATAAGGAGGACTAGGGACAGGTAGCAGAAGTTTTCATCTTCTTGTGGATCCCCAGTGAGAGAAATAAACCTGCCCTGGACCAAGATGCCAAGGTAGATCAGATAAGTGGGTCTGTGCCTGGCTGTGGGGCAGGTCCCCGAGAAGCTTGACTGACCAGTCCAAAAAGAGACACTACCTCTTTACAAGCTTGGCCTTGCTGGAGGAGTGGTGGACGTGCCGCAGGGCAGAGGGGCCCCATAGCAAGGCTTGGTTTGTAAACGCTTTTAAGTCACGTAAAGAAAGGTCTTGAAAGTGAACCAGCACCAAATGTGATTTCTTTCTCTCTTCAGCTGGACTGTGATCGAATTCTGCACGGGGTAAAGGGTGGAAGGATTTTCTGCAGCAAATCCTCACAACCAGTCTGTGGCACTGATGGGAAAACATACAAAAATGAATGTGACTTGTGTTCAGCTGCCATGTGAGTAGGCGGAGAGATTTCAGTAATACAGGGCCATCCACCATTCCCGAGTGTCTTTTGCAGCACAGTGTTTGTTTTGATATATCATGACTCACTATCAAGTGTGTCCTTGGTGCCTTGCTGTTAAGCAAACATAGATCAAAATGCCTGAGATTAATCTGATGACAGCTAATTAAGATACACAAGTTTCCAGAGTCCCCTATTCCCTTTCTGCCCAATTGTAAGATTGTTTGGGGAGTAATAAATGCCATCGTATTGGAAGTAGCATCAAAGTATTAAGGAGCCCACAGAGGACTGTCATGCTGATGGCAGAGAGCTGCGGCATTGCAAGTGAATAATAAGCAATGTCTTGTCCTCCCTTTGCAGGAGAGCTTCAAACTACATCACGGTAAACTATCAAGGTGAATGCCGAAAGCCTGCCCCTGAAGTGGTAAGCGGCATGCCACGGCTGGATGGGGAAACATCCATCTTTTCCTTTCCCCTTGTGTAAACTCCCCTGTCAGCACCATCTGGGCTCATGGGGGCCTGATCCAGGTGGCCACAGTGGAGAGTGAAAAATCACAAGTACTGGGCAGTCGGTCACCATCTGCCCTGCTCTGCTCTTCAGCAGTAGCTGGGGGGTCAACACTTTGGCCCTGCAGGCAGGTTAACTAACAGGTTAATTGAAAGAACAAGTTAACTGAACTAATGGCTTAATTAAAGCCATGTTCTCTGGCTGCTCTTCAGCCATGTGGTGTAGCGTGTTCCAGTACTGTTAGGGTCAGCTGGGGAGTTGTACCGCAGGCTGGGAGGGAAGAGGAGTATTGGAGCCCCTGATCTCCTTTTTCTTTTTTTATTTACAAGCTTGGCTTTGCTGGAGGAGTGGTGGACGTGCCGCAGGGCAGAGGGGCCCCACAGCAAGGCTTGGTTTGTAAGCGCTTTTAAGTCACGTAAAGAAGGTCTTGAAAGTAAACCAGCACCAAATGTGATTTCTTTCTCTCTTCAGCTGGACTGTGATCGAATTCTGCACGGGGTAAAGGGTGGAAGGATTTTCTGCAGCAAATCCTCACAACCAGTCTGTGGCACTGATGGGAAAACATACAAAAATGAATGTGACTTGTGTTCAGCTGCCATGTGAGTAGGCGGAGAGATTTCAGTAATACAGGGCCATCCACCATTCCCGAGTGTCTTTTGCAGCACAGTGTTTGTTTTGATATATCATGACTCACTATCAAGTGTGTCCTTGGTGCCTTGCTGTTAAGCAAACATAGATCAAAATGCCTGAGATTAATCTGATGACAGCTAATTAAGATACACAAGTTTCCAGAGTCCCCTATTCCCTTTCTGCCCAATTGTAAGATTGTTTGGGGAGTAATAAATGCCATCGTATTGGAAGTAGCATCAAAGTATTAAGGAGCCCACAGAGGACTGTCATGCTGATGGCAGAGAGCTGCGGCATTGCAAGTGAATAATAAGCAATGTCTTGTCCTCCCTTTGCAGGAGAGCTTCAAACTACATCACGGTAAACTATCAAGGTGAATGCCGAAAGCCTGCCCCTGAAGTGGTAAGCGGCATGCCACGGCTGGATGGGGAAACATCCATCTTTTCCTTTCCCCTTGTGTAAACTCCCCTGTCGGCACCATCTGGGCTCATGGGGGCCTGATCCAGGTGGCCACAGTGGAGAGTGAAAAATCACAAGTACTGGGCAGTCAGTCACCATCTGCCCTGCTCTGCTCTTCAGCAGTAGCTGGGGGGTCAACACTTTGGCCCTGCAGGCAGGTTAACTAACAGGTTAATTGAAAGAACAAGTTAACTGAACTAATGGCTTAATTAAAGCCATGTTCTCTGGCTGCTCTTCAGCCATGTGGTGTAGCGTGTTCCAGTACTGTTAGGGTCAGCTGGGGAGTTGTACCGCAGGCTGGGAGGGAAGAGGAGTATTGGAACCCCTGATCTCCTTTTTCTTTTTTTTAATTTTTTTTCCCCCCCCTCCCCTTCCTCGGGTGGGGTGTTACTGAGAAGTGGAGAAAGTGGCCACCCAAAGTGCCTCTTGGCTGTGTGTAGCATCTCATTTCTCACTCCAAGGGTGTGCTGGAGAGCCAGCATATCCCCTGCATCTGTAGTGGGAACCTCAGAGCCCTGGGAGTGGGATGCTCACAGTCCAGATGTTTAAATGCAGGTTCAGGCTTGGATTTAATATATAACCTGGACATAGTCTCTGTGTTTTACCTAGGCTGTAGGGTAGGAGACTGACATGTCTGGGAAAACATCTGGCTTTCCTCCAGGGAAGTTGGTGAGGCCAGAAAGACTAGAACTGCATCAAGCAAAAAGGGCTCATTTTCCAAATAACATCCAGACAGACAGTTGGAAAATGAAAATTATTCTCTAAGTGACATACTTTTGGGAAAGGTCTTGAGCCTTGACATCTTGTGATCCCATATAGCAGATGAGTTAAATATTTCCCAGTTGTGCTTTGTCTTTCCACCAGTGGCAGCTTGGCAGTCTCCAGTACTTTTATTTGCAGCCAGGATCTGAGTTTTTGTCTCTTGAGTGCGTGGGCTGCCCCGTAACACCCAGGGAGGACTGTCCTCTGTGTTGGCATGAACTCTTGAGAAACTGAATATTCATCCCCAGGGAAATACTGAGATTTGTTCTCACTTTCCAGACCTGGAGAGAATCAAAATATTGAACCATCCAAATAGAGAAGTTCTGTAAAGTTTTGAATGGGAGCTTTGGCTTCTGAATATGAATTTGGTATCAATGTGTTTGTAGGCAATGAAGAGCTTTCCTGTGGGATAGCCACCATGCAATAACATCATGCTATTGGCTTTCTCTGCTCAGTGCCAGGGTGCCAGCAGATCTCAAAAACATTAAAAAGTAAACATCCCAGCTCCCCTTCCCCTCTTCTGTAAAGGAGCACAGTTCTCTGAACTTTGTTGAAAGTTGAAGAAATTGTGGCAAAGAGAGAAATAATTTTGCCTGTGATCATGTTGGAGGCCTTTGTGTCTTGACTTTTAGTATGATGGAGCCTCTGTTGGCTTGTGTGTTTCGGGAGCATGGGGAGACCAGGCACTACAAGAGCCTGTTGGTGACTGTGCTCTCACTGCCCGAGACAGATGGGATTGGGTATACCATGGCAACTGAAAAATAGAGAGGATTGCCACAGAACTGTGCCTGGTCTGGAATTCCTTACTCTTCTGTGTTTCACCAAGCTGTTGCAGCTCTCAAGCCTTTGCCAGTTAGAGGACTGTGCCATTTACGGAAAGTCAGACAGCTTGTAGCTGTGTCAAGTATTCCAAGGAGAGTTGGATGCAATTAAAAGGGAAAGTGATACGATTTTTTCCTTGGGGCAAAAAAAGCCAAACACAAACCCCCACGCACAATGATTTATTCTTAATACACATAAACAAAGTCACCTGAAGAATCAGATTGGAAATGTGTGGGAGCCCATTTCCTTGGAAAACCTTTTGAGTCCATCAAAAAATTTCCCTATTTCTCAGTTGGAAGCTTATGAACAATGTACAGAGAAATGTTATTTTCAGCACTGAAATTCATGGTCACTTGCAGTGTAATGAATTCTTCTTTTACTGAATATGCAGGCACTCAATCTGTGCTACTGAAAGCAGAGGGAACCAGCTCCAGCAGTGCTTTTGGCATCAGAAATGGTTTTAGACCATTGCAAGTGCAGAACAAAAATGCAAAGGCCTCATGTTAAATTTTGGAGACAGATAAGAAATGGTTACCCCAAAATGTAATATTTCCTTGAGTTGTATTTTGAAATTATCCATGGAGGATGCTGGGCTGCCTGACAAAAATGTGTGTCCAAGCTTATTCCTTCACAGCTCAGTGTCTGTATCCATTCCTGCCTGCAAAGCTCCTGATGGATTTCCAGGTGTTTCTGGGCAACTCTCCCAGCCTGGTGGCCAGATTGCCATCAGGGAGGGATGCTTGCAGGAAGGGATGGGAGCTGTGTGGTCTGCGAGAGATCTGATGCTAAAGGGTGTATCTGTGCACTGCTGTGGTGGAAAACCTTGCTGCAGAGAGAGCCTGTCCCCAGGGCCTCGGGCTGGCTGGTGTCTGGCCTCACCACCTTCTCTGTGCCGTAACCAAATTCCTTTGATCCTGTGCTGCTTTGCTGTGGATGAATGTAGATCTGAGTCCTGGATTTAGATATCTTTTTTGGTAAGCTAGCTGGCCACTAGTTCCTGCAGTGCTATGTCATACGGGTGAATTTATTGTGGGTCTTGTCAGTGCATTTCACTTTTAATGCTGCATATCTTCCTTTACTTGTTCAAAGGTTTTTCCACAAATCACCCATGTGATAGTCACCAGTCTGCCCACGTTAGTCAATAGGTCAGGGATAAAAGGAGATATCCAGCTTCTCCTTTTTTAAAATGCATTTATTAATAAACAGGTAACTTCCAGGTTTGCAATGGGCCATCCTCTTTTTCTTATAATGCTCTCTAGTCTGTCATGTTTCTTTTTAAGGTAGCAGAAGGAAGAACGAGATAAAAAAGCAGGATCTTACCCAGTTAGGTAGTAGGTGTGGAAAGCACCTAGCTTTTGGGCTGAAATTGGTCTTGTTTGTCTCGGCTGGTGGTGATCCAACTTGCCTGCCCTGGTGCCAGGCGCTGCCGCTGTTGTTTCGTGTGGCCACTGAGTTGGCTGGAGGGGCTGCCACGCCGATAGTAATGCTCTGCAAGTGACACACAGCAACGGTCGTGCTTGGGGGTGGTCTAATTTTTTTGCTTTTTCTTTCCAGAAGTAATGGAGTTCAGGCTGCCAGCCAACACCAGGGATCAGCGGTGAGCAAAGGTACAGAGAGGGGCAGTGATTTACCCGCTCCTGGCCTGCCTGTCCTCTGGGGGTTGTGTTTTCCAAGGGTTGGAGTGTCCAGCCTTGCCTGGGCAGGCTGCAGGGCTGGGACAGAGGGTCTCTGCAGCATGCTTTTCCCTCACCCTGCAGCCAGGGGATGGTGGGGCTGAGCCCACGGGGAATGTGCAGACTTTCTGGTGCCTGCAGTGGTGGCCTCTGCCCGTTCCTTTGGCCCTGGCTCTGTTTTTTCAGCTAAGTTGTCCCTGCGGAGCTTGGAGGATGCTGGCAGAGCATTGTGCTGCTGTCCCCCATCATGGGGAGGCAGGGGTGGCCCAGAGCCATTACAGAGCATGGGAGAATTACAGCTTTGAGGTTTCCTTGTGGTCCTTTCAGGTCCCTTTGCCTTCTAGGGCTATAGTAATAAACTGTCTCCCCCTGTTTCCCTAGGGCGAGTAAAGGAAGAGTTGATGATGAGCATCAGGGGAGCTGCCGAGTCCCCAGGACTGCCAGAGCTGCCTTCATCCCCTTCTGCAGTGAACGGGGCCCGTCCTTGCTCAGGTGGAGGGCGAAGGGCTGTGGGAACCGAGCGGTGTCTTCCCAAGTCTGCCCCACGCGCGCCGTCGCGGTCTCTGCCGCCTCGCTGTGTCTTTGCGTGCTTCTACAATAAAGATAACTCAGCAGCTTCATGTCACTTTTCTTCACTAAGCCTTGTGGTAGGGACAAAGAAGCCCCCACTCCGGCTTTACACAGCATGCCCCTTAAGCAATAAGCAAGCACAGAGGCCCCCGGGGTGCACCAGCTGCTGTAAATACCTGGTGAAGAATTGGACCCAAGGAAGAGCAGCGTGGTCCAGGGTTTTTGAGGAGGGACCAGGGGTCAGGTTCTCCCTGACTTGTTGTGGGGTCTTGGGTCAATCACCACCCTTTCAGCCCTTTTCTCTTGCCTGTATAATGGATATTAAAGGATACACTACCTACCTCAGAGGGTTGTTTTGAGATTTAATTGGTTTACATTTGGAAACCCACAGAGGAAAATTGGTTTTAAAGCACCCCACGTATTGGGCTGGCAGTTTGGCTGTTGCAGTTTGCCTGTATAACGGATATTAAAGGATACACTACCTACCTCAGAGGGTTGTTTTGAGATTTAATTGGTTTACATTTGGAAACCCACAGAGGAAAATTGGTTTTAAAGCACCCCACGTATTGGGCTGGCAGTTTGGCTGTTGCAGTGGGTGTGCTCTTCCACTCCCCTCATCTGAGGCACTGGGAAATCCAGACCACTTTGAGCAGCTGTGGGAAGTAGATATGCCTTGACTGGTCATGTTAGATGGTGAGCTAAGGTCTGCCCCACCAAAGCTGGAGCTGGGGACAGAGCTGGGAAGGTGGCTGGGATCTGGAGGTGTGAATTCGATCAGCAGCGTTTCTCCCTCTGGGATGGCAGAAGCACTGAGGGCACCCTTGAGGCAGCGCTGGTCAAGCAGAAAGCTCAGCCAACTTGGTGGCTCATGGACTCTTCACCCTATGCTTCTGGGTCACCCTTCTGCCTTAGCCTAAACTTCCCCAGATAGGGCCCTGTGGGCACAAGGGTTCAGGCAGTGCCCATTTCAGGAGGCATCTCCTGCAAGGAGGCATCCTTTGTTCAGGATCCTGGTGCTGGGGGGGTGGAGAAGTTCCATGGTGTTGAATGGCTTAAGCTATTTAAGGAAAAACATCATTGTTTTGAGATGTAACTAATTTACAGACAGTCCTATTCATTTATAGTCTGAAACTATTTTAAGATGAAGGCATGCCTTTGAGCTAAGGGCTCCCTTGGCTCCTTGTGGGCAAGTTATCTGAGAATGGGGTGGGATTTGCAAAACAGGAGGTTGTGGTGGTGGGTTAACAGAAGTCTGCTGGCAGTTTGCACGCACTTCCTGTACTTTCTTTTATAGCTGTTACTTAAAGCAAATACGTTCTTTATTTGTATAAACTTTATTGCAGGACATTTCCAGAAGACCTTGAGTGAACACACAGTGTTTGAGTCCATTTTAGCTGTGACCTGATCTGTAAACACTTTCTGTTGCAGATAAGGCTGGAGAGACTTTCGTTCAGATTTTGGCAGGATTTTACCTAATACCAATTAATTTCACTCCCACCAAAGACGTAAATTTTTTCCAATTAAATTATCAAATCTTTTTTTTCTACTGCAGTTAATGAGAATTGATTTTTAAACTCTCAAAATGCTTACGCACGCATCATATTTTATTTCTACTGATAATATTAAAATCTCATTTTAGTATCAGCAGACTCTGACATAAGTAGCTGTTAATATTTTTTTTTTAATGCTGATTTTTAATGTGAGCAAACACTGTGATTCAGAAATTATTACTGTCTATTTCTATGTGGAAAATCCCCTTGCCAAGTAGAGTCATGCAGGGTGGAAGTTGCCAGTTTGGTCCAGGTTGGCTCTTCTGGGGGATGCAAGGTTTGTCTGCCTTTGAGCTGTGATGAAACAAGTAAATTCTTGAATGTTATTTATGCAGCCTGAGAATGATGAATATCAGACAGTGAAAATGTTCTCTGATGATGTCTGCTCGCTGATTCCAGCTAAAATCATGTTCAGAGCCATCTACATGATTTCACAAAAGCAGTGCACAATTTGTGGCTTAAAATAAATTCTTGCAAATGGAAATCAGTGCACTTGAAAGCTATTATGATTTGTAGTGATTTCAAGTATTTAGGTTTTGAAATAATCACACATAAAACCTGCATTAACTGTGCTCCAAAAGCAATGAACTGATGAAGATGGTGCCCTAGTAGCCTCTTCTGTCAGTATTTGAGCACCTTCTGAGTTTCTCCTGCTGCCAGCAGGAATTATCATCCGCAAAAAATCGCAGCTGGTGGTAAGGCATCGTTAAATAGATTCCAAACCTGTCTGCTGAGCAGCGGTAGGACAGTGACTTGCTGAAACCTCCTGCTCTCTCATTAAGAGCCCTACCCGAGGCAGCAATGCCGACTCCTTTGTGCTCTCAGCAGCCTGCTCGCTCCGTCCTTTCTTGCTTTCCACCCCCTTCTGCAGATCGCTCCAAGGGCTCGCTGACGAGGTCTGTCCTGAGCAGCTCCAGCCGGGCTCCACATGAGTGATGCCACCCATTATTTCTATCAGGTTCCTGGGGAGAAGACGGCAAAGTGTCAAGAGGTATTGGGAATTTATTACCCTTTCTTCTGCATTTGCTCTTGGTTACCCTTTGTGTTGCCCTCTAATACGGTAATAAGGCTAAAACAGTCCTCCACCAACCTGGAAAGGTACCAGCACTCTGGGGAGTCTTCAGTTTGCTGTAAATTACACTTTATGAAGGGTGTCTCTTGCCAAGATCCACAGACCCCATGTGGTTCACAGTGGTTTCTGAGGTTTTGCAGAACTGGCGTTATGAACTGGCTGCTTCATTCTCCAGGCCTCTCAACGTTATTGGGTTTTGAGCTAAACTACTCTCTGCAGGGGCCTTGAGCCTCTTGCTCTTTTTCATAAAAGGTGTCAGTTACTTATGCAATTCTTCAGGGTGTGCAAGTGCTGCTCTTGGTATGTAGTGAGGACTGTTGATTCTGGCAGAGGACTCAGCAGACCTTGAGCTCACCATGCTGTTTCTCAATCCTCTGCAGTCTATCTGTGTGGACCCTGGTAGCTCTGCCCACCACCTCGCAGCTGCTCTCGCAGCCACCATGGAGGGAAAATCCCTGCATGGCAGCATGGTGTGGTCTGGCTGGGGGGGCACCTCTGGCTGTCTGACATAGTGCCAGAAATCCTGCAGGTCAGGGATGTGTTTGCTTCTTCAAGAACTGAGCAAGTTGTAATGCAGAAAGCCTGGTGCCATTTGCGGAGTGAAACCCCTCTGGGTCTGCTGCAGAACTCTCTTTCCTGTCTCTTCCCTGCATCCCTGGGATGCTCAATCCCACCAAACAACTGCTGCGTAGGGGTACCTGGGGGTTTCAGCATTATTTGCCTTGATGATCACAACTTCTGCTCCATGGCCCATCTGCCTTCGTCCTGGGGACTGGTGAATGGGTTTTTCTCTCTCTTCTCTTTAAGATGCCTGTTTAGCATCTGTTAGCACATCTGTCTTTTCCTATGAGGGCCTCCCTACTGCAGAGAGCTCTTGTCCAGGTCATTTCTTTGGGATCTCCCCTCTCCAGTCTGCTGCAGGACCTTCTGCTGCCCAGCCCTCCCACCGGGGCTACAAAACAAGAACCTTCAATGCTTTCCCCTGTGTGAAGGTGTGAGCAACCCCACTGAAGCTGTTCACTGAAAATAGTAAGATGTAAATGCAGCTACTTGCAAACTACAAATCCAGGTGAGAATTCACGATTCACCTTCATGTTGAAGGTCCCAAAAGGTGTAGTAACAACTGCATACTTGGTTCATGGATGGGAAGCATAGAAAATTTCTACTTATATTTCTGAAAAACAAGTAAGTTGGCTTTATTGCCTTCTGGCCTCAAAGGGGTTGCTTACTTTCTTGGTCTGTGTTGGTGAGATTCTGCCGAAATGGTGGTAAATGATTCACAGCTGGGACTAGAGGTAACCTGCAGAAGGAAAGGAGGACAGTGCCCGTGTCCAGATCTGCTCAGCCAGGTGAGTTCTGCAGATCCTCCCTCTCCTGGTATTCCCGGCAAAGGGACAATAAACACTGGATGTCAACACAGCATGACTGCAAGTGGGGGTTGCACAAATATAAGGGTGGAAACTTATGGGGGCAACCCAAGGTCTCCCGGTCCAGCCTGGGCGAGATGTGTTGCACCTTCTGCTCTGGTCCTAAAAGACTCTGTTCTGCTGGACAAGTGGCTGCTGGAAAAAGCTTTGCTGAATCGCTCTCTATGAAGCAGACAGCTCAGCTGTAGGGTTGCAGCATGGATCTTCCTTGTGCACTGGGCGGGAGACCAAAGCTGAGGACTATGTGCTTTGGCTGATACAGGGAACAGCAGATATGTGCTATAGCTGTAGTGATGTTTCTTAAATCCCAGTTCCTTTTCTAGATCCTTGACAAGTGTTTGCTGTTCTCTCCCCTTAATCTGTCTCCTATTGCAAACTATTCCCCAAATTTAATAACTTAGTTGGAAGAGAATTGCTGTGATCTTGACAGAACATGTCGAGTCAATCTATTTCAACTGCAGATTTGGTTTGCAAATAATTTCTCCTTTCTGATAAGGTTCAGGTGTCATCTCTGTGGACATTGGCAGGAATTTGCTTGACCATGACAGCTTTTACAGAGTCTAGCAATTAAGTTGTCAAGATACATTTTCTTCTGCCAGGAAGCATTAATTGATGATAGTCTTGGCTGGAATAAGCCCTGAGAGATGGATATTGTAATCAGGATGAACAGAGGTCCTTGTAGTCAAGGCCTGCATTGGTCCAAAGGTCTGGAGTCCTTGACACTTGGTGGAACCAAGATGAAGGACAGGGCAAGAGACACTGAGGGTGGATATCAGGGGGAAGGAATGAAAACAAGAAATATGAATAGAGTTGTCTCTAGTGTCACTAGAGATTAACGTACCTGGAAATACTGGCTTTTGGGGAGACTTTAGCTTTGCAGATGCATGCTGCAAACTACTAATATTAACAGAGCTCCTGGATACAAAACCAAATAGAATTTTCCATTAGGTAATCCCCAAATCATGGTATTGTGGATTTGCTTTTCAAGTGAGAAGGATGTTGGAGATGTCCTTCTCTTGGAAAATAAAGCTGGGGTGATCCAACATGAGCTCACTCTGTTTAAATTATGTAAAAAAATAGATCTGCAAGTAAGGATTTTAATTACCAAGTACAGAATTTGAAAGATTAAAAGTTAGTGAGAAAATTAGAGAATTTAGGTTCCCAATTGGGAAGACTGGGACTGGGACCGATCCAAAGAATGGTCAAAAACCTCCTTCAATAAAGGACAAAAAGGTGTTCAGGAAAATCCAAGTTCTGTTACCTTAACAGTGGGCAAACCTTCCAGAGAAATTTGAAGAAAACTAAAGATAAAAAGTGTAGAGGGATAATGCATACATTTAATTTTCAGGAAGGAAACTGTGCGTGGGCTAATGTCAATCTTTGCAATGTTGGCTGACTTCCTAGATAAAGGAAATACAGTACATCTAGTCTATGCAGACATCAAAAGCATTTGGCCTGCTGCCCTGTGGGATGGTGTCACTCAGGCTTGGCAAGGTGGGTCAGGAACCGGCCGTAGGGAAGGTGGTAGCAGTTCAGCAGAGGGTATCATGGGAGTTACCAGTGAACAGCCGAAAATGAGGGATTTTAGGAGAAAACTTAATATTTTTTTGCTCCTTGCTGTAGTACAGAAAAAATTGGCACATGGAACAGAGCACTGCTGAGTTTTTTAAAACGGGAGAAGAGCAGGATTTCTCCCACAGAGCACAGGGTGACCTTCTGGGCTGAAATTGCCTGGGCTCAAACTGGGATGAAATACAGCAGTGAAGAGTACAAAATCATGCTCTGAGGTTAAATAATGAGGTTTTTGGCTATCAGCTGGCAGCTCAGTTGAAAACTATAGAGGAGGAGAAAGACCTAATTGCCTTTAGCCAGTCGCAGGGTAGATGTGTGCCTGCAACATGCCACAGCCGTGCAAGGGGCAGCCTAGGGTTGGGACAGGTCCATCTGGGAGCAGAGGGGTCTTGGCACGCTCCCCGCTCCCCTCGAGCCATGCAGGCCCCTTCCTGGCATACACGCCTGTGTCAATCATTAGCTAGACATCTAGAGCTGAGTAAATATATTTTTGGCTTTGAATGTTGATGACAGACTTGGAGCGTGACCTAATAAGGTGGGACCACTTGGTATCGTGATGTGCTATATATTCCTGCTCCTACCTGCAATCTTCCTCTCCTGCACAGAGAGCTAGCAGGCTGCACTGGAGTGGTGCCTCTGTCTGCCATGAAGATAACAGGCATTTTCGTGAAGGCTGCTCTAGCCCTTTGCTGCTCCTTAGGTGAGTATTTCACGGGATATTGCAGAGACCTATCTAGCTGTATCAGAGCTGAATTTTCATTTTAGTAAAAGTGTTTGGGTCTTGTAATGTGGAGGAGAGCCTTATTCCATGAAGAAATATTCTTACTGAGAGAATTAGCCAAAAATTAAACTTCAAGACTGAGGTTTCAGCCAACCTCATACAGGCAACTGTTTTCATCTTCTTGGTTTGTAGGAGCAAATTGCTGAAGGACCAGGGGTAAAAAAGTAAAACTGTTAGAAATGGCATCATTATCCTTGTGAGCAATATAAATGCAAACTTTAACCCCTGTTTGCTCTGTAAATTTATTGTGCTGTTCCTAGTAACTGAGAAGGATGTGTTTGGAGATGGACAGTGTCAGTGGTCCACAGTCCTCTTAAACACGCATGTCAAATATAAAGTCTCTTAGGAGAGGTTAAAATTTAAGAGTACCAAATTGAAAGTACCTGTATCCCTTCCCTGTAACATCTTAGGGATGGATTAATATATCTGGTCTCCCCTCAAAAGTGCAATGAAATTTTATTTAGTAACCTTTAATGCATCCTATGACCCTTTACTGGCCTAATGTAAAATTCCATATTTTCCTAAACCAAATATACTAGTCAACAACGGCTACTGAATTTAACAGTTTCATTGAAAGATTTGCATATATCTTCTCTGCATATCAATAGTTTGATATTATTTTTTCTGTCTCTATTTTTTTTCTTTCAGGTATTGCCTTTGGAGTTGAGGTGAGCTACAGATCTATTTATTCCGTTCTATTCCAGGTTTATGGTAAAGTAGAAGCAGTATGTAATTACCTGATGAGCAAGTGGATTAAATTTAATGAAAGCTTGACTGTTCAAATAATATTTTCCAGTGCATGATTGAATGATATTGCCAATGTCATGAGAAAGTAAAAGATCCCTCATTTTTTACAATATTTTCAGTTCATTAAATAAAACGAAGAAAGCAAGAAGTAATTTTATAATCCTATTATATTAACTCTTAGACATAATTTAGTTACTCCAAGCCAAAGGCAGTAGGTTATCTCCTCACAAGGAATACTGTTTTAAGATGGTATGCTTGAAAGCATCAAAGCCTGCGATTCTGGTATTTTTTTCTGTACGTAAAACCTGCAGAAGCGTGTTCCTTGCACAGGTTTTTCTATACCGATATCATAGAGAGAAAAACAGCAGGGTCTCCGTGATGGATTTGTCTGCAGGTTCTTCCCACGCGGTTACAAGACTCCTGTAACTCACCAGAGACTGCAGCACGATTTGAAGCGATCAAATTTTGAGCTGAGGGGCTCCGGCGTACAGCCGGGCTCCCAATTACCAGCTGCCTTCATTAGGCACCGTCTCACCCACAGCAATCCTTCCTCCGTGCCCTGCCTCCCCCGGACCCCGGCAGGAAGGCATAATCAGAAACTTGTGTAGAGAAGATTCACTCCTCCTGACTGCCTGAGCGGATTCAAAATAATACCTCCAATTTACCTCCCGGCAGGAGCTGCAGGCGCTGTGGCTGTAGTGGCGGGAGGATGGATGGGGGCTTCTTCCCATGACGGAGCCGATGTTGGGTCTGATCCTCTGCTGCTTTCACAGGTTGATTGCAGCCAGTATTCCAGCGGCATCAGCAAGGGTGGGACGGCCTGGGTAGCTTGCCCAAGGAACCTGAAGCCAGTCTGTGGCACCGACGGCAACACGTACAGCAATGAGTGCGGGATCTGCCTCCACAACAGGTGAGCGTTGGTGGAAACCCAGCAGAAGATGCAGGGCAAGGGGCTCCAGGTAAGGATGGCAGCTTCATCCCCCAAAGGTGGACCAGGCAGAGGAGCACATGAGTTAGCAGCTGGGTGCCAACACTGCCAGCCTGGAGGTGATGCCGATCTCTGCAATCCCTGACATGGCTCTGTTTTCTTCTAGGGAACACAGGTCCAGTGTGGAGAAGGCACATGATGGAGAATGCGATCCAAAATCTATTACGGTAAGCCAAAGTCCCTGGAAGACTTCAGCTGTTTGTAAAAGGGGACAGTTCAAACACCACACAAGAAGAAAATGGAACATGCACAGCACAAAGGGAATTAAAATCTGATGACAAATAAAAGCTGAGAGGGTTTTTTTATAGGCTATCTGGTACCATGTCTCTGTGCTTTTTAATTCAAATCTGGCCTCTGTAATTGGGAATAAAATGAATAAGTCACATTGGCTGAAGATTGGAACTCACTACTTGGGTAGCTCTTAACAGGATTTTGTGAAGGACTTCACAAAATCCAAATCACAATACTTCTTGTTATGCTATTTTTTTTCAGCAGGAGAGAATTCCTACAGAACTGACTCTGGCTTCCACTTTTGATAGTGGGATTAGTTTGATGCTGGATTTGTCCCCAAAGGGTGAGGGACAGTAAGCAGACTACGTAGGAGTGTTATATCTTTATATCTAAAATGTGTTGGTTTGTTGTTTTTTTTTTCTCTATTCCTGCTATTTTTACAGATCGATTGCAGCAGGTACCGGAGCACTGAAATAGATGGTCACGTCATGGTAGCCTGCCCAAGGATATTGAGACCAGTCTGTGGCTCAGATAGCTTCACTTATGACAACGAATGTGGGATCTGTGCCTATAATGCGTAAGTCTTGTGCATAGAACGTCTCTCTGGACAATTAGTGATAGCTAAGGCTCTCAGAAGCACTTCTGTAAAACATCTTAGGTCAGATGTCTCTGTAGGTCACTTTGGAGGTGGCTGCTTGTAATTCTCCAGCCAACCCAAGTTTTCTTCCCCATTTTCTGTCTGTGCTTGTGGGAGCAATCACAAAAGAATCAGAGGACAACCCAGAGCAGAGCCACAAACAGATCGAAGTGTTACTTGTAACCCCTTATTACTCCTAACACTCAATTACCATGTGTTACGAAAATACTGTGCATTTGCTACTACCATCTGTGGGGTCTGTTCAGAGAAGTCAAGCAGTTGTAGTGTCCCAAAAACAGGTGGGATCTTGCTTTCTTGTCCCAGTGCCTAGTCTGTAATCAGTAAAGTTATTCTCAAGGCTTTCTAACCAAAGCATTTATTTCTTTCAGAGAACATCACACCAATGTCAGCAAAATACATGATGGAGAATGCAAGAAGATCGTCACTGTAAGTGCAGTAGAAGTCAGAAATCCATCTCTTAGGGCTGTTAATAGAGAGAATCCCAAGAACCCCACAGATTTCTCTAGGAAACTGCAAGAGTACGACCAGGCTTACGAGGGTCCCAGTTCATTCTTTGCCTTTCTGCACAATGAGGGTGGATTTTTCACCCTTCCTGCTCCAAAGAGAGGGTCACCCCACACAAACCACACCAAGCCTACAAAGGAGAAAGGAGATGGATATGAAATGAGAAGCTGCAGAACTTGCTTCGCTATGTACTAAGCTGGCTGTTGTGCCCAATGGGATGCCCAAGATTTCAATTGCCAAAGCGTTGTGCTGGTTGGCAGTTTTCTCTCGGGAGATCCACAAGCATTTCCACCCTTTGCATCAGGGACTCAAAACTCCCATGCTGGTTGCTTTTGCAGACATAGTGAGACCCATAAGAGAATAAGGCATGCATATTCCTAGAGGGTAGTTTATTGTATTATTGTATAGTGCCAACAATCTGGTGCCTCAGGAAGAGAAGCTTCTATATTTCAGCACCAAAATTCTAGTATGTTTTCTCCAACTGATAGATAACTGTTTTTTCTCTACCCTTTCAAACCCCGTGCTTAGCTACAGGGAATCTGAAGTGCTGGAGAAGTGGGGAGGAAACCAACACAAACAAAACAGTATTAGTCAGATTTCCAGCTGGTGAAAAATGTTTCCTACTAAAATCAAGATTCTTTTTTTTTTTTTTAAATGAGAATGGGCTCAAAATTTTGTATATGTTCTTCTGCCCGAAGGATCCCTTCTCCAAGATAGTTCTTTTTTTTGACTCCTAGAGAACTGGGATAATATTCAGAAAGCTAATTTCTGATTGAAGATTTAGCTTCAGTGTATCAGGGCTTTGTCCTGTTGCAGAAACAATGATGGCTGGGATGCAGTTGTGGATCAACTTCTCTTGCATAGCAAGGGCTCCACCAGAGCTAATTCTCATTATTTTGACAGCTTGACTGCAATAGGTACCCAACAACAACCACTAAAGATGGCAAAGTATTAGTATCCTGCCCGAGGATCCTGAAGCCAGTTTGCGGCACAGACGGCAATACATATGATAATGAATGTGGGATCTGTGCCCACAATGGGTAAGTGCTGTAGGTAGAGCAGGTCTTCTAAGTAGCCAGCAACGCTTTGCATTCCTGGGAACCACCCTTCTGCATTTCTGCTTGTCCCCGTTTCTTCAAGTCTCTTAGAGACTGGATTGGTTTTGGATGTACCTTGAATTTCCTTCTGATACCTTCTTTGTGCTCATGAGGGGAAGCTTGAAAAGTCAGGTGGCAGTTCCTTGAATTAGTCTGTGGGCTGGGCAGAGGAAGGAATAATTCAGAATATTGCTTTAAATTGCATGTTATGAGAATATGTGATGAACTTGTTAATGAGTAAGCTGATGTGGCTATTTAGTTCCTCAACTTTATTGTTTCCCTTTTCCAGAGAACACAGAACTCATGTTGGCAAAAAGCATAATGGAAAATGCAGACAGGAGACTTCTGAGGTAAGAATGCAATATAAGGCGTATGTCTCCTCTTAGCTGTATTGACTGAGAAGTTCCCTGAGGCTACATCCTCACTGAAAGTGAGATGGCCTGAAGCCTGGCTTTCTCCACACGTCTGTTAAGTTTTGTCAGTCCCGTGTTGAGGATGCCTACAAATCCCACCTGTCCTGAGGCAGGTGTCCTCTGGCCCCTCCTTACCTGCACAGCCCTGGCAGAAGGGCTGCATGGGAGCTAAGCACAGAGTTTTCATTATAAAGTCATACCTACAGCAGCCTTTGGGGTGGGGATATATTCTGGTGTAAGCACCACAGCAGAAGTTTTGGTCTGAGAGTATCAGCTGAGAAGTCCCAGAGCTGGTATCCAGGACATGCCAACACAAAAATGTGGTAGTTGGTCAGTTTGGGATTAGACCTTGCCTTGAGGATGCTCTTCAAAGATTTTGTAAGCGAAGTCCACATTCCTTCACTATTTTAGAGTTTCATTTATATCTATACTGCAGAATGAAAAGGGAAATGTGTTGTTTTTTTTTTCCTCTTTTCTTTTTTGGCATACTTTGTATTTGGGGTTGACCGAGCTACTTACCCTAGTGATTTGACATCTCACAAACTGTGCAGTGCTGTGCAGCTCCCTCTGTGCATGAGAGGATTCATGCAGAACGGACTCAGCCTGGATTTGAGAGAACTGAGATGTAGCACTAGCGTTGTCTCAGCATCCCAGAGTAAAAGACGTGGCAGGGGGTAACGTTGGGGTTTTTCTCAGGGAGCAAGGACTTCCCTAGGTTTGACACTCCTGCTCTTTGTAGATCAATTGCAGTCAATACCCATCAAGAATGATCAAGGGTGGGAAAGCCCAGGTACGCTGCCCAAGGATCCTGCTCCCAGTCTGTGGCACAGATGGATTTACTTATGACAACGAATGTGGCATCTGTGCCCATAACGCGTAAGTACTGTGCACAGGGGTGACTTTTGGGGTGACTAGCCATGGTCAGCCCTCCACATGGCTTTTCTTTTGCTACCAAGGTATCTGCATGTCTCTTTCTCTTGCTCTTTCAACTGCCTAAAGACCCTGTCACCCTGATTTCGTTCCCTGATGCTCTGTTTGTGCTCGGGGGGGAGCTGTGGGAGAACCAGCTCTCAATCTGAGCACACTGTGAAGGGCTGTGGTATTTGGGCAGAAGAAAGCATGGATGGGGCTGCTGCATAGCACACAGCGAGGAGACCTGATAGGTCTGTTTAGGATTACACTTGCTAATGACCAGGACAAGCTGGCTCATTAGGCAATCGGATGCCTCCTTTATCATATATATTGGATCTGAGTTTGGTTTGCTTTCGGTGGCTCCTGGGGGTCACAGGGTTCAGCTGGTGAGCATGCTAACACCAACCTCTCCCTTTCAGAGAACACGGGACTCAGGTTAAGAAAAGCCATGAGGGAAGATGCAAGGAGGAGAATACTGCTGTAAATGTAAGTAGATGCAAAACAACCACCATCTACTCCCTCTCCAGTCTCCGGGCAGAGCCTGGCTGGGCTCAGCACACCCCCCGTGCTCCTGGGTGCACGTTGGGGTGATGCAGGGGACTTGTGCTGTGGTTCACCCTTGCTGCTCATGGTGGCTGCTGCCAGTGAGCTCTACGTGAGGGCAAGAGAGAATGGGGACAGGCTGGGACTTCAGAAACAAAATGTCCCAGCACTGCAGGTCTCTGAACAGAAATCATCAGAGGCAGCCCAAGAACCGCTCAGCCCATTTTAGCACAGTGGGAGAGGAAGACAGAAGGCTGTGTTAGATGTCCGTGTATTCATTCAGTGCGAGGATTTCCATTGCAGTAGACAGGCAGGTTAAAAAATCCTCATGTTCTGGTCAGCCAGGAAAAATCTGGTCCCAGATATGCCTACAAAAATAGCTTTATTATCCTGCACAGTAACAATACGTGCTGATAATATCTCAATGCATTTATTCTGCTTATGCAGAGCAGCTCTACAGCACCAAAAATAACTTCATGCGTCCTGAGGGACTGCAATATATTTTCTATAGTAGAGACCCACTGTTAAAATGCCAGCTTTGCTTTAATTTGCTCTTGGGCCATGTGGAAAATACAGGTAATAAGAGACGCTGCATTGGGGAAACTGTGCAAAATGACAGCAAAGTGTCAGTGGCGCTTAGCTAGCGTAGGCTGACTTCCAGTAGGTGTTTGTCTATTTATCCTCAAATATTTAAACTGTTAGTTTTTATATCTTGTAAATATTTTTGCATTGGAAGCTGCTGAAACAGTTCTTGTTGCTGTTCTGAAAAAGCTGAAGCAAAATCTCAGATTTAGTTAACTATGTCAAGCTGGACTTAATGTCAAACACTTTAAATCAGATTCCTTGGGTTAAATGTTTGTTTTAAAACTTGCATATCCACTGCTCTGGGGAAATAATCTTTTTGGCCAGCTGCTCCTTTCTTCCCTCTGTTAGCAGACAACACCAAACCCGACTACAATTACTTAATTCATTTCTAATGGAAGACTAAACTTAAAACCCCTCTGATTTTTCTCTGGCAGAAGCCTTTACAATCTGGAGCACCAGAGTGGACAGACTGCAGATGAGACACCTCCGTCCCCCAGCAGCTGACCCAGCACTGTTGTTTTCTCTCCCCAGGTTGACTGCAGCATGTACCTGAGCAATACCAAAACCGGCGAAGCCATCGCAGCCTGCCCCTTCATCCTGCGCGAGATCTGTGGGACAGACGGCGTCACCTACAGCAACGACTGTGCACTGTGTGCCCATAACATGTAAGCCCTACAAATCACACCCCGAGAGCTCAACACAGTTACTTGTGGAGCAGTTTTAACCCTGCTTTTTCTCTTCCAGCGAATTTGGAACCAGCGTTGCCAAGAAGCATGATGGAAGGTGCATAGAAGTTCCCCAGGTAAGTGAAACCTAGAGGAAAATAAGAGCTTGAGTGGTGCTGATTGCATAACTTGAATAAAGACTGCTGGGGTTTGGGGGTGTAGCCTCCCCCGAGGGTCACAGCTTGTGCTGTCCTTCCTTCTGCGGGTGAATATCACCCTCCTGGCAGCAGGAACGTTGTGTGCTTCCTGCACGCAGTCAGGAAAAGACAGAGGAGAGGACAGGTGCGGAATGAGTTATGAGACAGGTAGCATAAATGATTTAAGGCTTTACAAGAAGAAATCCCTTTCCCACAGCAGTCTATCATAGCTGCCACAGGAACCGAGCAGTCTGTTTTGGCAATATGGGAAGGGGACGCAGAGGACCCAGGGTATCCGGTGCCTTCTGGATGCTTGCATTTTACAAAAGGGTGTTCTGCAAAGATTAGAAAATTGCCTGTGTTTTGAATGCTGATACCTAATGTACCAGGGAATTCAAACCCCTCTCTGTTTTGGTTTGGGTTTTGTTTTTTTTTAGTAAATGCAATGTAATTTAATGTATACCAACAATGAATCTTGTAAAAATACTAGATTAACTACATTTGGCCAGCTCTAAACTATTTACTCTCACTGGGGAACAGCAGAACAAAGGCATCTCATTAGCATGTGTTTGAAAGAGTCAACATCCCGAGTCAGATATTTCATTTCTATACAAACACACTATGAAATGTCATTCCTTTGTTTCCTGAGTACGCTCTGTGCTCACACCGGGTGAGATACATAAATCAGGGAGGAAGAGCTCGCACTGGAGAAACTGGGAGGGCTAAAACGCAAGGCCAGTTCTTCAACCGGTGTAAATCAGCCTCAACTGCTGTCAGTCTGGCTGGCAGATTTCAACACTCGGTGCTGTCCTGGTGCAACAAAAGGCCTTTCAGCACATCGCCCCTCCATTCTTATGGGCTGTGAAAAACTCCTTGGTCACAGTCGGCTCTCTTGCAGGAAGTGCATAAATCATGCCATTTTGATTCGCAGATTATTTTTGAGCTGCATTTGGTAATATCCTGGTAGGTTCAGCAAGGTAGAGGGGCATCATGATAAATAGGAAGTTGAATGAGTGATGTCTACCTTCAAGCCTTGATTCAGTCTTCTCCAGCAGAAGGCTATGAGAGGAAATTGCTAGTTTTCCATGAAGAATGAGTTAATATATAACCATAATTCGTCCTGTGGCAGATCCTAAAAGGCAGAGGCATAAGCAGGGGGGGTTGTGTCTGGGTGCCCTTGCACAGAGCAGAGCCTGTGCTGGAGCTTTTGCTGTCTTTGTTCTCCAGCTTGACTGCAGCAAGTACCCAACTTCCACGCTGAAGGACGGCAAAGAGCTGATGGCCTGCACCATGATCTACGATCCCGTCTGCGGTACCGATGGTGTCACTTATGCCAGCGAGTGCACACTGTGTGCCCACAACCTGTAAGTACTTGTCCTTCTGCTGGGGGGTGTTCGCAGTGGTGGTGGTTTGATCCATGAATGCCAAGTAATACGCAAGGGCTCTCTCTGAAACCCTGTCCTGGGTGGGTCCTGTCTGTCTACCTCCATTTTCCTGTTTGACCTGGTTGGTGTTCGACATGGGCATTCAACCCCAGAGCCCCACAAAGTGGGATGCATAAACTGGGGGGAGTGTTATTCCAAAAGACATGTGCCTGGTCCCTAAGGGCAAGTTCTCGTTAGTGCTGTACAGGCAATGCTCAGCTAGTTTATCTGAAAATCTCCTGTGCACTACATGGGAGAGAGGTTTGTTCTTGCACTGTGGTTGTAAAAGGGAAGGTTGTGGCTAACAATGGTTTTTCCATCCTCCAGGGAGCATCGGACCAATCTTGGCAAGAGAAAGAACGGACGCTGTGAAGAGGACATTACAAAAGTAAGTGGGAAAGGATGGGAACAAAGATTGAGATCCAATGTCTGTTACGCTCATGGGGGACTGTCCTCTGCTCTGGGTTTCAAACTGGAGGAGTGGTGGTATGCAGACCTGAGGAGATCCCTCGGGAAATTCACACTGGTCATAAAACAACCAACATCCATCCCACTGCTCTGTAACAGTGCAGGAAAGGACGTGGCAGTGAGCAGAAACAGTGAAATCTGCCACCAGGAGGAAACTTTGAGTTGGTTATTTATGGTGTTGTTATGACAATTTTGTTTCTCAGTGAGGTGTCATTCCTTATGCTGGGGGGGGACACACAGTTTGCTCTCAGGCAGGGAGACTCATGTCTATCTTCTGTGTGCAGGAGCATTGCAAGAGCTTCCAAGAAGTCTCTCCTATATGCACCATGGAATACTTGCCCCACTGCGGCTCTGATGGCAAAACATATGGCAACAGATGTGTTTTCTGCAATGCCTACGTGTACGTACCAGAGTAACCCCCTTCTTTTCATGATCAATTCCTGTACCTACTCTGAATGCAGGGCTGTTTTCATAATGTTTTTTTGACTAACTGCTTATGGGCATATACTGGATGTTTCTGGTGCACCATGACTTGTGCGAGGAGATGTTGGGGTTTTTTTTGCATTTTTAAGGGAAAATGCGAAGGGCAAGTTTCTGTGATCTGTACGTGGCCTCCTGTTTGTTAACTTCCAAGATATTTTACTCATTTTTACGTAATCTGTCCCACTAGCTCATCAAGGCATGTGGAAAGTACTTCACCAAAATGGATGGTATCAAATGTGTGAAACCTTTCATCTTTCCTTAATAATATTATTAAGATAATAATGAAAGGGAGTATTTGGGCTTTTGAAACAGTTCTTTTTCTCCAGTCAGCTCTAACCTAGCGCACTTGGGCCAGTGAAGTGAGGAACAGGGCTTCAGCACTGGATGTGCTCTGTGTCTAATCCTTCTCTCTCCTTTTCTCACCAGGGAAAGCAATAGGACACTCAACCTCATGAGTATGACTGAATGCTAAATCTATGCTGGAGTCCAGTCCAGGAAGACAAGTTCCCTTGTGTGTGACTTCCCATGGGCTGATCTTCCCCAGCAGCTTTCCTTCAGTTTTGTCTTGTTACCTTAGCTCCTGAAAAACTTGTTCAATAAACTCACTTGGCAACATTTCTCTGTCTTTTGCCCCTTTTCCCTGACACACTACTCATAGTGCTGTGTGTGTATCTTCCTGTTGATATTCTGCTCTACCAACCAATGTGCGTAAATCTTCTCCTGCCATGTGTCAGTGCCATCCCTGCTCTGATGAGGGCCTGGCCTCCTCTTGGAGCTCTCAGGCACTTCCTTACTCCTCGGAGTCTCCTTGTCAGTATTAGTCTCATCTAACCATTACTACATTTGTATGAACTGATCCCAGACTCCACCTTTATAGTCAGCATAAGGGGACATTCATCTCCAGTGTATGGTCCACCTCCTCCGCGGGGCAATGTCTAGGATGTGGGTGTTGGTTTGCTCTCAAGAAGAGCATTTTCTTGCTGTGGGCTAAAAAGGGACACTGGCTCCCTAGCCAAGAAGTGTCATGGTCCCACTGCCTGTGTAGCATGTTCCATGGAAGAAGAGGTGATCTGTTTCCAGCCTGTTTCCACTGGATTTGTCCTCAGTGTCAAGTGCTGTTGTAGGATATAACCTGCAGGAGGCAATGTCGAGCTCCCTGCAGGGTCACAGGCAGCATAAATGTCCACTCATGAAATACCTTGATTTATTAATGCAGCAGAATATCTCCAGGACTGGTGAGCAGAAGTCACCCCTGGGTTTGGGGGACAGCCCTGGTATATCACTGCAGCTGCCCACCTTCTAAAGCCATTTGGGAAGGAAAAGGATGCAGAGGTTCACTTGTCACCAGTCTTAACCAAATAGATGACAAGTCATAGGAAAGAAACTCTGCCTGATAGTCATCTTTTGCTTACTTTTTTGAGACCAAAGAGCTCAGGGCCTGGTGATACATTTGCTGTCACTTTGGTGTCCATATGGCAAGGAGGAAGTGGGGCCAAGGGCAGCATCTGTTGGACACATAGGTACAGCCACTGCCACTAGCTCCACACCAGGTCACCAAAGCTATTGCGAGTCATATATTTCAGGGTTAAAGGATTTCTTCTGGACTACAGCTAGCCCCTCCCTGATTCAATGTCCCATTGTAGTTTCCCAGAGAATAACACAATTATTTAGATCAGTTTGGAAAGTCACTCTTTGAATTGTCAGGCTAGAAGAATAGGCTGAAGGCAAATGTTGCTGACTTGGAGATACTGTGGGTATTGTACCAGGGAACGAGGCCATAGTACCTCCGTGCCATTAGTGTCCATGGCTGGCATGTACTTTTCAAGACGATTTGTAACTAACAATGGCTTATTGTAATTTTCCTGGGTCTGTGTCCTAATGTAAACGTTCCTTTGGTTTATATAACCTTTTTGCCATTTTCTGTTAAGGTGTTTTTGCAGAACATGATGCTTTAGTCTTGTTTAAATGTTATGTGGTTATCCTCAGGGATAAGACCTGAATAATTTTTTTTTTTTTTTTTTTTTTTTTTTTTTTTTTTTAAAAAAAAAAAAAAAAAAAAAAAAAAAAAAAAAAAAAAAAAAAAAAAAAAGTTCTAGGAAAAATATTAAACCCAACGAGGCCATAGTACCTCCGTGCCATTAGTGTCCATGGCTGGCATGTACTTTTCAAGACGATTTGTAACTAACAATGGCTTATTGTAATTTTCCTGGGTCTGTGTCCTAATGTAAACGTTCCTTTGGTTTATATAACCTTTTTGCCATTTTCTGTTAAGGTGTTTTTGCAGAACATGATGCTTTAGTCTTGTTTAAATGTTATGTGGTTATCCTCAGGGATAAGACCTGAATAATTTTTTTTTTTTTTTTTTTTTTTTTTTGTGGACTTTGGCAGACTTTCACTCGGAACTTAGCTCTGATCGCTGGCTTTTGCAAGCCTTTGCAGTAAAGCTGTCAGGATCCGACTGAATGGCATTAGCTGGGCACAGCCACGCCAGAGCCTCCTCTGGGGAGCAAATTGTCTGATGACACTGAAGGCAAACTTGAAGTCAAGGAGGCACAAAGTTGAGATTAAGTTGGAGCAATCAAGGAAAGAAGCCAAAGTGGCCATTAGACAGACGTTTCCATGCAGTATTTGCCAGCAGGTTTCATGTAAAAGTACATAACGGAATAAATCACTAAAACTGGGCCAGAAAATTGGAAAAGCCTGACATTGGCGTTTAAATATCCCCCAGGCTCAGGGGGTGTTTTATGAAGCAATACAGCTCTATAAAAGTAGGACAGCCGCCTTCTCAGGGACGGAGCTGTTTTCTGTGCCTCTGAGTTGTTTTTCAGCTGTTCTAGGGTTATGTACTGAGTGAGTGTTAATTAGATAATTTATTTTTGCTTTGTGGTGATGAGGAAGCTTATAAGTATCTAAAGGGTGGGTTGAAGGAGGATGGAGCTGGATTCTTTTTCAGTGGTTCCCGGTGACAGGATGAGGAGCAAATGGGCACAAGCTGGAACATAGAAAGTTACATTCAAATATGAGGAAAAACTTTTTTATGGTGAGGGTGCCAGAGCCCTGGAACAGGCCCAGGGAGGGTGTGGAGTCCCCTTCTCTGGAGATTCTCAAGACCTGCCTGGATGCAGTCCTGAGTGATGTGCTCTGGGCAACCCTGCTTTAGCAGGGCAGTTGGAATAGGTGGTCTCTAGAGATCCCAACAATTCTGTGATTCCATGATGATCAGGACAAGACGAGCACATTCAAGAGGAAGCGTTGAATTTTTGTGGTTTAGGAGAGATGTAGAACAATAGCAGGTTTAAAGTGTCACTGAGAGACTCGAAAGGTGGTTTTAAGGTATGGGTGACTGAGCTGGGTGCCTGCCCAGCTGTAGATAGAGGAATGTCTGGATGGACAGATAGAGATTTCTGTGCTGGGCAACAACAAGAGATCATCTCCTGATCTCAGTGACTGCAAATAGATTCAGTAACTGTCTCCAGTGTGAGGGTGAGAGGCGCTTTGGTGCTGCTCAGCCTGCTGCTCCATCCCTGCTCTGCTGCGTAACGCTGCGCAGCCCCGAGGCTGACTCTCTCACTCACCTCGGGCAAAAGCCCAAGCAGCTTCAAAATGGCCAAGTTACTCTGAAAAAGCGTTCAACTGTCCTGCTGGGAAAGCCTGGGTTTTAACTTGGAAAAGGGCACTGAAGGGATCAGACGCAAGCGTGGATTTAGTCCTGCTTCAATGGAGTTTTATTTTTTCTCTCTTGCTGTGAACAGAGACAGTTGCAGGTGCAGCCTTATACCCTCAGTCAAGGATGCAGTGAAGAAAAAAACTGACTTTCCAGTGTCTGCTATGGCTGCAACATCGGGCATCTGATCTTTACTGCCAAAAGGCAGCTGGCCCAGCTCTGGTCGCTGCCGAGCCCCCGCTGCTGCAGCCCTTGGGCTCTGGAGAGCAGGGACCAAGCTCCTCAGCTGCCCCAGGGCCTGACGAATTTCAACATGTTTCACGCCGATGACAGTCCAGCCTCAGGATTTGTGACTTGTAAATGCACCGGTACATATCACAGAGGCAATATTTTAAAAATATAAACGTCTTCTTTCTTTCCTTGTTTGTCTAAATTATCTTTATAGCCTTATCAATGTTTTCTGTGTCTACAGTCATTTTTCTTACAACGCAAACAGAAGGAAGAATGAGGTGAATCATTTAATTCTTGATTTACAAGTGGGATTTAGAAAACAATACTTCGTCTTTTCATATTGAGCCGAAAGTTTTTTTTTTTGCCATTTATCAGCACTCACCCATCTGTGACATGAAAAAAAAACAACCAACCCCACAACCTTTCCCTGATAGTGTCTTTATCTAAACTTCATTCAAACACTTTACAAAAAAAATTTATACCTTTCAAAATTATGTTTGTTGATAATTTACCTTGTATTAACTTTTCTTCACATTTGCTAGAGAGACATGTGGATGGACATAGAGGCTGCGTCACTCTCTTGAGAGGTGCTTGAGCATGACAAGGCTCATCCCACTGATTTTAAAACCTGTTCTCTTTCCAGCATAATATTTAAATTATTTTTTAACCACTTCTATAACTATGTATTCCTTAAAAAAAAAGAAATCCAGAAATGATGGTACAAACTCATTGTATCGGCCACACAGGTCTATTTAACCAGCTTTTAGCAAAGAAAATCTCTTGGGAACTGAAAAAAATTCCTCAGACTTCTATATTTAAGGAAATATAATCCTGGTATCCACCCATTAATCGTTCATTATGCTCACACTCCGAAATGTTCATTCTCTTGCTGTAATTTAATGTTTGGGACAATTTTATTTGATTCTTTGCCATGCTCTGGGCTCTGGTTGCATGTGCTCCGCTGATCAACTAGTAGATATGAAAAAATCAGATATCAGTGGAAGGGAGGCTGTCTCCAGCTGGCAGACATCCACTCAGCCTAGGAGGGTTTTCCAGATTTTCACCAGCTGAGGTGCAGCCCCATAAGCTTAAACATACTGTGAATTTGCAAACAAAAAGCATTCGCATAGCGTGTTGCTTCCTGGCTATTTTTCATTCAGAGAAGCGAAATGTTAATTTCATTCAAAGAAAGAGGAATGCTTGGAAATTTATTGCTTTAAACTCTTTTTTCCTCTGTTCTCTTTAAGGTTTAGCCATAGCACATGCCCCGGGAGCATCGCTGAGGATGGCCAGTCATGGCCCCCTGGCCAAGCGCCGGAGCAGATCTGTGGCACAGATGGTTTCACTTACACCAATGAATGTGGGATCTGTGCCTGTAATGTGTCAGTCCGATGGAAAGAACATGTTTTCCAAGCGACAGTCCCCTGGCCCTCTCCCTGTGCTTTTCCAGTTTATCCTCCTTTTCTCTCTCTCCACTTGCTGTTTGTGCTTGGGGGGAATCGTGAAGATTTAGCAGAGAAAAAAAACAGCTGAAGAAAATAGCCAGTGTGGAAATCCAAATGGTGCAGCATATTCAGATGGCCTAGGTTTGTTGACTGATATGATTATAATAGTCAGAGACAGTAAAACGACTTCATTTTCGGTGGTTAACTCACATGAACTCTCCTTCACTTGTATCATTTGGGAGTTTTATTTACATTCCCAGCATCCATCCCCCTTTGGGAAAATTGTCCTACTGAGTCTCTAATGGCAGAATTTCCCTTCTTCAGAGAACGTGGGACACCCAGGGACTCGGGAACAGCAGTCAACCCAGTGACTAAGAATGAAGGCAAAGCAAGAGGCAGCCTGAACTCCCATTGCTGCCCGTGGCAGCATCCCAAATAATGTCAGCCGAATGCTGAGCAGGCAGCGTATGATTGGACGTAAGTGATGCATATACCTTCTGTTGATATTTTATCTGGCAGTGGTTTAACGCTAGCTTTCTAATATTGCTATTCTCCACAGGCTGTTTTCAAATGTATCAAGAGAAGGATGGCAGAAAGATGCAAAATACAAGACAAGTGGCAGCAATATTTCTTTGCTATGCAAGCACGCACAAACAGCCTTCACTGACAGCACCAGGAAAGTGCAGCATAACCTGTTTTGAGACCAGAAAAGGAGACAGACAAAACCTTTGCAGCTCTTAGTGCATTCAGCTCTCCTAAGACAAGGGTTTTTTTCAGGTTGCAAACAGGGCACAGTGCCCAAGCCGGGGTATGTAGGGGCTGTATGATCGCATACAACATAGCAGCTGTCATACATGTACAAAACATATTAAGTAAATAATGGTATTATTCTGCTAGTGCAATAGTTTAGAGATAGTAGAGGTCCTGATCTCTACCTCAGTCTCTTTGACATAGCAAAATCCCATAATTCAGGAGCATGCTCCTTTCTGTCACCACCAACGGTGCTTCATCCCCGTCCAGCTGCAAAGAATCAGCCAGTGGTCCCATTAAAGCTCAACTCTGCATAATAAGTGCAATTGTTGCCACTTCTTTTGATGTTAATGATGAAGGAAGAAGTGTTCAGTACTTACGATGTTCACAGTCCTTTAGCTGTAGAAACTCTTTCCATCCAGTTCCTCCTGTTCCAGCCAAGCGTTCAGCCATGATGCATCAAGTGTTCAAGTTATAGCATCATGATGCATCCTGTCTCTCACCCTGTTCTCTCTCTTTCCCATCAGGGAGTGCAGTGGATTTTCATTCTTAGCCTATTGCACCCTAGCCCTCAGAAAGGAAATCCCCTGTTGCTGCTTTATTTACAAGATCTTGCTTAAAAAACAAACCATCATTTATCCCAAATCCCAGAGGTTCCTAGTTTTTTTCCCATAAATGAAAGCAACAACCCTCATTTGTCTTTTCCAAACGTTGTTTCTCATATGGATTTTCGCTAATTTGTTGGCTGATAAGGTGAGATCTGGGAGCGTGTTTTTGTTCAATGCTTTACTAACTCCTGCATTGCCTCGTCCTATGGTTTCACATGAAAAGAGAATTTTGTCTGTGGATGTGACACATTGATGTTTCTTGGGGCAATTAATAGGCAGAGTGATGTCTCCAGGTTACCGTGGTAGTGATGGACTGGTGCCTCTAGGAACAGGTGTTTTGTATTCCTGGTTGCTTCCTCCCATATGGGGTTCGTGCAGGGAGACACACTCTTGAAGTGTTTATCTAACTTAAAAAACACTTTAGAGTAATTTCTCTCTCATACATGTCATTATCTCTGTAATAAACTTCTGCACCTCTAGCTCCCTCAAGCTGGGCAGAGTATCAACTTCACTGTCCTGAGCTTGCATGAAGCAGATCCCAGATCATGGCCCAAATGGCTGTGGAGCTCCAGGCTGATGGGGATCTCATTCACAGATCTGTTTGTTTTGAGAAAAAGGAGACTGAGAGGTGACCTCATCGTTCTCTACAACTACTTGAAAGGACATTGTAGAGAGGTTGGTGCTGGTCTTTTCTCACAGGCAATTAGTGATAGAACAAGAAGGCACGGCTTCAAGCTGCAACAGGGTAGGTTTAGACTGGACATTAGGAAGAAATTCTTCACAGAAAGAGTGGTCAAACGCTGGAATAGGCTGCCCAGGGAGGTGGTTGAGTCACCATCCTTGGATAAGTTTAAGAGTCGTTTAGATGTGATGTTGGGGGATATGGTGTAGGGAGGAATTTTGTAGAGTAGGGTGGATGGTTGGACTCGATGATCCAAATGGTCTTTTCCAACCTAGATGATTCTATGATTCATTCACAGACCTGGGGCTGGTCTGAAGGCCCTGAGTCCAAGGTTTTGGCTGTTTACTCAAGGAAATTCTTCCTCAGTTACCTACTGCTCCAGATAGAGCTCAGAGAACTTGTTATTCCAGTTCTCCTGACCTCTGATCAAGAGCCCAAAAGGAAACTATCATTCCTTTAGAGCCAGTCCTCCCAAAAAAGGCACCAGCTTGGTGTGTTACTTACCAAGAGGGGGGAGATGTAAACATCGAAGGTTAATTATCCTCTTGTCAAGAACACTTTGTGATCTACAGACATGTCTGTCAATCCTACAAAAGAAAACTGAGGGGAGTGAGCACTGAAGGCATGTTCCTATGATAAATTAATGAGTCTTGGCAGCTCACTGTGATGAGATGATCCCTGTGTTTCATGGGAGACTGCAACCTGTCTTCCCAGACAGCCTTGCCATAACCTCCGTACTGTAGTTGCATCTGGAATGCTTATCCCTCGTTGCTCTCCAGTGCGGCTGTCCAGGCATCAAAGGATCTTCCTTGAGGCCTTCATATTCCTCTTTGCTGCTCAGTAGCATGCCACAATTGCTTATCCCAAACATATTGAATTACTTTTCCCAGCCCTGCTAGTTAGTCAATTAAAATATCTTCTGCCTATGAGCCTCTCTTGGCAATGACACTCTTTGGTGGCTTGTGTAGCTGAAATCCAAGGGACACAGCCACGATCCCCCACCGTGTGCTATTCTGGTGACGTACGTGCTGCTAGATGACTGGTAGCTTGAAAATGCCTCATCTGCTGTCCTTTGGAGACGTGCTCAACTATTCCCCTGGTTTATATAACCTCAAAGCAATTTGCTTTCATGGCAGAACACGCTTATTCATTCTATTTTAACTGTGCATTGAGCTATAAATAATGTCTCTTTGCAGATAAGAATCTATTGAGTTTCTTAATTTTTTTTTCTACCTTTGGAGGACTTTCTCCTGACCTCAGCTCCTGAAGGAAACTTTCCCAGCCTTAGCAGTGAAGTTGCCAGATTAACTTTCTCCTGCCGGGCAGCCATGAACGGTGTCAATCCCAGGTTGGCTGCTCCTTCCCCACAGCCACCTCCTCGTTGTTCCTGCTTGGGCTGTGGCAAAAGATGAAACGAGCACTCAGTGGTGCACAGATGAGATCACTGAAGTGTCAGGAAAACTTATTAAACCAATGATTTCCTCTTCTTCTGACCAGCTGCAGGATAACATGTCCTGCATTACCTCCAAACCACTTTCCCTGCAGTATGTCCAGTTCAAAGAGTAATAACTGTTGTCCAGCCAAATGTTCTTCTGTTTAGTGCTTCCTTTTTCTGCTGCTCATTCTAGCATTTTCCTGCTTTCATGTGAGTAACTTTTGCCTTCTGCAGTGAAGCCCTGACCTGATGACCTCATACAGACCTGGAGCACAGCACGAGCCGGAGCACAACACAAGCTGGCAAAGGTGAGAAGGGAAGGTATGAGACAAGCTGATGATGCTGAGATACGCATCTGGTCCAGGTTGCAGCACAGCAGTGAAGGGGCTGCTATTTTGACAGCTGCTTTTCTGTGGTGTAGGTAACTTTGCTGCAGGTTCAAATGCTGATGCTCTTCTGGGGAAGTGTTGTGATGGTAGGGGCCTGTTGCACAAGTGGAGATGCTTTGAAATAATTGAAAGCTAATTATATTCTCAAATTTGAATAGTTCGGTGTGGTTTTGCTTTTTTTAAAACTGTTACAATCTACTCTTTTTGTTGTACACATTACTGCTCATTCTCCATAAAAAGGTGCTGGGAGGTTTTTGTACCTTGTGGCCCTTTAGCCAATGTTGTAGGAAAACTTCTGGGTCATGGAGAAGTATTACATTCCTTCATTAATAAAAACCATCTATAGGAGAGAGCATTATGTAAGTTCCATATATATAATATCAGTCACGTTGGAAGAGCTCTCCAGAATTCTTTCGTCCAACCCCTGCTGAATGCAAAGCCAAAGTCAAAATCCAGTCAGGGTGCTCAAAGCTTTCCTTGTTCAGCTGGGTTTTCAATATCACCGAGGAAGGACAGCCCCTCTGGTTTCTTTGCCACTGCTTGACTACCCTTGTGGTAACACATTCAGTCAGAATTTAATCCTTTTACTGTGCAGCTTTGAGAAGACTGTCTATAGCCCCACCAGGGAGCTGCAGACAGCAATGTGATGGCCTGTAGCCATCTCTACTCCACGCTGAACAAGCCCAGCTCCTTCACCTTACCCCAAATGTCCTGTGCTCCAGCCCCTGACCAGCACCTGGTGGCCTCTGCTGAACTCATTCCCATGCATCAACATTTGTCCCCGTGGTGGGGCCAAGTACATTTAATTAATTGCATAAGTAATGTGAAACCACGTTAGCTTTCACCTGCAGGGTACAAAGTTCTGCACATGGTCTTATTAGTTCAGGAAATCATTCACTGGCATTACCTAAATCAAGCTCTATTTAATAAGTTCATAAACACATGGATATGTTTTCATACTGATATGTTTTAATCATGCCAGTGACTTTGTTTGGTTTATTGCTTAGTTCAAACGGTGCCTTCGGGCACTAGGTGAGAGACCGATCTTCCATTTGTTCTGTATCGGTTTCTCCAGGCCTATGGCTCAGTACAAATAGTTATTGGCCACACTGCGGCCAAGAGAAAGACAAAGATGAAAACTGCAGCCTAAATTGTATTTAGCAGGCATTTTGGAGTGATTAGAGGCAATTTCATGAAACAGCTACAACTAATTATTGTTATTTCCCACTTTTACAACAACTATTTGTTAATTAAGTAATGTGACAAAACCCAGGGATGTTTGGAAAAGTGCTTTAAATAATTTGTCATTCATTTATCAGTGTATTACTTACACTGGGAAGTTGCGTATCCACTAAGAAAATTTCCCAGCATGAGTTTTGATTCTTGCAGAGAATATGAAATTGATACTGGGAAAAACCGTAATGGGAAATTTAAAAGAAGAAATTCCTTGGGTAAATGAGAGAGGATATTGTATACTGGAGGTGTATGGAGGCCTGGTGTCAGCCTGCAGACCCTCTGGTGCTCAGGACCACAATATGTGGTACCCCAAGATGTGGCACTGCCTTTGCTTACTTGCAGATCTCTGCACACACGAGGATTTTCCTTTAGCCAAGGGGTCATTAGCCATATGCTGCATCTGACTTTGAGGATTAGAAGATGGTAATGAAGTGGATTACAGCACGAGATCAGCGGTGGGATTGCAGACCAAATCCCCTTTCTCACTGTTCTTCCAGGAGTAGCTCAGAACTGAGCAGCCTGTCCTACAGCATGAGCTTAACCAGCTGTGGGATTTTTCCACACTGTTATCAGAGGTGGGATAATGGCTGCGGACGTTGGCTGGCTGGAGGCTGTGCTTGAGTCTGCTCCCTCTGCTGAAATTTGGTGATTTCTTGGTGTCATTTTTGTGGCTTGCCCAGAGGGAGTACTGGGCGGCTCAGGGGAGGCTGCTGTTTGCCAGTTAGCACTTAATTGCGACAGGCTCAAATCTCCCTGCAGTGTGTCTGTGGGTGGGAGTGTGAAGGAATGGATCTGGTGAACATCAGACGGGTGTTGTGGTGGTTGGAGAAAATCTCTGGGCTGCTCTGGGCCAGTAAGTGCCAGACCCAGTGCTGAACCTAGCAGTTGCAGTGGAAAATTTTTCTTTGATGTGTATAGGCAACAGGCGCCAGCATTTGGCAGGAAGGTGCTCTCCACCCATCGGGAGAGAGGTCAGTCCTGCCTAGAGGACAGCTCTGGGGCAGGAGCAGCCTGGAGCAGCAGCTTGTGGGCACCAGGCAGGAGGGAACCTGTCAAAACCTGGGAAGGCTGAAGAGGATGATTTGCAGAGGTCTCGCTGCCCTATTGGAGAAGGCATTGGCAAAGGTTATATTTGACCCAGAAAGATGTACCTCCCTCCACCTGTGCACAGACTGTACGTATGAGCTGAAGAAGGCAACAAGTGTGGCAGGTGACAGCAGCCTCAGCGTGCTCCTGTACATGCTGAGGAGAAAAGCCTGGTTTCCAGAGACACCGTCCACAGGGCACATTAGGGCAATTCACCCTGAAGACGTGCCAAATCTGTCTAAAGTATTCAAGCACGCTCCCTGTAATTTATAGAAACAAACTCAGCAGTGTAATCATTTTAATGCTTCTCCCTGTGAAGAAATCCATCTCTTTTAGGTAAAAATGGAACCTATATATCCACACAGCCATGCTGTGGTCTTCATACCATGCCAGTGCCCAGGACAGGTGATACCATGCACTGTAGTGCAATTTATGGATCAAAGCATTTGCTTTAGACCACTGTGATGTATCAGACAGCAACATAATTGCTTGGACTAACTTTCAATGATTTCAGCTGAATTTCAAGGGAGCACCTGTAAAGCATCTCCTAATCTGCAGCTCCCACAGTGCTGAAGTCTATGCTAAGCACAGGTGTGCTTGCCATTTCAAACCTGTGACAGGGATCATGGTGAGAGCCTTGGGTTAAAGACAGAACTCACTCCTGCAAAATTACATCTGCTAAAACAGCAGGGGTCCAGGCCTCCTCCTAGGAAGGAACAACTTGGAGGTGGCATAAAGGCTGGAGGTGCAAGACAAATGGGAAAGCTGGGACAGGCTTTATGTTTTGAGTATCGTTTTCTAAAATATCTGTAGGGGGAAAGGACCTGCTGTACTTTTGAGTGTAGCTGGTGCTATGTAAATAGGCTCTCAAAACTTCAGTGTTTTTTGTTCTTAAGATGGCTTGGCGGAACACTTTGGAACGGCCAATATGTTTAAGTGTGACTCGGTCTGTAAATAAGTGCTCCCTGCTGACAAGGTTCAAGTGACATTTTTAGTGGCAGTTGACAGAATTTAACGTGCTTTCAAGTCTTCTACTGAGCTCTTCTATACCCAGGCAATGAAACTGTCAAGAAACCCTTTCTTTTATCAAACCAGTGCTAAATACCATTAGCTTTGCAGGTCAGACACAGTCCTGCCAGACTCAGCTGACTTTGCTTAACCAATTCTGCTGATGGCAAAGCCACACCTGACCCTTGTTCATGTCTAATGGTGAATATCTGGGAATACGGCAAAAAAACCTCACTCAAAACCAGAAAGGAAAGCAGAAAATCTTACCCTGATCTGCAAACAGGGTAGTCCTGAAGTGCTCCCTGATGGGAGGTGACCAGTGCAACTAAGAAGAGGTGATGGGTGATAGCCCAAGAAAGCTGGTTAATATTCAAGGATCACCTCCTCCAAGCTCAGGAGTGATGTATCCCACCAAAGAGTAAGTCAGGCAAAAAAGCCAGGAGGCCTGCATGGATGAACAAGGAGCTCCTGGACAAACTCAAACAGAAAAAGAAGCCTACAGAGAGAGGAAGCAAGGCTAGGTAGCCTGGGAGGAATACAGAGAAATTGTCTGAGTAGCTAGGGATGAGGTTAGAACAGCTAAAGAGCAGATAATCTGGCCAGAGACATCAAGAGCAGTAAGAAAAGCTTCTATAGGTATGTTGGTGACAAAGGGAAGACTAGGGGAAATGTGGACCCTCTCCAGAAGGCAATGGAAGACCCAGTCACCCGGGATATGGAGAAGGCTCAGGTATTCAATGGCTTTTTTGCCTCAGTCTTCACTGGCAAGTGCTCTGGCTACATGGCCCAAGTCACAGAAAGCAAAGGCAGGGACTGGAAGAATGAAGAACCTCCCACTGTAAGAGAAAATCAGGTTCAAGATCATTTAAGGAACCTGAAGGTGCACATGTCTATGGGACCTGATGAGATAAATCCATGGATCCTAAGGGAACTGGTGGATCAAGTTGCCAAGCCACTATCGATCATATTTGAGAAGTCGTGGCAGTCTGGTGAAGCATCCTCTGACTGAAAAAGGGAACAAGTGATGTTCCTTGGAGGTTGGTACTGGGACTGGTGGTGTTTAACATCTTTGTCAGTGACATGGACAGTGGGATTGAGTGTACCCTCAGCAAGTTTGCAATGACACATAGCTATGTGGTGCAGTTGACGTGCTGGAGGGAAGGGATGCCATCCAGAGGGACCTGGAGAGGCTTGAGAGGTGGGCCTGTGCAAACCTCATGAAGTTCAACAAGACCAAGTGCAAGGTCCTACACCTGGGTCATGGCAATGCCAAGCACAAATACAGTCTGGGTGGAGAATGGATTGAGAACAGCCCTGAGGAGACTTGGGGGGTGTTAGTTGTTGAGAAGCTCAACATGAGCTGTCAATGTGTGCTGGCAGCCCAAAAAGCCAACTGCATCATGGGCTGCAGCAAAAGCAGCATGTCCAGCAGGTTGAGGGAGGTAATTCTACCCCTCTGCTCCACCCTGGTGAGACCCCACCTGCAGTGTTCTGTACAGCTCTGGGGCCCCCAACATAAGAAGCAGGAGGCCATGAAGATGATCAGAGGGCTGGAGCACCTCGCCTGTGAAGACAGGCTGAGAGAGTTGGGGTTGTTCAGCCTGGAGAAGAGAAGGCTCCAGGGAAGCCACTATCGATCATATTTGAGAAGTCGTGGCAGTCTGGTGAAGCATCCTCTGACTGAAAAAGGGAACAAGTGATGTTCCTTGGAGGTTGGTACTGGGACTGGTGGTGTTTAACATCTTTGTCAGTGACATGGACAGTGGGATTGAGTGTACCCTCAGCAAGTTTGCAATGACACATAGCTATGTGGTGCAGTTGACGTGCTGGAGGGAAGGGATGCCATCCAGAGGGACCTGGAGAGGCTTGAGAGGTGGGCCTGTGCAAACCTCATGAAGTTCAACAAGACCAAGTGCAAGGTCCTACACCTGGGTCATGGCAATGCCAAGCACAAATACAGTCTGGGTGGAGAATGGATTGAGAACAGCCCTGAGGAGACTTGGGGGGTGTTAGTTGTTGAGAAGCTCAACATGAGCTGTCAATGTGTGCTGGCAGCCCAAAAAGCCAACTGCATCATGGGCTGCAGCAAAAGCAGCATGTCCAGCAGGTTGAGGGAGGTAATTCTACCCCTCTGCTCCACCCTGGTGAGACCCCACCTGCAGTGTTCTGTACAGCTCTGGGGCCCCCAACATAAGAAGCAGGAGGCCATGAAGATGATCAGAGGGCTGGAGCACCTCGCCTGTGAAGACAGGCTGAGAGAGTTGGGGTTGTTCAGCCTGGAGAAGAGAAGGCTCCAGGGAGACCTTATAGTGGCCTTCCAGTACTTAAAAGGGGCCTACAGGAAAGGGACCCTTTCATCACAGTGTTCTGTACAGCTCTGGGGCCCCCAACATAAGAAGCAGGAGGCCATGAAGATGATCAGAGGGCTGGAGCACCTCGCCTGTGAAGACAGGCTGAGAGAGTTGGGGTTGTTCAGCCTGGAGAAGAGAAGGCTCCAGGGAGACCTTATAGTGGCCTTCCAGTACTTAAAAGGGGCCTACAGGAAAGGGACCCTTTCATCAGAGAGTGTAGCAATAGGAGAAAGGGTAACAGTTCTAAACTGAAAAATTTAGATTAGGTAGAAACTCTTTACTCTGAGGCTGGTGAGACACTGTTGAACAGGTTGCCCTGAGAAATTGTGGATGCCCCCTCCCTGGAAGGGTTCAAGACCAGGCTGGATGGGGCTTTGAGCAGCCTGGTCTAGTGGAAAGCATCACTGCCCATGGCAGGGGGGTTGGAACTAGATGATCTTTAAGGTCCCTTCCAGCTGTAACCATTTCATGATTCTGTGTTGTTCTGCAGAGATGGATGAAAGATCTATTGTTTACTCCCCTTGATATTTTGTGCTCCTTACATTTCTGCTAGAATCCATAAGAGGTTTCTTTTGTCTCAAAGCCTGTTTGTTTGGTTTTGACCACTGAGAACATGTGATACTTGTCTCAAGCTATTAACCAGATGTCCAGCCAAAATCAATTGCCTAGCAAATGCAGACTATTACCTGAAAGTCAAGACCTCAATAAATATTACTAGCCTCATTGTACCGGTGACAGATTCTACTGGTTGTTTTATGTTACAGTTGAACAGTTTAGACATTGCATTTGTATATATTTGCAGTCAGCCTTGGAGAGACCATCTCATGAGCAGAGCAGGAGCAGGCAGCCTGCAGACTCAAGAAACGCTTCCACCATGACCACGGCAGGTGTTTTTGTGCTCCTCTCCTTCGTGCTTTGCTGCTTCCCAGGTGAGTAACTCTCAAGGTGCTGCAGAGGCTTCATGTCTGAGCCCTGGCTGTCTTTAGAAGGATAAGATACCGGCTTCAAAGAGAGAAAATCTTCTCTTACAAAGAGCGAGGCTGCCTGGGTGCATTAGCATCACGTAGGATGCAGGAGCAGATTTCAGGGCAGTCTTATATGGATCAGTGTTGTAGCTGGTTGTCTGCTGTAAATATGAATAACTGCAAGTGGAGTTTTGTGCTGGTAACTAGCGTTGTTACACTTTTTACACTGTATTTTTAATGCTGTTATACTGCTTACACTTGTTGTTGTACAATTGCAGCAAACAGATAAATACTTGAACCAGGCTGTAATGAGGTGGTCAGACCTCCAGGAACTAGTCACGACAATACTGTAATGGCACAAGGAAGTTCTGTGCAGAAGCCTGGCAGCTTTCCTGCAAAACTTTTGCTGCTAATGGAGAAACAAGAGAGGAAAACAAGCCAGGGTCTGATGTTCTCACTGCATATTTACATCTGATGAAATTACAAAGTCAAAGGCAATCTTTTTTTCACAGTCAGCTGCCTTAAAATGCATATTCCTGACAACAGATGCTGTATGTATTCGCTTATCCTGTAGGTGACTGTTTGCGTCTACCATTTATCTGTATTGACTCAGGTTTCTTTTCAGATACATAACAGCGGCCCTTTAGGGTCAAAGCGGATATGTAAAAAGATAAGAAAGGAAAAGTTATTTTATTTTCAATTAATAAGTCTACCTATCTCAAAATAAAAAAGAACAAAGCCATTCAAAAACACATTTCATCACCGTCAGCAGTAAGCAACTCTATTATATCTATCAACATAAAAAAACCCCACATAGTTTATTTAGTTCAGGAAACCAATCACTGGAAATCATTGGGTTTCGTTCTGCGTATAAGAATTTTATATCCATATTTCCAGCTTCAATGGAGGTCTTATCACATTGGCTTTGTTTCACATTTTCTACCTCTCTTTTCACATTTTCTCTTTTCTTTTCCAGATGCTGCCTTTGGGGTTGAGGTAAGTGAAAGATTTCTTTCTGTCACTTTTCTCAGGTATGAGGCCTGGTAAAGACAATTGGTAAATCTGTAATAATCAAAGGAGTGACAAAAACTTCAGGCTTGTGGATGCTTAGCTGTTTTTCACCTAATGTGAAATTAGTGTCACTCCTCTTATAAGATTTTATAGTGTAAAACATTAAATTTTACTGTTCTTGGCTCAACTTCTATGCTGTATGTTAATACTGTAGTAGTTGTAATGATACAAAAAATTTGGATTAATTCATTTTTCATCAACTTTAAACTGGTCTAAGCCTTAAGCTGGTCATATATGACTGGGTCTAAACAAATAACAATAGACTGTGGTATCAGAACCTACCTCGAGGCAACCTACTGAAAGAATAAAATACTATGAGACACTCCAGCTTCCACACACCAGGTCATTAGTTTTGCTCCTCTCAAGGGGGAAAAAAAAAAAAAAAAAAAAAGAAAAAACGACTAGTGTGTTGAGAATGAAAGAGTAATAACAGAAGTGCACCAGAGGGGCCACAGGAATGTAAGAAAGAGGGAGCAATGCTTAGCCTTTGTAAAATGGTGACAAGTTGAGTGTAAGAGACCACCATTGATTTACCCTGTCTGGGGACTGCATGGTTCTAACCCTCTCCTGGTGTGCAGGGAGGGCCCTGCTGGAAGGATTCACCTGTTACCAGGTTGCCCCACTGGCACCAGTTTGTGCTGTGGTAGTGAAAAACCCACTGCAGGTTCTATCTGTGCAAGATGAGAGTTGTGAAGGTAAAATGTCGTCTCCACCTTGTTTCTGTACGTTCCTCTGACAGGTGGACTGCAGTACGTTTCCCAACACTACAAATGAGGAAGGCAAAGAGGTGTTGGCCTGCACCAAGAGCCTCAGCCCCGTCTGCGGCAGCGACGGAGTCACCTACAGCAACGAGTGCATGCTCTGTGCCTACAACATGTACGTACTGCGCAGGAGATCTCAGGCCACAGCCCTCAGGACTCCCGGCAGCGCCACTTTTCAACAAACAGTGATCTGTCACATGTCACTTGTGTCAATGCCTTCAAAATGAGCTTGGGTATCACTGTGTGGCACTCTGGTGCCTAGACATTGCTTTAGTCACCGTGTCTCTCTTTTGCTGGTGTAATTTATTCAGGCTTTTCTTCTCCAGCTTAAGGGTTGGCCAGATGACAGCCCCTAGAGCACATCTCATCACAGCAAAGCAAAGAGATGGAGAGATGTTCTGCTCTGAACTGCCCAAAGTGATCCTAAAGCTCTCAGGGTCTTTACATCCCCGACAGCCACTCAATGCTAGCTGGTCAGAGAGGATGACTCTACATTCTCAAAAAATATATGCTAGCCAGAGTGATAAAGAGAGTCAGTTTTCCTTTGTATTAATTACATATTTCTAGCACCTAGGATGTAGCAAGGAGTTTTTGCTGAACTTCCTATAATTTGTCTTTCCCTCTCCAGAGAATATGGAACCAATGTCAGCAAAGACTACGATGGAGAATGCAAGGAATTTGTCCCGGTAAGTGAAACCAAAAGCAAAACAAGGGGCATGTCCCTCTTCTGAATGGCCAAAGTTGCTTATTGACTCCCCCAAGAAATAATTCAAACACTAAATAAGAGGATATATGAGATGTCAGAATCTTGCATTGGTCATCTTCAAGTGAAATGTTTGGTTTCACCATAGTGAAACCAAAAAAAACCCACATTTTTTCCTGCTGTGGTGTTATACTAGGTGGCCAGTCACTCTCACCGAATCTACTTGCTTCCTATAACTAAGCCTTCACCAGCGCTTTGTTGTGTGTTCCTTCAACAGGTAGACTGCAGTAGATATCCCAACATGACAAACGAGGAAGGCAAAGTGGGGCTGCTGTGTGATAAACATCTCAGCACCATCTGTGGTACTGACGGGGTCACCTATGACAACGAGTGCATGCTCTGTGCCCATAACCTGTGAGTACTGCAAGTGCAGAGCCCTCCTGTGAGGGACAGCAAGCGCTTAGCACTCCCCACAGCTGCTCTTCTGAATACCAGGACTTCTACCTAGGCTGTTTCTGTAAGGTGCTTGGACTTTGACCCTCCTCTTTCCCTGGTAACTAGACCTTGTTTTCCTTTGTGATTAGAAGGAAAACTGCCTTTGATCTAGAGAGACAAGTAGAGAGCTGTGTGGGGACCTAACATGGGACAGAATGCTTCTGTTAACAAAAAGGGTTAACGTGGCAAATGCTGTCTTGCAGAGGACAGCAACTAACCTATGGTGCATCTGCACTGTCACACAACCTGGCTCCTCATTCACCCTAATGCCCTGCACCCTCTCATCATGCTGTAAATCCACACTCCAGCAGGCTGGGGCACCATCTAGAGCCATGTGGACATGGCCCAAGCTGGATGTCCCCTGTGTCCTGTATATTGTACCTGAAGCTGAACAGCATTGCTGGGACATAGGGTTCAGCAGCACCGGTTGCTTGCAGAGCTCCCTAACACAGGTCTTTTTCCTTCCCAGAGAGGCTGGAACCAGTGTTAGCAAGAAGTACGATGGTGAATGTAAGAAGGAAATTGCTACAGTAAGTGAACTCCGTGATGGGGGACTGGGTCTCGGTCCTGCTGGTGGCAGGGGAAGAGCTGCCAGTATCTGCAGCAGCCCCGGGACCAGCAGCATCCTACAAGAGAGGAATCGCTGCTGTGCCTTCAGCACAGGGAAGATTTTGCTTTCTCCACACATAACACACATTATCCATGCTAACGTCAGAAAAGGAAGAGGGTGACTGCACAGGAAGGGATCAGTAAAGAAGCAGTAGCAGGAGTAATCCATCATGGCAAAACTGAGAATAAGAACAGAAAATGGCTTTTGGGGTCAGACTAATAGTCCATCAGACCCATGATGGCTTGATGCAGAGCCTGCTCTTAGCAAGGGTCGTAGGGATTGTGTAGGAGATAGTAAGAGTAGAGTGAGTAATGTACGGCACTTCTATTCTTCCAACCTCCAACTATTTCCAGGTGATGGACCTCAGCTAGGTGTGATTTCTGGGTAGTCAGTAAGCCTCGATAGATTTCCCTCCATGAAATTCCTCAGCCTCTTCCTGAACCCATATATGCTTTTTGCACTATGATCCCTTTCAGCAAGTGCAGAACCCATTGCACAAAGAAACAAAATCCCACTCTCGAGGTATCTAGCTAAGTGCTGATCTTCCTGTTTTAAGACTTTGGGGGAGATACTGGACCCTTATACAGGCATCTGCACCTACACTTCTGCAGACACCGGTGTTTTTCCATTTAATTTCCTGGCCAGGTCAGGAACACGGTGCAATATGATCATGAGCACAGCACATTCACTGGGTGAACTGCTGCTGCTTAGAAATGCTGCAGTCAGGTTATGATACACATCTCTTCAAACAGGAAATTATGATCTATTTTTATATTATTAAATTCTCCTGGCATAGGGGAAACTGACACCTCAGTTTATATCAGATTGTACAAAGAAGTTAATTGCTTTTAGTTAGATCGTTATCATTAGCACTGAAGCTGTAGCTAGGGGCTCAAGTCCTTCCGCTGTTGCCTCCTTCATATCCTTCACATTAGATTTTATTTCATTTTTTTTGCAGGTTGACTGCAGTGACTACCCTAAACCTGCCTGTGGGCTTGAGTACCTGCCTCTCTGTGGCTCTGACAGCAAAACATACAGCAATAAGTGTAACTTCTGCAACGCAGTCATGTATGTACAAACATGGATCACGGCCATGTTATCAGTTGCTTCGTGTAGGCACAAGTTTGCACTACCACTTTCTTGTTTGCTGACCAGTGTTGATTAGGGATTTGGGGCAGGAAAGAATACCAGCCATCATGCCAACCATTGTTTGGAGGTTTTTTTTTCATTAGAACAAAGAGTTACGTCTGTTTTGTTAGTGTGAATGGTTTGAAGACCATTAACCTTAATGGAGTCCTTCTTGTATGTTGCAAAGAAAATTAAATTTGAAGTTTCTTTATAGTTTCCCCAAAATATTTTCAGTCTTAAGAATAGGTTAAATAATTTCACTCATCTCAATAATCAAATAGCTAATGGGACTCTGAGTCTGTAGGTTCTGTGGCTCTGGGGCAGGATCCTATCTGATGCCTTCTCTAGAAGCCAAGCACTAGGACAGATTGTAGCAGGCAGGACTCTGTGTCTAATCAATTTTTTCCTCTCCTCACTTTCAGGGATAGCAACGGAACTCTCACTTTAAGCCATTTTGAAAAATGCTGAGTATTGGTGCTGAGAGAATTCACCACAGGATCCCCACTGGCAAATCCCAGCTAAAGATCTCACCTCAGTTCATCTCACCCTCTGGGGAACTCAGCTCACTCCTGATTTTCTTTCTCAATAAACTAAATCAGCAACATTTTTCTGGTCTTGTTTCATGTGTTCTCTCATGAAACATTTTCTTCTGATCTGTTGAATGATGATGCCAGGCTGAATAGGTTACGTGCTCATAGCTCTGGGATATAACAAGAACAGTGTATTTCTCCCCTCCCTTCTCATAAAAGGCAGAAAATTAAATACAGATAAACCTCAGAGCTGTGTGACTTTGCACATAAATGACAGTCAGGCTACATTAGTGTTCAGACCCTTTTAGACGTTTAAGGGCTGAAATATGGCTCTGGAGTGATGACACTGGCTGATCTCTCCCAAGGTGTTCCTGGTGTCACCACCAAAGCCTGTTTAGATGGTGGTGGTGTCTGTACCAGGAGCTGATCCCTGGCCTCCCGAGCACAGCTCTCACCTGGCCCTTACCTCTCTGCAAGGGCAGCCCCTTAGCAAACCCCTAATTTTTAGACACAGAAAAGAGCGGGCTCTACCTATTCGTCTGGGTCCTCCAAATGACATTTCTAGGTCTTGCTCATCTTGAATCATTCTTTAACAACCTCCAAGATAAATGCCCTCCTAGGGTTGGTTCCTGCTCCTGCCTACTTGTCTTCTCTCTTAGTCTTTAATAACATAATACTCTTTGCCAGCCCAAGGAGTATTTCAACAGTGTTTCACAATCCAAGGACAAAGTATCCTTCTGTTTTTTGAGAGTGTGACCTGTCATTGGCATATTGTCCGTGAAATTTATTTTGCCTTTGTCCTCTGTTGGGGTATTGAATTGATGGTTTTTTGATCCACACAAGAGAAACATAAATAAATTGGGCATATCCCTTCTAAAAAGTAATATCTCTCATAGGCATTTCTTCTGGGAGCCAAAGGGAGGGGGTTGCTTATTTTCCTTGATGGAATGAGGTCGTCCAAAAAAGTTGGTGGTAAAACAAAGGATTTATGTTGAGATGGGCAGATGGATGAAGCAGCAATTTCCAGATTGGGTTCAATTTTCCTGGGATCCAGGCTAGGGTCTCACATCATTCTGTCATCATCAGACTATTGGTCCATTATGCAAATCTAACCCACAATGCTAATGGCTTTTAGGGAAAATAACAACTGTAAATTCTCTGCAAATGCCCATAAAACTTGCTCCATCTCTTGTTCAGTCCAAGGACTCCCTTCAGTGTCTGGGACACTCTTCCTTGCCTGCCTAGTTCTGTGTTCTGCTGGTTTCACTATAGCTTAATGATGCTTTACCGGGATGAAGCATGAAAACTAAAGTAGGGACTTTGCACTCTGGAGGCCTTTCATTCAACATTTTGCTTGTGAAAAAGCACTGCATGTAAATCAGCACCAATAGATGCCCACAGAGAAAATCTGACAGCAGTCACTTCTTGGGTTTTTACAGTTGCTCTTTTGCCCACAGGAATGTTCCGAAGGAACCGGTCATATATTTCACTTAAAATTATGACACGGAGGGTGTATCTAACATATCTAAACTTTTTGTGACTCCTCTTGATGAAGGAGTGTTCTTCCTGGCTTACAGCACAGCTTACGTCTGTCGAGATTGACACCCTGACAAAAGACCAAGTACGCTACTTCAGAACAAGGGTGGATAAGCCAAATACGAATGTGGGCACACAAACACACGAAAAGAAGTGCGTACACGTATATATAAAAGCGTGGTTACCAGCTGAGGGCAGAGCCAAAGCTACGTTTACGGAGCAAAACAGAGGCTCTGCTGCACATAGAGGCTTCAGCCACCATGAAGACACTGAGCGTGTTGCTGCTGCTTGCCCTGGCCGTTTGCTGCATCCCAGGTGAGTAGCTGCACTGCCTCCTGCTCTGCCTTTGAGTAAGTGCTGGCTGTCTTTAAAAACACAAAAACATCCTCAGACTGGAAAGAGCTTCATTCTACAAGGACTTATTTACTCCTAGAAAGATAGTGTTGAAAAGACTTGACATCAAAGACTATCACTTATGGGGTAATATTTTAGCAACAGAACTGAGTGGGTAAGAACAACTGTGGGAACAGCTCTACTCTCAGCGCTAGTTTATGCATAATGAAAGAAGTGACATGTACGTGGTACAACCCGGAGACTCAGACATCCAGTATTTAACCTCTGAAATGTTGCAGAAACACAAATTATTTTACTGAATGAAAGCAAACATTTCTTGTAGGCATCCTAAACTGAGACACAAAATGAGAGCCTGAACAGTTGTAGAAGCTTTAGGAAAGTTACACTAAATACTTCTTTTATTTAAGGAATATTATGGAAATGCATATAAGACGCTGCCGCCATGTACCAGCTTTATGACCCTGTCTGGCTCAATAACTTGCTTAGCTTTGAGTACGCGTCCTGCTCCATCCTTTGAACCACAGAAATGCATTTATCTTCTTTCATTTTGTGCACCCTTTTCCATTCTTGGTTGTAACCCTCATTAAAACAATTATACTACAGAATCAACTTTGTAAACTTACAATACAGCGCAAGAGTTTGCCTGGAATTCCTTTTGTCTAAGAAATCATCTGCTAACAAACAGTGAATGGGAAGTTGCATATTCAGGGCACGCATTCACAGATTTTAACTTTAACAGAACCCATGAATTGCATTTGTATCTTATTTTCTTCTTGTTTTCTTTTTTTCCAGATACTGATGCATTTCCGGTAAGGGACAGATCTTTCTATTTTCCATCATTTTTTTCCTTAAAGCAGTTTCTGTATAAATCCTTACTAATCACATTGTGATCGAGCATTTGAAAATCCTGAGTCATCCAGCTGTCTGAACAATATTTGCCACAGCTATTACTGGGTGAAATTGCCATTCTCATCTGATGATATTTCAAGTTAGTGTCCAAGTAATCGTCAAAGTTACTGCAGCAACGTTTATGGTGGTTACACAGGCTCTACGTTGCTGGAGCCAACATAGCACTGTACTCCAGCCCTTTCTCAGGATCTGCTGCTGGCCAGTACTGGGGGGAGCTCTGGGTGTGTGGAGGGTCTCCTAATGTCACCTTTCTTACATACGTTGTTGTTAAAACTCTTTTTGTGAACATATATTGCATCTTTCTACAGGGCTACTGCAGTGAGTACACGATACCCAGACCTGTCTGTACTATGGAGTACAACCCTCACTGCGGATCCGATGGTGTGACATACGGCAACAAATGCTTATTCTGCAATGCATTCCTGTACGTATGAAATAAATCTCTTCACTAACTAAATGATGAACTAACTTAACTTAAACTAAATAATCAGTCTATCGGTCTTAGAGACTGGTTGGAGAAGTAAAGTTCTTTTATTTTGTGTTTACCTGGTCTCTTAGTAGCAAGGGTCAGTTTTTTATTGGGAGAATTCACCAGGAATTTCTTTCTTTCATGTATAAAGAGGTAACATTTTGTAGAGTTCTTGATTTCTCTTTTAAGCAAATAACTGGAATAATGTTCAGAAGTTTTCCGTTTTGGCTAAGTTCCTCTATGATATACAGAATTATAGAGTCATATATCCTTCGCCAGAAGAAGAGACAAAGAGTAAAAGCCCAGGTGTTCTGTCTCTGAGGTACTGATTTCTTTCTCTGCAGGAAAAACCGTTGGACTCTTCGCTTGAAAGGTCTTGGAGCCTGTTAACTTCTCAACAGACTTCAGCTCAGAAAGAGGAATCCTCCCTGGTGATGTTCCCCATGGCAGATGCTCCCCTAAAGCTTCGTCCTAAGCTTTCAAAGCTCCCAATGAATCTTGAAAATTCCGCTTAATAAAAAAAGCCATCAGCATTTATGTCTTGTTTTAATATGTCTCATTCTGTTTTTACCTAAGATGTTGCATGATTATAGCACTGCAGCACTCCTGGGGCTGCAGGTATTAATGGGCAGATCTCAGGGAGGGAGAATACATTCTTCTGATCTACAAAGATATCAACCCCAACCACAAGAGCCATGCGTAGATCTTGAGGGCATCTGCCTTCATCCGGCTTTCCAAAAGAAAACCAGGGCTGGAGATGTATCCTCATGCAACATTCCAATCAATTTATTCCACTAGGGTCATCCTGGACAGACAGTCTCTGCTTGGGTGAGAGGAACTATCTGTGTCCCCAACCACTGCTGTTCATAATGCCCACTGCCTCACCCCTGCGTTACTGTATGGTAGACCTTGGTGGCACAAGGAGGCCCCAAGTAAACCAGAACATACACATAGTTAGAGACAGTTCCAGTCCCAAGACTATTGCAGTTGGGGGTCGTTTGTGGCTGTGCTGCAAAAGCCATGGAGGCCCAGAGGGTCTTGCTGGCACCGGGAGCTGCTCATCAGTTTCCAGGTTTAGTTCCAATTTCTTTTGCCCACAACAGAAAGAGTGAAGAAGGGCAGTTGCCCAGCCGCATCTCTTCCCCTTGCAAGCAGGGTTGGAAACACACCTTTAGGTGAGAGGAGCCGTTTTGCAATTCACTCTGCCTCCTGGAGCAAGAGGACGGGATGTTTCCCCTGGGCAGGCAGGTACCTGGCTGCCCATGTTCGTGTCTGCAACATTGGTCGCTGCAGGGAGTTGCAGAAAACCAGTGGGCAGTCAGTCCTAACAGGCGTGATGTTCAGAGAACTTCTAGCAATCACTACGGCAGCCCGTTTCTGCACCTCACCCACCACTTAGCTGCTGCTTGTAGGTAATTATGTCGACTGTCGCTCGTAGAGGATCCTTTGAGATTCTTCGGCCTCTGGAAATCCTGGCTGATGAAAGGAAGGGCTCAGAGTCATAGCGTTAATTTATTATTCATTAACAGCGAAGCGCTGGCACTGTGGCGTGCTGTACAGGCAGCGGTCTCACAGTCAAATAGTTAATGATCTTAAGTGACAATGTGTCACTTTCCAGAGACTGGAGGGAGCAGCTCTCTGAAGGGAGACAATTTATTTCCAAAAGACATGACTCTCTGCAACCCGTTAGTGCCAAGTCCCTTCCTGGGGCTGGAATGTCCCTCCTGTGAGAGGGAGGTCTGTGTACAGGAAGGCATTTCGGTCTCATATGCACTTTCTTAGGACCAAGACAAACTGAGGCTCTGGGAGGTGGTTTGAGGGGTGTGTGGCTCAGGGGCTTCATGCTCTTTCTTGTCCCCCTCCACTGCGTGAGGGAGGTGGGAGTAAGAGAACACCGGCTCCAGCACTTATTTTCTTTCATGAGGAGCAGCAGAGAGGATGAGGAGGGTCCCCAGGAGCCATGACGCTTTGGAGACAAGCAGAGCTCCTGATTGCACTCAAGATCCCCTTGGTCCTCAGAAGGCACCTTCCAGGGGCCATGTCCGCTAAACAGGAATGTCCACCAGGCAATTGAGGGGAAACTGTGAGTAGAAATAAATGGGGACCAATCCTCCACCCTGACGCAGAGCTATTCAGAGTAATCAAGGGCAGAACAGGACCCCAGAGGCACCCCAGACCCCATGGCCCGGGGGGGCAGCTCCTTTGGGAGGCAGAGGAAGACAGTCCTCTTGTATGGGCACCTCATTGGAAATATTTTTTTTTTGTTGCTGCTCAATAAAATCATGCCACAACAACACAAAATCCTCTCACTATTACTAATCTAACTCTCCCTCCAGGAAATTCAAGGCAGGAAACCTTGTCTGCCTGCCGAGGTATTTTATGGTATGATTCTTCAAGCAGTACCTCGGCACTTTATGTCATTATCTGATGTTTATGAATTTAGGAAATGCCATTCAATTACCCCACAACCTGATTAACACATTGCATATTGTTATTTTGTTCTGCACGATTTTATATCAGTGCTTCTGTTTTAGTGTATTGTTTTACTTGTTTCTGGCCAAAATATACCTCAGGCCAGTCTAGACCTTTCTGATAATGGAGTTTCTCTCTGAGGCTTCATTCAGGATAAATGGTTTGTTACTATGTTTTTTTCTCGATGCGGAGAAAAATAAAAGGATGTTTTAGAAGAAAATTACTTGGTGGTGTTGTTTTTGGGGGCTGGCTGTGTCAGAGCTATTGCTCTATTGTCAGAGCTGGGTCTTGCTGAGGGATTTGGATGTGCGGGGCCAGATCCTCAGCCCTTTGCTGTTAGTGTGCGGCTCCCAGACAGTCAAATTATTCCAGACACTCTTGCCTGTGATATCATCTATGCTTAAACGACTGGAGATATGCAGGCAGCAATCAGATAGCTGAGCTGCAAGGAGAAATATTCCATGAGCGCGGCTCAGAGCAGGGGCTTTGCTTGCTGCAAATTGAATTCGCCTTCTCATAAAAGATCCAGCTCTGCCCCCCTGTGCAGAGGTCTGGGAACAGCAGCCTGGTTTGGGAGCTCCTGCAGTGTGCCCCATCGCTAGTCCAAGGCAAAGAAATGCATTTTGCATTTGTCTCTATAGTAGTGTACACTGGAGCTTATTACCACTTTATTCTTGATTACACTGTAGTGTGTGACAGCAGGACATGGGGGCAAGGACAATGACAGTGCTGCTGCAATAACAACACGTGGTCTTCCATGCACACTTCTGTCTTCTTTTTTTTGCCTTGCAAATTAAAAAGTATCATTTCTCTTTGTAACCAGATGAAGTCTGTGACATGTTTTAAACTAAAGCAAGGGAAATAAATGATGACTTTAAGTCGTGCAAGGTTATGGACTTGCTTGAGATAGGGAATCTCAAGACCGGAGGAAAAGATTCCCAGGGAAGTATCACTTTTATGGGAAGAAATAATGCTGGGTTGGAAACTGGGTAGAATTTCCAGAGTTATTGGAAATTTACTTTAACACAAGAGGGTCCATCATGTGACTACCGATGTTTATCCCACTCATGTGGCCATAACCTTCCTGAAAGCTTGCCCTCTAAGAACTTGAAATAGCAGGAAGCGATTTGTTTAAACTTTTCTGTGGTTCTCATATCTGTAGAAAGATTGAAAAAATCCTGTGCTCAAAGTCACTTTATGGTTCAGTAAAGTGACTCCGAGACTCCTGAATATCACGGGGGGGGGGTTGCAGGTGAGTTCATTTTGCCCTTCCCATTTGTAACATGTGTATGACATTTCCTGAAGCTTGCTCTTCTAAACGCATGGAGACAGTTGCTTTTTACTGCTCCCAATGCCTGTTTCCAACCCACCTGCTGCCCAGCAATTATTTCTGTCCCATTCCCTCTGTTTCTTAATTAATGGAGCTCCTTGTGCAATCCCAGGTCACACCTAGCCCAGCAGCTCTCGCTGCCCTGCCCTGGCTGCTACCAATTATCTTCCGTCCTTTCCCATAGACCCTGTAGCAAGACTCTTTCCTTGCTTCTCTTCTTTCTCCCTGCTGCCCTGTAAGGTGGCAGGGATTACTGGAGGAAAAAAGCTGCTTGTGGAGCAGTCTTGGTTAGCCAGCCAGACCCTCAGAAGCAGCATGTGGATCAGAGGAGGATCTCCCCAGTGGATCTAATTAACCAAAGGTCAGGTGTTGGCCATACATAAGAATAATGCTGCTCTCTAGCAGATTCCCTGCCATTCACAACAGCTCCTGAGCGACTGGTGTGATTTCAGCCCAGCAGGAGAGACAAGTAGAGAAGCGGCACAGCATCTGGTAACTGGGGGTCTCAGCTCTGGAGGTGAATATGGATGGAGAAGTTTAGGTCGCGGGGCTGGAGAGGAGACAGACTATGTTCCTGTAGCCTCACTAACCACTGTAGAGCCAGTAAGTGCAACCTCCACCGGCGGCTGGTGCAAGTTCTGAGGAAGCCTTGTTTCCAGGCTTTAGCGTTCTTGCCCCTGGAGAATAATCAATAGTAATGTGTCTGTGATTACTGATTCCCTTCCAAATATGCTCATAATCAGTTCAAGGAATCTAAAAGTCAAGTCATTCAGGATGCTAAGAATACAACAGGAACAGCTTTCAAAGGAACCCTTCAACTTCTGATATTTGTGAATGAGATCCAAATGGCATTACTCATTTATTTTTCAGGAAAATGATTTCATTGATATTAACGGGCCAAATCCCGCAAGCTTCATTCTGTGACTACAGTTCCCTTGCACTTTCAGCTACATTTTTATGATTTATCTGCCCATGCCAAGACTTGAACTTCTCCCATGATAATAAGAAAAACAATTCTGATTTTCTATTTAAAACTCAGGCTGCCTTTAAGCTGCATGTATGAATCAAGCTTCTTCTAAAGCATAAACATGTTCCGTCCCTCACTTCCTTCCGTGAGTACCTGAAATCAAAAATGTATTATTTTATGCAATATTCCTTGTTTGTTTTTCCATACACTTGCGATAGAGTTGAACCACTTAACAAAGCCTAGCACATTATTTTTCACTTATCTTCTCTGAAAAACAGCTTTCATCTGACAGTCTAAATTTAATGCCATATAATAGAGGGGGGAGGGAGATGCCTAAAGACTCAATTTCTGTTTGCAGCTGCTGCAAATTTTTCTTGAATGTCTTTGGTATTAAAAAGCCAATTTCACCTGCACAGAACACCACTGACTTGCCATTAAGAGGAAACATTACCCCAGTCCAGATTTAAGGCTACTTATTCTTGTTATTTCTTAATCAGACTGATGCCCATTGCCAACAGGTGAATAACTCTTGCTCCTACATAGAAATGTCTTATAAACTTCCCAAGTTTTAGGTAATGCTTTCCTGTTGTGATGACTGCTTCCTTCCTGTTAGTGACAAATCCAATGTAGCAGAAAAGAGCTCTGCATTGAGCCCTCAGCATCTTTAAAGTGCCCTGATGCCTGCCAAACCCCAGATTTTTTGTCTGTAAAAGCTTAGAGTCTCCCATGCTGCTGACCCTCCATCCTGGTGTACCATGCAACTCTCGTGGAGTCCAGATACCGTCTAGTGTATGGCATGTGGTGGGCACAAGTTCAAAGACTTTCAACAAATGGCCTTTTTTTGCTTTACCAACTTCCATACGTAATTTCACAACACCTACAATTGAGACAGTGCTCTTGTTTGGAAAGTACAAATCACTCATTGTGAGGGCGCCTTTGTTAACAACCTGGGTGTAGCTCACATTTTTGTTTAATTCTTCTGGGCATCTCTCTAACAAACAAGTATTCTTTAGAGCTCAACTCAATAATCAATACAATTTTCCTAGTTTACCGAGCAAATAATTACGCTATGGGATGACTTGACAAGGTCAGGGAGATGTATATATATAGTGCAGCGAGGGAAGGCTGAAAACCATCTACTGACCTCAACGGCAACAGATCTGCAAGTAACAGACGGTCCAACCATCTCCACTATGAAGACCACAGGAAGCGTTGCCCTTCTTGGGCTTGTGCTCCTCGGCTGCCTTTCTGGTAAGTTGTTTTTTGTTACAGTCTATGCTAGTATCTCTAGTCCTCCTCAACCTTTGCCTTTATATATGCATTTTCAAGGAGACATCAGCCTTTTGGAGAAGTGATGATTTAGTAATGTGCAAGCTCTCTTTTAATTAACTTTATCCTTGTGCAGATAAATGCTATAGATTGATAGGGTGCATTTGTCTGATTTAAACTTAGGACATTCAGTGGGGATAATAGTGCTACATAGGGAGAAACGTTGATGTCCTATTTCTTCTTTAGTGAGCCAAAATTTCTGTTCTCACAGATAATTGATTTTTTAATCTTAGCATATAATGTCTTATTTACTTGGATTAAATGGAATATTTGGGAAAACAATCACTTCTCAGTAATAAGACAGTGTATTTGGTTATTCTGTTGGGAAATCGATGATTCCAGATGAATTTTGGTGAAGGACATTGTATAATTTTTACATTTTATAATCTCTGTTTTGTTTTTTTTTTTTTATTGTAGATCTTGTTACTGCTCAACGACGGGTGAGTAGTATATCTTTGTCATTTAGTCTAGATTTCTAAGTCTAGATGAATAATTTATACTCATGCTGTACCCCAGGAAAGGCTTGAGGGAGAAAAAAAAAAGAGACTAAGTAAGAAAGAAAGAAGGAAAAGCCCCCCTAAGTATTATACCACCTCTTTCCCCCCAAAAAAAGAAAACACCTTTGTCAGAGAAAGATAGCTTACCATGTTGATGATAAAAAAGACAGTGTTTAATAATGTAGAGTGAGAGTCAGCACAGCGCAGAGTGCCAGCAGAAAATCTATACAACTATTGAATAACTGCCTAAATATCTGCCGTCTTGATTCCCTAAGGAATGATCATTTTCCCTGCAGTGCTTGCCAAAAGTACTGAAAGTCTTAATAGCAAGAAGGTGCTTTTGCATGCTGTAAGAAGCATATTTTGTTCCCTCTCTTCTTCACCGTGGAGGAATTGTAGAGTGAAAAAATGACCAACCATAGTCTCCCAACACAGCGAAAACATGATTAACACCAGCACACCCTTCTCTCCGCTCGGGTACATAACAAGTCTCCTTTAACAGGCATCCTGCGGCCCATACCAGTTTTCTGGAAAAACAGCGACTGTTGTCTGTCCCCGCAACTACGAACCTGTCTGTGGCACCAACGGTGTGACCTACCCCAACGAGTGCTCCCTCTGCAGGGAATTGTTGTGAGTATAAGGTCTCCCGATTACCTACAATGCAGCAGAAAAAAAGCCTTTGGGGTTCTGACTAAGCATAGGGTGGACTAGATTTTTCACAAATTTCTGTCTTCCCTAATGCCTGCGATCTTCCGTGTCAAAGCTCCTGAATCTGATTAATTACTGGGGCTTTACGCGTGGAGAGACTTAATGAGCGAGGTGACTACATGGTATCAACAGATTAATCCTTTCTTTACTTCTCCATCTCTCTCCCTCTAGCCGTAACCAAGCCCTTGACAAGAAGCACGATGGAAGATGCGTTAAGGTAAGGTCTGAGATGGGTTCCTTCTCCTGCTGCTCTGAGCAGTGGTGGGTGAAATGGTGGTAGAGAGTTAGACAGAAACCCCACCTAGGATTAATTCTGTATTAAAACCATGGAATTTCAGATGGTCAGAAATTGAATGAAATCAAAGAATTTCAAATTTGCAAGAATTTAATTTACATTTTGTTTGAACAGTAAAAATCAATGAGTTTTAAAATGTTATCTTGTGTGTAACACCAGACTTAAGAATGGAAACTTTTGATTTCAATAATGCTTCAGCATTATCAAAACACTTCTCTTTAGACTTAGAGCTTTGTTGAAGCTAAGAAATCCCCAGAGGAAGTTTGGATTTTGACTCAATCGTAATTTTGTAATAGAAAAAATGATCTATCAGAACATTTGTCATAAAGTTTGTTTATCAATATATGCAGTTACTGTGAAGTGGAGAAGTATCTCTATCTTTAGTTCAGAGAGAGAAAGTAAAGAAACACTCTGGCTGTGCAATTTAATGTAATACGACGACTTCCATTTCAGTACATTCAGAGTAATTGCAGAAACACGGAGGTGAGCGTAAACTCCATTTTCAAGCAGCATTGACATTCCACAATAAATGTTGCTGCTGCATAAAGCATTTTAGGCAAAGACCCTTCATGGTGATGTTCACCATGAAAACCCCCAAGAGAATAGGAATGAAGCCCATTTCAGGACAGGAAAAAACAGACCTCCAGGGTCACACCGTACCCATGTGCAGGATTTCAACTGTTCATGCTCCTCTAACTCCACCACGCTGGGGCTGGAAGCTCCTCTCCCCTTCCAGCTCTGGAGGGAGGGGGAGACGTCTCTTGCGCCGTGTTCCATTGCATGGGACTGATACAAAGGGGAGCAGAGATCAAACTGTTGTTCTGTGACTGTTCCAGTTCGACTGTACTGGCTTCATGAGAACAATCAATGGTGCTAGCATCCCCTGCAGCCTGGAGTACTCACCCATCTGCGGCACCAACGGAGTTACCTACAGAAACAAGTGCCAATTCTGCAACGCTGTGGCGTAAGTGAAGGGGCTGGGTCATGGGAGCAGTTTCTGGATCAGTAGATGCTCTGTTGGTATTTAGAGCGTAACGAGGTAGTTTGACTCATGAAGTCTGTGCTCATTCATTCTCAACTCGCTTTCTTCCCAAAGGAATGGACTGGACGTTAACCTGCGCAATATGGGAGCATGCTACCAGCCAACGGAGGTAAATCTGCGCTCTTCACTGCAGTTACAATATATTTTACAACACAAATTCACTGAAAAATAACTAAATGATAGAAACACCTGCACTGTCCTGGTGCATTTGGCCTGGAAATAGGGTTTGAAGAAAATAGTTGAAATATGTCAGGGTCGAAGGGTTCTGAACCAAATCTATGACTCTCATATGCAGTTCCCTCTCTGACCTGGGAACACAGCAGTCATGGGTGCCGAGACTTTCAATTGCGGGGTAAGGGGGTAAGCAAGAGATGCTGCCTCATCCCTTCGGCAGGAGAGCCATATCCTACCAGCACTATCAGTAGCTGTGATTCCTCAGGTGGGGGTACTTTCTACAGTGTGGCTTGCAACCATCCACTTTCTGGACGCTTGCCTCTGCTAGTCTGCTGAACCAGAGCAGCCAGTTTGAGGGTCAGCCTGGAAATACCAGCATGGTCATTTCACTATTTATAATACTATTTATTAGATTCCCCTCCCTCTGCCTTCTCCCTGCTTCAGGCTGCTCCAGGAAAGCACTTTCTCTGCTTTCAAGTTTGCAGAGTTGCTAGAACTACAGAGCTCTGAACCTGAAAAGTGCTTTTATGCTTTGCCATATCATAAACATTAAATAAACATAAAGCACTCATGTAGGAAAGTACGGGGGACAAAAGCTTTAAAACCTGTTGTTGCTCCCTTATTAGAGCATTGACTGCACCCAGCAGAAGGGTACCAACCTCCTCTGCACCTCCAACTACGACCCCCTTTGCGGCTCTGATGGCAGAACTTATGGAAACAAGTGCCACTTCTGCAACGCAGTTTCGTAAGTATGGAGCTCACCATGTGGCTGTGAAGCCAGAGGAGCTGGAGCACACACGCAGTGGTGGTAGCTGGTGTGGAAGCCCCAGAGATCCCGTTAACCCCTCAGTAAATCCATCCCTGCCCCACATTCCTCTCCGGACACTCACTCCTCTGTCACCTCCCAGTCACTGCAGATCTTAAGCCCGAGTGAGTCTTCTCCTTCCCTTGCAATTAAATCCAGATCCCCGTTCGCAGGCTCGTAGTGCTGCTGACTCCCTCCCTGCCAGCGTGATTTAAACTGTGACATAGGTGGTGTCCAAAATTATGGGGTTTGTCCCAAAACTCTTTCACTTGAATCAACATGTAACCTGGGGAATCAGGAAAGAGGGGAAACATGAAGCAAAGTACTTTATAACTTGGAGAGCACAAGAGCACTGGCTTATTTGGGTAGAGTTAGACTATAAAGCTGAGATCCATGACTGTAATTTTGTTCTCCCTCTTTCTCTTCAGGACGAGCCGGGGAAGTCTGTTCCTCAGACACCGTGGTGCGTGCTAAGCGCTGGAGCCACACTCTTTGCCCTGATTTTTCCCTTACAAATCCTGCAATCAAACATGCTCTTTCCCACTCCCTCGACCACCACACATTGCTCTCTGCTTCGATTGATCAATAAACGAAATGCAACCACCCTCTTTGCCATGGACTGGTTTTTGGGGATTTTTTTTCAGGGCAGGGGTAATGGTCTTCAGGCTTTTAGGTACTTATCCATTAGGCGGGAGAAGCTGTGAAATAAACCACAATAAAGAGCAAAGCCTAACACCAATCACACACCAGCCCAAGCCCTCATGAGAGGATGTCACTCCATACCAAACCATCAGAAGAGAATCCATGCTGCTATAAAATACTACCACTTCCCTAATTTTGGTGTCTTATAGAGTGTAAATGGATTTGTCTTTGTAACAGCACTGAGTCTTGGAGGAACTGGTTCTTTTAAGGGCCCTGGCATGGGGGGATGGCCCTGGAGAAGTGTGGAAGAGAAAGGTGGCCATGGTCAGCCCTACCTGGGCAAGGGGCAGGTCTGGCAGTGCTTTATACAAAGGAGGCTTATGGCAAAGGGAGGAGGCTATCTCATAGGGAAGAAAATTAGGAACTGCTGCTTCATTGAAGGGTGTGTCCATCGAGACTGTGTTGATCAGCAGAAAATTGCAGCAGGCTAGGCAAGGCTGTAATGAGCCTAATGAGGACCCAAGGAGAAATTAGATGGGGCTCAGGTTTTCAGCTTCTTGGAGAAGAGACATGAAAAGTTGTATCTGGGGTATCTGAGGCAGAGGTAGGACAGCAGACCCTACTGGAAAAGGTCTTAGATCTTCTAGCCCTAGGAAAGAAGGCCCAGAAGATGTGCTGGTAGCTCCAAGATGGTTTCTATCTTGAAAAAAGAGGTATGGAGATAACATCTTTGTGGTAGCCTAAAGAGTGCACCGGAGGAGCAATGATATATATGTATGTTCATGATAATGTGTCATCTTTTTCTGTGAGTCAAGGAGCTAATATGCAAGCAGCACAGGTAAAAAGTCCAAGTGTCATGGCTCACACACTCTCTTCCTCTTCCTTTCTTCACCTCCCATTCTCTTGTTATGTAGCAACATATCTGCTGCTAAGGCTGCTATTTAGGACAAAATCTCTGACTTCCAAGCTTTTTCTTTGGATCTTGTTTCCTGAAGTAGAAAATTTCTTCACCAGGAATTTTGTAGGTCCTTTCCAGCAGAAGGTAAGAGGCTTGTCCTTCCCCTGGTACTAGCACAGAGCAATTCTCTGTCCTAGGAAGAAGATTGGCACTTCTAGTTTTCAGAGTTTTTTTCTGTTAGTACAGGCAGTATAAATCACAACATTGTGCCTGCTCTTAAAAAAAGACAAACTGGAGGGTCATGAGAGTTTTCACTGCTTATGTGCTTGTGTGTGTGTGTGAAAAATAATTAAGGAACAGCCTAAGTGAAGAGACACCTGTCAGCACAGGACCAAGCTCTACTATAATTTCTTGTTGGCTTTATAGAGTGGCCACAGACTAGTGGAGTTTTGGCCATAGCAGGAAATTGTCTTCAGCAACAAGTTCTTACAGTGAGCCTCCTCTGCAGGAGTAGTTTGAGGAAGAAACTGGCCTGAGGAAGCCAGATACTTGCTTAGGAGGTCAAGAGGCTTTGGAAAAGCCCATAGAAGAGCTGCTCACCTACAGAAAATGGCAAGTACTGGGTATATGACTTTATTCTAGATGCCTCGAGAGCCTCAAAGCAAAACTCTTTAGAAGATGGAAAGGTTTGTATCACATAAGAGTGAAGACTGGTCCAGCACAGGTAGGTACTCAGCTTGAGACCATCAAGTCTTCTGCCCAACTACACCAATTAGACTGCAAAATGAGGTCCAGGTGCCCTTCTTCTATCCCTGATTTTCAGAGAAGGCAGAGGGACAGAAGGATTTCCTTACCTCAGCCGGTAAGTAGCCTGTTTCAGATGTTATAAAGAAGTGGAAAGGGGTAATAATGATAATGATGAGGTTGGTAATTTAGTCTCTTCCTCTCCTCAGCCCGGAAGGGATTGGTCCCTGTGGTACGTTTGTGAAGGCTTGAGCCAGTCAGTTTTGCTGCACCAACCGAAACAGTCGGGTAGATAAAGGACAGAGACGTTAAGGGCTGTGGTTGTGAGCAGTGACGTATGAAACCAGAAAAGGCAAACAAGTAGTGCTGCGAGTGGCAGAACTAAGCGTGATTTTGAACGGCGCTGTGGCTGACTGACTTGATAACTAAATTATATGAGAGGCTGTGTCGTGAGCTCACCCTTAATAGACATCCGAGAATTCACCTGTCAGTCACGGTTTCTCTGCTGTGTGGATTTTAAGATGTCTGGCAAGCTGCAAACTGTAATGCTTGCACAGATGTAGGGCCTTCATAACGTTACTCTCCTGCAGAAACTCTCTCCCTCACTGGATGAGGACGTTAGTAGGATTTTTCCTCTGTTGCTAGAAAAATGTATAAAGATGTTGGGTTTATTTTAATTTTTTTTTTTCATTCCTATGTCAAATTTGGATGGAACTAGTAGATTCAAAATTTACAGGGGGAACTAATAAACATATATATCTACACATGGTGTTCTCATAAGCCTTGTCCTCTTAGGAAAGTGGGCTAAAATTTTATTATTACCTGAACAGATATTTTGGAAATGGTGCAGCTGAAGACAAATCTTTCCACAGACTCAGCTGGAAATAGAGCTCGAGTCTCCTGATTCCCCACCAAATTCCCTTCATTGGCACTTGCTGTGGGAGCAGAGCCCTAACATATGTTTGTGAACACGAAAAAACTGGAAAAAATTGACAGCTAGAGTTTAAATAGTTCAGGGAGGAGAGTCAGCAGTCCTATCTGGGACTGTGCACACAGCTATGAGAGCATGTCACACCGGAGCGCTTCTCCACCCCAACCCAACAGATTTAGAACCATCCTCAAAAATAGCCAGGGAACAACGTATAATTGGTTTCACAGACAACATATTCTCATGCTGTGATTTATTTCGTAACGTCTAGTGAGTGTCATCACGCCGCAGTCAAACCCTTGGAGCTGGCATTCAGCGAGGGCCCAGAGAATGAAAATTACCAGCTTCCCTGATGAATCACCGCTTTGAAAATTCACCCTTGTGAGAATCCTGTGACTATTTAGAAAAAAAAAAAAAGATATTACAAGCCCGAGTCTATCACTCATATAATTAGCCCTTTCTAGGTTTGATGTGGACAGGGCAGCATTCCTAAAGCACCATAAACACGGCCAGGACCAATAATGGCTTTAGAAATGAAGTGGAGAAGTTCTCACAATTAAGGTGGGGAATGAGGACAGCTACGGATGGGTGCATAAATACACAGAAAGGCAGGTCTGAGTGTGCACTGTGGGCTCTGGTGCTGAGACGACACCTCTCGCGCAGGTCGCTTGGCTTGGACTAAAGACCTACCTGCAGCATGAAGGCAACAGGTGCCTTAGTGCTTCTCAGCCTCCTCCTGCTCTCTTTCTTCTCGGGTAAGTGATCTTCTCCCTAGCCTAGAAAAGAAAAAAAAAAAACACCAAAAAAACAACAAACCCAAATCTTTCTTGACAACAGCAAACTTCAGAGAGTCTTGATCAGCGGATGACAGGCTTGAAGATAAAGCTGAGCAAGTAGAAAATGTCTGTGGGGTTTGCTCACTCGTATGACATATTTCCACTCCTCGTGGGCCTCTGCAGTGAATAACGCAGCGGAGGTGTCACTGGGAGACAGAGCGAGCAAATTCTAAGCGGCTCTTTCAGCAAATGTACCAAAGCAGAGCGTAATTATGAATTTTTTGGTAGAAATGTTCGCTGGAGAGTTTTGCAGAACGAGTTAGAGAAGAAACTCATTCACCTCAGGGTCATCAGCTCCTGTTTTGATCCTAAGCATCTTGTTATTTGGTGTTTTCCTTGGAGATGTGGAAACGTAATTAGATGAAAGTTTCAGCTTTCGTTTATGTTGCAGAGAAAAGCTTGAAAATTAAATTCAAATGTCCTCAAGGAGTCAGAACAAAGAGGGCAAATTAAAAGGATCCAGCATTTATTTATCTGGAGATTTACATATCTCTCTGATGATGTGGGGAAGCTGAGTGATGATTTTTGAACATATGGGTCATGTCAGTGTTATCGATTGCTTGTGTCCAGCTGACCCAGCTCTGGAAGGTTTGTGGTGACAGTTACTGAAGAACATGCAGAACAAGAATTATTTATACTTGGTTTTCTGTGAATAATTTGAATAAAGAATTCACTTGAGAAAATTGCAAGCTGTGCATGGAGAAAAGAGGTGAATTACTTCGTACACATTATTCATTATGAAATATTCATCTGTCTCTAATTGAGTCTTAATTGGGACTGGGTTCCGTCAGAGTGCTGAAGCTTCCTTCCAAGGCCAGGCAGAATAGCAGCAAACTCTGTGATCTCCTATAAAATAAACAAATGTCAAGAGGCATCATCACAAAGTCTTGTGTAGCTGCATGTAATATTTATAAAAGCTATTGAATGAGCTATTTTGTAAATAATATGCAGATAGCCTTAATAGTGACTTTACAGTTAAGGCAGCCCAGCCTAACCTGAGGACACGATAAATACAAAAGCACCGGGGATAGAAGACCAAAGGGTGATGCAGTTGGCAGAAGAAGTAGGGTGGGTTGATGAGCGATGGTCCAGTTGACTGAGGCTTGGTTGGGATTTCCAATGTTGGGGAGGCGATGAGTGTGGGACAAGGTCCTCCTATCTCCTGCCCCAGGTTCCCTCCTGCCCAGAGCCATCTGAGCAGCATCACAGCCAGAGATCCCACTGACCCAGCAGGTACTGCCTCCCCTCCGAACATCTGCTGCCCCGTTGCTCTGTGAGATGCTAGGTATTTTTCCCAGTGTGTTGTGACCCAGATTCTTCAAATCTGCATTCAACCCACCCTTGAGTGTCAGGCTCCCCCTTAGAGACATCGCAGGGTCGCCCTGTCCCGCAGCTCTGACTCAACCTACACGCCTGACTGCAGTCTTTGCAGTGAAGAAATATAGAGAGGATGGACTGATTATCTTCAAGCCAGTGGTTACAGCGGGTATTTTTTCACTTTTACTGACCGGCACTGCCTGTCCTGCTCTTTATCACCCCACGACGTCTCTTTGTATCTCGCTCGGGATGAAGTTGTTCTGGGAGAGTCTCTGGGCTGTGCTGAGAATGGCTTGTCAAGCTGGTCACAGGATCTCCTTCTCCGCAGTATATCCTTGTCAGCAGCACCAGCCATTTTCATTGTTCAGAGGTGCAGGAGCCTAAAAGCCTCAAAAGTCAATATAGCTTTAAAATCTCTGTTGAACGCGGCTCCAGATCGGATACGGCAGCTCGCTTCCCCGGGAGTGGCTGCCTTCCAGGAGATTGGGTTATGTGTCTGAGGTGCAGTTAGCAGCTGAATGACTGATTGCGTGGTATTTTAGTAACATTTTTCAAAAAAGCAAAATACTGAAAAGCAATTCAGATAATGTATTTCCTACCCCCCTCCTCCGCCGCGCAGGATGATGGAGTGGGAAAAACCCGCTATCTGTTTCACTGGGGTTTGCATAAAGGGTTTGTGACTTTAGTTCAGCCTCTGTCAGAAAATAATGCTGACGTGTAAAATCTCTGTTTGTTTTTTTTGTTGTTTTCTTTTCCAGATGTAGAAGGTCAAGACATTGAAGAGGTTAGTGCACCTGTTTCTGCTTACTCTATCTGTATTTTCTAGAAGAATGGTTTTGTAACCCAGATCTTGGTGTATGGTAAACGGTTTTTAATGTCTGCTGGGAACAAGTGGGTCCTTCCAAGATGACCCAACACTTTGGGGAGTCCACTGTTGTACAGGGGATGTTATGTGTGACCATGTTAGCAAGTCGACCAGGGAAATAGAAGGCTGGTTTAGCAAATGTTTCCCATGATTAGGTCTAGGGTGCTTGTACAGGGTTGTGTTTGTATGCACTCCTTTTGTCCACTTTGCTCCACTGTCCAAACTTCTCATGGAACAAAGGGACTATTGAGAGTGTTTTATACCCCCAAACAAAGCCCATCCCTGGGACCTGTCCAGAGACAAAATACCTGTAAATTTCCTGGACACCGTTTTTAATTCCCAATAGATTAAGGGTTTCCCCTCCTTCCACTGGGAAGAGAGAAAGCTCAGCAAGAACCAAGGTGAGAGCACAGTTTCGCAAGATGCATGAAGCCATGGAGCATTGAGCTGACCTGGAGCCAAGTGCCTGAAAGAGCATCAGTGCTGACTCCTCTCTTACATGCCTAAGCTAATCCACTTCTGTCTTTGGGAGATCAAGACTTCTCCCAGGTGATTACAGTTTCCCTCCTCACACATGGGGCAAAAACTCCCCTGAAACATTGCTTCTGCTCGTTTCTGACAGGGCTTTTTCTTTCAGTAAATAGGCAGTGTCATCACTGCCACTTCAGTACTCCTGGCAGAAAAGACATTACATTAGTGACCTTGTATCCAATTTGGAAAGTGAAAGAGAGAGTATGGGAGTCCTGAAAGGGTTTGGATCTTTTTTTTTTCTTTTTTTTTTTTTTTTTTAATATTCCTTTTGCAGATTTGTAGAGAGTTCGTAAACAGAAGCGTGTACTGCACGAGGGAGTCCAACCCCCACTGCGGCACGGATGGCATCACGTACGGGAACAAGTGTGCCTTCTGCAAGGCAGTGCTGTAAGTGGGAGCAGAGGGGGATCCAAATAACAGAGAGAGCTGGCTCCATTTCCACGTACGTAATGATCTTCTTCACAGAGGGGAGGCCCCGCATCCAGGCTGCTCCTCTTGTATGGACTAGCCCCTGAATGGTGCCAAGTGGAATGTTTCCTCCTTGGAACAGAGCCACATGAATGCAAGTTAATTTAAATTCATTTCTAGGCTTTGCACACTGCTGGTTGCCATGCTGAGAGGCAGCACGGGGCCCGGTAGGCAATTGCATCCTGCATGTACCTTCTGCACGTCGTAAATTGATGCACATTCCCCACCATACACCACAGGCTGCAACTCTCTCTGCCCACACTTCTGGATACTGAGAAGTGTCTGGAGGAATGCGGGAGCTGAGCCGTGCCAAATTATTCCTGAAAAGTCTGAATGGACTTTGCGGAACAGGACACAAACTCTCAGAGGAAGAACCTGAGTTTCTCCTTTTCCTCTGTCACCTTTTAAAGGAGATGCAATAGGAGCCAGCACCCCTGGACTGAATGTACTTGCAAAATATTGGTTTTTCCTTAGCAGTCCTTAAGATGTGGTGCATACTCAAGTCTACCTTATCCTAGGGGAAAGCAGAGAAGAGCAAGGAGAGAAGAAAATGGCTTGATGTCCCCTGTGAGGCACCAGGGTACACCGGCACGAGTCAGGCAAATGATCCTCTTTGGACAGACGAGCTCCTTGTCCCCGAGTGCTGTGACTGTCTTACACTGCTTTTGTCTAAGTCTGTCTTGCTCCTTTTACAGGAGAAGCGGAGGGAAGATCAGATTGAAGCACCTGGGGAAATGCTGAGTCCTCGCTGTCACCGAGCAGCGACAGCCGAACCCCCGGCAGCGGCGGCCGCAGACGGAGACGGGAGCCGCTCGCCCTCCTCTCCGCCGCCTCTGCTCAATAAAATAAAGCTCAGCACGATTCTTGGGCTGGATTCCTTTTGCCGTAGCACCCAGAACAGCGCTTCGATACAGCCATGCTAGAGCCTAATGAGTGGCTTCGCTCTACTGTGCTATTTCCTCACCCTTCTCCTCCCGGGAAGCAAGGTGCTCCCTGTGCCAGAGCGACTGCTCCCGCAGATCCCACGGGCTCTGTCTTCCCATCCCCAGCAGCCGTAGCTCTTCTGTCCCGTCCTGTCCCTCCTGACAAACTGGCACACGCTCGCTGGGCAGCCAAGAAGCGCAACCACTCGTGGGCTCCTGCCCAATTCCCCCCAATCCCAGGGGGTGGGTGGCAGCGGGTGGCTTTATTCTTTACCCAGCCTCCATAGAGATGTTCCTTCCTCTCTGGGAGGTTATTGTGGGAGGGTGACAGGAGAGCTGGTGAACAGCGTGACTGCATATGCCTCATCTCCTTTGGAAACCAGAGACAAACAAGCTGAGGCTGGGAAATATTGCTCCATTTAAGCCTGCGACAAGAAGATGGCAGGTGGAGGCTGGTTTTAGGCAGAAGCTGTGAGCCTCTTCTTTCCAAATCAGTCTTTCTTCTTCCTTCTAGGAGAACGCTTTGTCTTGAAAGCTGTGAACTCACCAGCATTAGCTTCCTGCTGCCAAGTGGCTTCTCATGCTAATAAAATTATATTTAGAAGAGCACCAGATTGTATAAAGTGTCAATAATTAAAAAAAAAAACCAACCCTGGAGAAGAAGAGCTGTGGGCTTCCTCTCCCCACCTCTAGGATAAACTCTGCCTGAATCATACAGAGACCTTGATTTTCTAGACACAAGTATTTCTATTTATTTACAATTTTTAATGCACATAGGCTTTATTCCTTTCTTCTCTTTTTGACACTGCTGCCCTCTCTCTTCTTGGTGCTGGCTGGAGAATCCTTCTTTGGCAAACATGAGAAAAAGAATTGTTTAGTCTCTTCTCATCCACTGTGCAAGATTCACACAGGGAAATACTTGTGGCTTCCTCTTGTTAAAACATTGGCAGCAGATCAATGGGACACCAGCTCCTTTATGTTAAACACTTACCTTTCAAAGGGAGCTTTAGATTTTATCATGAGCCTCAGGGGTCAACATATTTTGCAAGCACCTAAATGCTGAGCATCTAAACCTCTGGACCTTGTTTGGACAGAGCTTGAGTGTTTGCCTACCGTGCCACAATCCACACTTTGAACTCAATGGAGCACAATGCTTAAACAGAGAGGCCATGCTCAGCACACCTAGCGCTGGCTTCTCTTCTGATAATTCACATTTGTGATGCCAATTCTGGCAAATCCTTTGTTATTGGATACCTTTACAGGCAGCAGCCAGGCAGTGGTTGAAACGTGTAGGCAAAAATCCGCATTGGCTGGTTTGGAGCTTCTCTTGGACCAACTGTCTTTGATCCTGATGTTTTTTCCATTCCAGTTTACTGGATTCTGACACCTCTTATTGGAAGCAGACGAGTGCTGTGTGTCCCAGGTCATACAGCCATGAGAAGTGCACTTGTTTGGTTTTAAATTCAGATGTTACATCAGTGAACTCAACAGCAAGACATCCAGAACATGGACAAGACTGAGGGGAGCAAGAAGCTTCTCCTGCACAAAAACAAGTGGTCACAAAGGACATGTAGGGAAAGTGAGAGCACATTCCTCATCAGTCCTCCTGCTTGGAGCAGGATGACCTCTGCATGTCCTCTCCTCCCTGAGTTATCCTGCAATGATCCTATTGCATTGAGTGGCTCTGGACCAGCACCACATTCAGAGCACAGGAAAAAAAAGACCCCATTTTTAAGATGGAAAGAGATATTTTAATGACAGAAGGACATCTTTGTGCCTGAGATGATCCTCAGTGACTCCAAAAATCTCCCAGCATATTCCAGTATCTATTCCTTTTTAATCTGAAGGCTGAAATAACAAGAATAGATCACAACAGAACAGAAACTTTCAGTGCAAATAGCAAATAAAACCACCTCTGTACCCTCTACAGAACCAACTACCGTTTCTTCCACCTGTGCTGGGGGAATGGAGAATGGGAGCCGTCTTCTTTGAGGAGATGATTTCTCACAATTGGGGAAACTTCCCCAGGAGAGAGCAAGAGAGGCAGTGCTACACTGTTGTGGTCCATCCTTCTGGCTGAGCCAGCACATAACTCCAGTTAACTGAGATGAGGGTGATGTTTTGCTGGTGCTGGGCCGTTCAGTCTTGGTTTCAGAGTTCACCTCCCTGGCAGGGCTGATGGATGCCAGGGACAGGGTAGGAGCGTGGCAGTGGCCACAGACTGAGCTCCCACCTGTCTCTGGCATCCTCCCTGTACACGTACCAAACCAGAAACCAAACCTTCAGCCACTACTTTTCCTTTCATTTCTGTCCTCCACCTTTTAAGATGTGTTGGGTTTGGGGGATTTTTTTGACAGCTTTGAAAGGTGAGTCATGATAAACTTGACATCTCTCTTCTATTAGATAACATGAGCATCTTCACAATTTTTTTCTCTCCCTGGAGAGGAAGTGTCCTCAGCTACAGGACAGAGGTGGGACCTGCCCCAGCATCTTGGCCACTGCCAAGACCTGGCCCTTGCAGCAGAATGAGGGACCTGTGCTTCCCACATCTCACAAAGTCCCTCTCAGCAGTTAAAATAATGGGACAATTAAATTTGTGCATGGTTGCTCTTACTGAAAAGAAGACATTGCTCACAGCTGAGCACTCTCCTGTGACCAGGCTGTGCACATGGCAGAGGGGAAGGGTGTATTTCCACCTCACGGCTTCACTCTGCTGGTGATGCAGCTGATACATTACTGTGTCCAGGCTCTTGGCCCATTTAACTGGTGTGCTCCACCACTTCCTTCTCCTCCCCCAGCACAGGCACGTGTCGCTGTCACAACTCAGTTGAATCCTTTGTCCTACTTTTTTCCCTTGATATTCACAGTGTTTGACAAGGCTTTTCTAGCTGTCATGGGATGATCTTAGGGTGGTTGTGCTGACTGCAGGGCTCCCACAGCATGGCTGAGGAGGAAGCTCTGGACTTGGTGATCATTCTGTACACCCTCTTTTCCCTAAGAGAAGGCAGGCTCAATTAGGTTGGAAGGGACTTTGGTCCAACCTCCAGTGGGGTCAGTTCTGAGGTCTATCAGGTTGCTTAGGGCTTTATCCAGTCTAGCATTGAAAACCTCCAGGGGTAGAGAATGTGTGATCTCCCTGGTCTACCTGTCCCAGGGTTTGACTGTAAGGAATTTTTTCCTTGTAACAGGTTTCAACCTCTTTTCTTTCAACTGCCACGTCTCCAAACTATGCACCACCATGAGGAGCCTGGCTCCATCTGGTCTGCTCAGTAATTTGCTTCTTAACTGGTAGGCTTCCCTGACATCCTCCTGAAGCCTTCTTCTCAGTGGGCTGAACAAGCCCACCTCCCTCTGCACCTTCCACCTCCCTCACAGGGCAAATGCTCCACCCCCAACTCTCTTGGTGGCTCTTCACCAAACTTCCTCAAGTTTTTCAGTGCCCTTCTTGTTTTGGAGAGGGGCCCAGAACTGAACATGGGAGGGAAGACTGAGCTATGGGGACAAGGAAAAGGATTGTTCAGGGAGTGGGTGGGAGAACTGTAGGAGTATTGCAGGGGGCTGAGAAGATGCAGATGGTGATAGTTGCAGGAAGCAGCAGGAGGGTGTCAGTGAGTATTGGGTCCTTTAAGGATTAGAGAACAGCTGAGTCTGCTCTGGGGTGAAACGGCTCCCAGATGCTGGCAATCATCCAACAGTGCCCCCCATCCCCACCACAAGGGCTTAAATAGGAGCCCAGGGGAAGGATTTGGCTGGTTTCACTGATTCAGGAGCAAAGAGAAGGTGAGGAGTTTGCTTTGTGGTGTGAGTTTTGGTGTTTGTTTGGTGGTTTGGGTTGGTTTTGATTGTTTTCTTTTCCTCCCTGAAATAAGTTGTGTGGTTTAGGAGCTTCTCAGGGGAGCAGCTGCAGTAATTGTGGCTGGTCTTCATGTCTTAAAGGCTGCTCTAAAAATGCTGGGGAAGGCTTATAAAATGCATGTGGGAGACAAGGGTTACCACAGTATGTAAAGGGAGACCGGGGGAGGCATAAAATATATCTATATAGAAAGGTAGATACTGCATAAAGAGTTGGTTGTTTTAAAGCTCCAGGATGGTGCTCCAAGGAATCTCTTTGGCTTTAGGACCCTTGGGACAGTGAGGGGTAAGACCTTTAATAAAGTCAGCTCTTCTGGTCTCTAGAGTGAGCAGGGCTTTGGCAGAGCCTCAATCTTGAAAACTGGGTCAAAACTGAGTTTCTGCTGGGCCTGGAGGGATGCCCTGACCAACCTGGCCCCAGACAACAGCTTCAGGGCTTGTAACAGAATTGGCCCTAGAATCTGGCTTGTGGTTTCCCAGGGATGTGAGAAAAGTGGTGCTGCTGTGTAATAGAGTACTTCCCTTTCCGAGCTAAAATGGCTTAATTGGGAGTCAACTGACACATCAGTATCGTGGCAAGGGCTGCCTGTGACACTTCTGGCCTTCTTCCCAAAGAACACAGTGCCTTTCTTTAGGAGGATGATTTTTTTGTGGAGTCACCTGTGATAAAACCATCAGCTGCTTGGGCCCTGCCCTGCAAACACATCCTTCTGTCATCCTCTGCTTCTAGACAATGCCCTTAATCATTGTTCACAGCTACAGCCGGCAAGCCGAGGCTCTAGATTTGTCTGGTGATGATGATGGTGAGCCATTAAGAAGGATCTAGGAGGGGCTGCAGGAGGTCACCCAGGTGGGGACCCAGCGCCGCAGCTCCGCCGGGAGGAGCGGGTGTCGCCGCGGGGATGCGGCTCCTTCCCGGGCATCGGGCTCCCTCTTGTGGCCGCCGGGCACACGGCGGGACCCGCTCCCGGGCACCCTGGGCACCTGCACCAGCTCCGGCTGGGGATGATGCTCCTCTCTTTCTGCATCGGCTTATTTCGGAGAGATGCCCTAATGTCCTCTTTGTGCCAACCTTTGGAGCAAGTCAGCTCTGCTGAAATGAGCAAAACGCATCCTATGGTCCTAGTGCTCTGCAGAGGCGTGACCCAGCCACAAAAGCTGATTTTCCTCGTTGGAATCTTGCTTAAAGTTAGAGGTGCCAACAGCAGAGCTGTGCACGAACTCCAGTAAAGTTATTCCCCCTCCCCTGCCCGAGATTCCCAAGTTCCTGATATAGCAGCACCCATCCTCTTTTCGGGATGGGTGTCTGTATCAGCCTGTTTTTGCTGAGCCCAACAGCTGTTCTTGCAATGATTTACACTGGCAGAGACCTGTGCAAGGGGGCACTGGCACTGTGAGTTGTCCTAGCAAATCGTTTCTGTTTGTTACCTGTGCCTTGGCTCTCCCTCCTGCTCTCCCGAGACTGCTATGGGGCCAGGCTGCTCTGAGCAAGTTTCCTGTGCTCCTGCAGAGGCCATCACCCCTCATCAAACAGCTCAGGCACAGGGCATGCTCTCAGCATGTCCCCTTGATGCAGTAGATAAAAGGGAGCTTGAATCAATGGCTTCCTTGAAGACTGCTGGCTTCCCCAGGGCATTGCTCACCCCTCCTGCAGGCACTGGAGGAAGAAGTTTGGAGGCAGAGAAGTGCAGCTGAGATGAGCTGGGCTTTGTACCTCTAGGATTTGGGGACAGCTTTTCAGTTAGGCTGTTGCTGGATGCAAATGTGGAGATTTAGCATCTGTGGTGGGACTCCAGGCGTGACACACTCGCTCCTCTTTTCACTGAACCCAGCTGAGGCTTGGACTCTGCCTCTGGGAAGCTCTTCCCCTCTGTTAATGCTGTGACAAAGGAGAAAGCTGCTGCCTGCCCTCACATCTGAGCAGCTATGGCACAGCACAGCTACAGAGTTGGTGCAAAACCCCTCTACCCTAACAGGGTCTCAGAGGACCTTCTGCTGCTGAGGTTGCTCTGCTGTTTGCTCTTGTGTCTTGGTGGCCTGTCCTGCACCTGCTGACCCTCTGGGTTGGTCCAGGCTTTGGTGGTGTCTCTCCACGGCCCGGCAGGATGATGATGCTCCTCCTCTTGTGACACATTGCAGAGCGATGTGGGGGGGATTGCAGTACCACCAATAGACACTGGATGCTGCCACAGACCGGATGGTTCTATCAGTGGTACCCTGTCTCTCCAGCACAGCTCAGCTTTGAGGCTTCTGCACCAGATTCTTGCTATGGGTTTTCTTTCAAGCCCCAGCTCCTGGACTGTAGTGATTAGATGAGACCTGACCTTCTACCTTCCTAAAAATGCACATACTAGAGGGGCTGAAACTATATAAATAATGAGGTCAAATCATGATTCCAGGAGAGGCTGAAAACTCAATAGAACAACAAATTTGTTTGGAAGATCACCATGATGTTCTGTTGCAGAGGACAAACACTTCCAGTGGCCTAGATCCCAGGCCTTGTTTTGTTTGCAAGTCTGATCAGCCCTAGGTCATGACATGTAAGCGTTCACCTGGTTGCTCCAGGAGCCTGGCAGATATCACAGGTGCTGAGACAAAAATGTGATCGTCTTGCCAAGCTCTGATAACAGCCCTTATTCCTGCCTCAGCAGGGCTCTACTCCTCCAGTCGCTCCAGTTGTGCTGGTATTGCAGCCCTCCTGTTGGCATCAGCCCTACCTTGAGAGGCAGCCCTGCACCCTGGCAGGGACCTGAGGGTCTTTGACATAACAGGTTCTGCATCTTCTCTTTGGCTCTTTGTGTAGGGAAAAATCCAGCTGTACTATCCAGCCTGTGTCTTTCTTCTTAATTTGAAGTTTAGGTTGATCTTGTTGAAAAATATATTATGGAGGAAGTACTAATAATTTTCCTTTCTCTATTCTGGAAAATGGAAGTCAACGTGGGACAGGGATAAATGAGGCTGTAGGAAGCAGATAAAGCCACACATACCACATTGGGGTGAGCTATTTATGTGGGTGCAGAGACAGCCCTTGGAGTGGAAAAGCTGTTTTATGAGTTAAACCTGGAAATCGCTGGCACAGCTGCACATACCTTCATATTACTGAAGATGTGAAATTTCTGTTACCCAAATAGATTGGGAAACCTTGGTAATTCTTGCATGAATATAGGCTGAGTCTCTTGTGGGCAGTGAAGGTCAGCTGAGCCAACTTGTGTGCAGTTCAAACACTCAGCTTTGACCAGTCAAACCTCACCTTCCCTTGGAAGCAGATCCATGCTGCTGAGACAGAAGGCGTGATAAGGTGTAATTAGAAATGAGCCTTAACCCCTGCTCTTAGCAAATGAACAATGCTTGGTGATGGTACTTTGTTAATGAGAATAAAGTGAAAAGCTCTTGAGCTCCCCTGCTGTGCCATGGCTCTGTCACTGCTGTGTTGCTGCTGGAAATGTGATGAAATGTGAAAAGTGGAGAGGACCTTGGGGGATTTCCCTTTAAAAAGAGGGAATGTGTGGTTTAGGGACAGGTATGGGGTCAACGGGAAGATGTCTGGGGTAGAAGAGCAGCCTCGTGGTAAAGCACGGTGCCAGCAGACAGGAAAGGTGGTGGCTTGGGGCAGTCAGGGGCTCCCTGTGCCCTCCCAGACAGTGGTGACCCCAAAGGGTTTTGCTGGATTTTCTGTGCTGTAGACAAAGGTGAGTGGGGCTGCAACCAACACAGACTGTGAACAAAAATGAAGAGAAGCCTTCCTGAAGATCAGCCCTAGGGGTTTTGTGGCTGTGGCCTTTCTTTAGCAATAGGAGAAGGTCTCAGATATCAGACATAGGGGTGAAAGCAGACATGGTGGTCATGGGGAGATGGGTGTCCATGGCACTCTGCTCTAGGACACAATTCTGGGTGTGGACCTCTGCCCAGCTACTGCATCCCTGCAGCATAAGGAGGGGCTGAGGGGAGGCAGGACAGGATGGATCTGTGTGTGCCCCTCCAGCCTTTCTCTGCTGCTTTCAGGGCACATTTGTGTTGTCTTGAGAGTGTCCTATTTTGACCATGTTTCATTGTGACTGAGGAACAGGAAAAAGAGCCCTGATCCATGGGTCAAGGAATGGTTTGGGCAAATACACTTGCTGCTATGTCCTTGTTGTAGGGCTGAAGAGACTGTTTGACACTTTGGCTCCATGAACACCCTGCCCAGAACTGTCTCTGCTGGGTAAGATAAGGTCACACTGTGCCATCTCCTGCCCCCGTAAAGCTAGTGCAACCCAGCTGTTGCATGTTAATTGGCTTTGGCAGAAGCTTTAGCTCAAAAGCTCCTGCCTGGTTTCCTTCACAGCCTGTAGCACTTTGCTGCTTTTGTCCCTTGGCCCAAGACTTCAGTTCAACCTTCTGGAAAGACAAGGCAGGAGAGGGATGTAAAGTTCAGCCAATTCTTGTGAAAGACTGACCAGTGCTGGAAACTCTGCCCATTAGTCCCTGTTTGTCCTACTTACTGCCGAAATAGTCTGATAACTTAGTGCTGTTGCTGCTCTCTGGCTTGATTTTTGTTTCTTTGGAGGTAATACTGTGGCTTTTTTTCCTTTCATAGTGTCTGGAATTGTGCCCTGCACAAGACTGAGTCACGCTTTGTGGATCTGTAATTATCTGTGTTACCTACATATCCATTAAGGGATTTTGCGTGTTAATCTCACAAGATCTACTGCTTATTTTGACGTTTTCATCTCGCCGGCTGCCCATAACCTCTGCATGCAATGTGCTGGGTTAACTGCAGGGCAAGCAGAGATGAGGACTAGCGTTTCTCCCTGTTGGTCTCTCCCCAGCTCACCCTTATCTCTGACCCCAGATGTGCAGTCGGGCTCCTGGCACCCAGCTGAGGCTTCTGGACCAGCACCGACCTGTGGGGCTCTCGGCGTGCACGCTTCAGCACATCTTTCCCTGCATCGGAGAATAATGAATGGCTCTGCATCAGTGACGTAAGTTTAACTGGACAATTATTTTATAGCATCTCTAAGGTTAAAAACAGGTCAGCTGTCATATAACTCGGTCAGGGATTGCTGTAATGAGTGAGTGACAAGCCATGAGTTTGGTTTTATCGGTGACAACAGTCCCGCCTCAGTGCTGCATGGGTGCATTTCAGTTCCATAAAACCATACGTTATATAGTTTGTTAGTTGCAGAACTAAATCTACCTAAATATACTCATTTTTGGTCTAAAGTAAATATCTTTTCAGGGCAGTGTTTAATATTTTTCAGTGAACCAACCAAACCAATAATATATTAAGGAAAAAAAAATCACTTTAGGTTACTTAAATTCTTAAAATCTAAGACTACTTGAAAGTAGAAATGCACAGACAAAATGCAGTGTTTTGGTTCTGCTTAAAGAAGTCAGAATTTTCAATTGCTTTCCTGCTTTCTCCCAGCTGCAGCTTCTCATTAAATTAAAAACAAACACATTCAGAAGCTATTAAAACACTTTACCTCAACCAATTAACTATTTTTGGGGTGGAGATATTGCTGAGATATAATTACAAACCCACCTGTATCTAAAGCTCAGAATTTCTTTCTTTTTGTGTGTTAGACACAAATGATTTAGTTTTTGATTTGTTACCCTTTGTTATAGGAAAAGGCTTTACAGCATACCTGTTATGCCTAGACACATCCGTATGGGGATAATCAGATTTTTTTAGAAAAACCACATCACTATCACTTTCATCTGTGAGGCAGTTTAATACACTTTTCCAAAAATGTGCTCATTTTGCTCCTGATTCAAGAAGTATCCATCACTAGGACAGCAGAGGGACCCACAAGTCACACTGGCATCCGTTGTGCTCCAAGAATGTGCTTGAAATTCCACTCATGCTCACCTACTACGCTGATGCTCGGAGTTTTCACTGCTCTCAAATGTCACAAACCCATGTATGGCATGAAATGTGGACGGAATATAGAGAGCAGATAAGGAATCAGTAACTCTTGCAAAATAGAATTCTAAAGCCATCTCACTTTGCCCTGGAAGGAGGGTATCTTAGAAAGTTTTACAAGAATTTGTTAAATTATTGACACGATTCTTCCTGTGCCACCATTTATTCTCCCAGCATGGCCCAAACTAGGGGAAAACACCCGAGGAACAAAGTTTGATGTTTACTAGTGGAGCTCTTGGCTTGTAAACACACCAATAATGTACAAAACTCATCAAAGCACTCGGTTATTACACTGTCCCAGCACACCGCCTCCTACAGAGCATTTAGAGTCCACTGTGCCAATAAAGCACAAATTGAGAGACATGGTATATATACACCCATATCAAGAAGCTTTTAAGAAATGAGGGAAAAATTCTAGAGTGCTAGGAAAAAAAAAAAAAACAAACCCAAGACAGGAGGGAGGTTTTTCTAACTGCAATATTACGATGAGAACATGCTCAGAAATATAACTCTGGGCATCAAAGCTGAGCTTGTTCAATTTTTTTTATCCATCTGTGGATGTTTCCCTCCAATATGGAAACAATTTAAACAACTTTTCTGAACAGCCTGTGAATCAGCCAATTGTGTCCAGCTGTCTGGCTCTGTGGTCTATATTCAGGAGGAAGCATGGCAGGTCCAACTCAAAATCCAGGGGCTGATCTTGTAGCAAGTAGAATGATGCATTAGGTCAGGCTGCTGGGGATGAAAATTCTGATCAAATCTGGAGGTTGAGATGTTTGGCTCAAGCATTTCTATTGAAGTATGACTTCTTTGATGCTCCAGAGTTTGACTTGCTGTCCTCCCATGAGCAGCAAAAATAGAAGAACAAAGCTCTCACTGTTAAATACCAAATGCTTTAATGCCACAGGTGAAGATATTTAACCACTAAAAATCTGATGCAATTACCTTAGTGTTTCATAACACCAAAGTTATAATATTTTGGGGTGTTGCAAGGGAAGGAGGGGACATCACTTGGCAGCAGTGACCATGCAGGCTCTGCTCCAGGTCATCCACTGCCCTTGCACACAGGAGCTGCAGCCAACCCTGGCCCCTGCCATGGTGAAAATGATAAGCCCTGCTCTTTTCTGATATCTAAACACCTTGAAAAATGGTGTTGTGCAAGGGGAGTGAGGGTGCAATTCCAACTAGAGCTGAAAGGAGAGGAAAAAAACCCAACTAATTGTCAATTCAGTGTTAATGACGCATTTTTCTTTGTGGTGCCCATTGCCCCACCTGTAGTGCTAAGAGCATCATGCAATTTGAGAAGAAGCTCCCTTTCACTTGTACCCTTTATTTCCTAATAGAACATGAAGTGGTGTGAAAATTAATTAATGGCATCGTATGCATCTGTGTGTGGCAAGGAAACATGCCAAGCTCTGCACAGACTCCTGAGAACTAAATGAGCATCCAAGTGCTTGCTGTATCAAAGCAGCATCAAAGGATCTCCAGAGATGAGCAAACTTCATAAATAAGCATAAATAAGGAAGCTCAGGGATGTGTGAGAAAGCTCATCAGTATATAAATAGTTCATTTTGAAATCCTCTGTTATAAAACACCATCAGAACGATGTATGAAACATGAAGTTGAGGCCTGGTGTGATTATCGGGGATCTAAAAGGTAACAGGGGATGGCAGTGTGAAGGATCTGGAGTGGAGAAACAGCTGGGCTGGGGAATAAAGGTCTAAGATAGTGTCACTCAGCAGATAAAGCCAGGGGTCAGGAAAGTCAAACTTAGCACTGTAAGGCATCACAGACGTTTTTCACTGTTCTCTAGGAAAACCTAACCAAACTGAAATAATTCGTCTCTCGCCATGAGGCAGTTCTTCCAGAGCCTGAATCTTCTGAGTTGCTTTTACCTAAAACACATCCTGATTAGTGAAGAGCCCTTTGAAAACACAGCTGTCGGTATGGCACCCTGCTAACGCACGGGTGTCACAAGATATTGCTAATATTACTTACACAAGAAACTCATAACATTTGAAAGATGTACCTTGTCTTCTCCAGGACAGATCAGTATTTTTCTCTTCTTGTCCTGATAGTCTCTCCCTCAACGTTTCCTTTTCTATGAGATCTTTCTCCATCAGTCCCCCAGCCAAAGTGCTTCATCAGCCACCCTACGCTGGGTGCAGCAGTCGCCCACGCCAAGACTGGCCACCACCTCAATGTCAATAGTGAGATGTCAGAGGATTCTGCCCTCTGACACCTCTTCATCCAGCATTTATGGTTTCAAACAGCTTTAATCAATCAGGAGAATTGTTCATTTCTCTTTACCCTCTGAAACACAATTTTTACCTAGGCTTCTCCTTATTGGTAGAAAGAAAGTATTCAGTGCTTCTCACATCAGTCTTAAATACATCCTGAACAGACAGAGTGGAAAATTGTCTTAAACCCTTTGGCATCCACTTGCTGTCAGTCGCATGTCAAGTCAGGAATAAAAATTGGCAACTAGCTGTAGATTTCACACTCATGCAGCAGGATTTGTGGAGCTGAATTTGCAGTTCAGTTCTTGGCTTCAGCTGTCACTCCACGTACCAGCAGTGATGAGCATTCATGCCACGGAGAGGCATTCGAGTTGTCAGATACCCAGCGCTTACAGAAATAACTTCATTTTTAAACGGACTGTCTCTTTTGGTATGAATAATCAGACAGAACAACATACAAAATACTTGACGTGTACTGGGAGCCCAGAACAGTCTCTGACACATGAAAATATTTGGAATAGTTCATACTCAATGCTGCTCCGGAGTTTTGCAGAACGGTACATTATGGGCTCTATAATTAAGTCACACGCCCCCTCTCTTTGATTATGCTTCAATCCTATTTCTTTTAACAGAGATTGTAAAAGCCATTGATCAAACACTTCTCAGGCACCTCAATGTAATCTAAAAGGAAACTAAATGTTAACAGGGAACAAGGCTTTAAACTTTGCTGTTGATAGTTATTCCCAAGGCTTAACTATACTTTGGAAGTACAAGTAGGTCAGAACTCCCTTCCCTATTAAAAAGGAGAAACAAAAAGTCAGCAGAGGTCTTTTCCTCTGAACTTAAGAGCAATAACTACATTATTTTGGGGCTAAGCAGAAAGGTAGCAGTTTATCCTTGCAGTTATACTAAATGCTGGTAGTTTAGCACAGTCATGTTGTCCCAGAGGAGTCACATAGCACAAACAGGAGAGCTGTGCTGCTTTGGCTGAGGTTCCACCCAGCAGCAGTCAGAGGGGAGCGTGGAGGCTCAGCCACTCTCATCTTCTTGAGAACCTCCAGTTCTGATACGAAGGATATTGGAGCTTCCCAGCCTCTTTCCTTTATCAGCTGACTATGGACATGCTCATGAGGTTGTCTAACTCCTCTCTGACCTGCTGATGCCACCTGCCTCGACAACAAACCGTAGCAACAAATTCCAGGAGATTGCTACCTGCTGCTCTTTAACAGTTTGAAGCCACTCTCCTGTTTGTATGAGGTACCCCTCATCCTAGTATTGTGGGATTTGGGGAACATCAGTTTTGCACTTGCCTTATTCACAGCTTCACTGTTTTATAAATCTCAGTCCTGTCTTGGCCAAGTAAATCACTGCAGCATGTTTAGAAAATAGTCAGTGAAACACACAGGCTGGTTTTGCAAAAAACGGAGAGGAAAAAAAGAAAAAAATTCCAACTGCAAGACTATTCTTCAAACATAAAATATAAGGGAAACACATTAGTCATAAAAGACACAATGACTTCTTAGCAACAGGAATGTGTTACCAACACATCAAGATCGTACTGTCACATGTTCCAGTGCAGCTTATAAAATGTTTGTAAGGGGAGCACACATCTACTTCAGATCAGCAAATACCTTGAAGTGCTGGGATGAAATCCCAGTGTCATGGAAATATAAAAAAAATAATCAAGATTTGTTTTTTTTCAAATGTTCCTTGTATAAAGCAAAAGAAAGGAGTATTGCTTGTTCACAGTGACACTTGCCTATATGCCAACTTTGAGCAAAAAAGATACGGGCACATGTTTACATACCTTCCCTTGGTTCTGTTTTCTCTGTCTGGCCAGCGTAACAAACTCCATAGGTGATTCAAATGTGATGTTTTGGCTTCTTTCAGTTCTTTAAATTGAGAGGGTTTTTTTCTAGCACACCATATATACACTAGTCCTGTATTCCAATATCTAAGCTATTGCAACCTTTCTAGGTAAAAAATCACTGTTCTAACCCGAGGGATTGTATCTGTGCTGTATGTGCAGGAGTGTGTCAGCTCCTACTTCAGAAATTGGCTCTAGGAGGCAAAACTTCAGAAATTCACCCTCTGCACTTAGCTAAAACGAAGATCTTTATGCATCAGGTCTCTGGGTTTACTAGTTTAAAACACAGCTTGGATTGGTGCTAAAGCACAAAGAGCAGCGGGTGAGGAAGTGTATATTTTCTGACAGGTCACTGAGCCGGAGCCCAACGTGCCCATTTAACAGCTCATTTGTGTCTGCTCCTGACGTCCTGACACTCGCTGTCAAGGCTCCTTTCCTGGGCAGCCACGCGCTTCGCTGTGTGACACCACTGCCCTCATCTGCAGCGGCACACACCAGTCTCTTACTTAACTACCAACACAAAATTGGTGTCTCTGGAATCCAAAGAAACACCCCCAAAATGAAAAATTATTCAATGGCTTCTCTATCATGCAAACCAGATCTTTAAGACAGCACAGGAACACAAATTATGAAAAAGGTATTTATTATTTACACAACTGCTATAGTTCCTTAAGAACAATATATACCATTTTTATTTGAAAGGGTCAGTCTTCTTTCAAATACATGAACTGCATAATGCACAAGTGTTGGTAATGCCAAACAGCAGTCACATCACACTTCTATAGTGCAGGCATAAGCAGCGCAAGTAAATGATATTTTAAGAACAGTATGGCTGAATATTGTATTTAAACACAGTGTTTGCACTTTGACAAGATTTAGCTAGAAGAGAACACGGGTTTTGTTCATGCTTTGTTAGGAATGTGACTTTCCCATCTTGAGGTTTAAACCCTTTATCTGACACATGAGAGTTTTTCAGGCAGACTGCTTTTCATTTACCAAATAAGAGTGGGTTTCTCTCCCTCAAACTTCAATCTTTTGTTTTCCAGTAAACACTGCTTTATAGTACAAGTTCACACACTGGGGTAAATTGGCCACAGAGGTGGTACCTTCCCATCTTACTGTCTTGCACAGAGAAACACTGACATACTAATACATACCAAACTTAGACAACTTGCAATTTATAGACTTAAATACTGGAATGGGAGAGGGAGACTGTTCCTAAAGATGGAGGGAATAGAGGGCTTATACAATTCATACACTGCCAAGTTTGGCTCCTTACTCAATGTTTTTGGTCTAAGTATTTTTTTTTTTCTAGTTTCAGAATGGTTTTGGTCTTTAATGGTTATGGTTGTACTTCGGCAGCAAAGGAGAGGAAAATATTTTAAGTAGTAACACCAGAACTGAATGCAAGAAAAAGTAACTGACTCGTTTCTCCCACTTTGAGCTTATTGCTGTGATCTTTTAAAAAAAAAAAAAACAAAACCCACAACCAACCACCTGGAAGACCAAGTATAGCAGTCATTCTGGCATTGGATCCAGTGTCCAGCACTATTATACTCTAGCATAAAAGCAAGGAAAAGTCCAATGATCTTAATTATGTTCCCTTCAATTCAGTGCCACACAATTTTATTAGCGTTATTGTCCTTGCTTCTTTGAAAGATACCTGAAAGAAAGAAAAATACAAAATAAGAGGTAGGCACAAATATATCTAGTACCTTTTCTAAACTCAAAGTATGAATCTGCTTTCTTTTCTCACTAGCATCCTTGTACTGATGATCAAAAATTAGAAATGTGATTGATACAACTTATGCTCTTATTCGATTTCAACATTCTTTTAATTCCATTATAGGTTATCTTACAATAATTCAAAGTCATGTTTTTAGTTACTCTATTAGGCTTTTTAAACAAAAGGGAGGAAGGCAATGGAGACGGGTTTTATTCTAAGAGGTTGAAAATTACATCAGTTGGAAAAGTAGCTATTATATCCTTTAAGATAAAAAGGCCCATTAGATATGGCACTGCTTCAAATAAATTCAAGACTTTAATGAACAGTCATCCAGCGTAACCTGAAAAGAACAGCCCTGCACTGAAAAGAACAGGCTCCTTTAGAGAATCTCAGATACTCCAAAATACTTGTTTTCTATCTCATAGTTCTCTCACCACTGCAGCTGGAACAATCTGGCTACGTGGTGACACTGAAGTCTCTGAAAAGACTCTAGAAAAAAAAGACAACCAATTTAACAGACGGTGTGAAATATCCAGTGAATTTCACTGCTTTTAAAGTTTAACATTTGACTTTGTTTTAATCAGAAACAAGAAAGAAAACTGTGCCAAGTTTGCAAGGCTGTTCTTTTAAGCACTGAATGAATGTTTTTTGGATAGTATATTGCACACACTTTTTTTTTTCACGTGTATTGAAACTTCAGGCTGTTCCATAAAACCATTAAGAATTTTGCCTGAACACCTCAGCTAACCTTTCTTTAGCAAGAATTAGGATGCTAACTGGTGTACAAAGCATTTGTAAAACTCTGGTTTGTAACACAGTAACTATCGTATAGTTTCAGAGCTGATGAATACAGTAACACCACACAACGTGGACAGTGTCTGAGAACCCCACTGTAACACCCCAAACCTCTGAAGCAACCACCAGAAAAGTTGCCTCGTGCCAAAGCCCTGAGATCTGAACTGACAGCCCAACTTTGTAGGGGTGGAAAGGGAGATCTCCAGGGCCCAGGCTCCTTCAGAATATCTTTTCCCTTTAGGAAGCAGAATTGCTTCACTGAAAACAAGCAGTGGCACTAAATACTGGAGAAGTATGAAAATAAGAAGTCCATTCTGTCAAAATCTTACCATTTTAGGGAAGCAGCCCAAACATTATAGCCTTATTAAAATTTTACTCAAACTAAAGGACCTTCATAACTGTAAGTGATGTCAAAATTCATCAATTGTTTTTGGTCTTTGTACAGAAAACATCAAACAAAACACAGTGAGGTCAGGGACAAAAGGAAAAAAAAATTTGACTTTATTCTTACCTTTCCCAATGTTTGTGATTCAGCTCCAAAAAGTCATCTAATTTTGCTATTTCTTTGAGGTACTGAGTGAGCTTTAGGAGCTCCTTGTCTTTATCCCGATTTAAATGTGCTTTCATAAAAGGCCTTATCTATACAAAATAAACAAACTGGGAATAACCATTTGCTCAAAGTAAGAAAAATGCTTCCAATTCTCTATCATTTACCACCTAATTAGAAAATATTTTCTGTACTATGCCAAGTTATAACTTCTCTTAGGTAAGAGAAAGAAAAACCTTTTCTGTTAGTGACTACATCCAATTTTGTTATTCACACAAACTGAACTGTTTTTGCCTTGCATGCCCACCAGGAAGAAATTTGTTTTGTCTTGCACTCTGAGTCTTCCCCTCCCAGTCAGACAGAACGATAAAATGATCTGGAACGGACTGCCACATTTTCTAATATGATTTCATAGCTATTTTTGCAGGAGACACGAGGGGGTTTCAGCTCTGCTTTATGAGTTGTGTGGCATCACTGGAACCAGATGCTTTTTTTCAACAAAAAGCATTTGACTACAATCATAGCTTCTGTGAAAAGAGATAAAAGTTTATCTGACAACTGCTTTAACCTTGGAATACATTACACCTGGGCTTTGTTTCAGTGATTCAACATTCTTTTCTGTGGCTCTGTTAGAAATAGACAATTTCTCTGTTATAAATTTTGACAAACATCTTTCAAATCCGAGCTAGAGGGAGCTCTCTGGATAATCCTCTCCCAGCAAGATCTTTGATATTCTTGAGTTTCCTAAAACTATACAGTTCCAATTAACATTATCTTGCTACATCTCATCAATTGCTGTCCTCTTCACATCATGGATACTGTCAAAGAAACATCATCTTGGATTTCTGTATTTGAAAACTTTTTTTTAAAAGAAATGTATGAGAGTTCTTTTAGTACCGTACTACTGTACCGTCAACTACAAGTAGAAATTTAAGTTGAATTCCTTTTATTCAGAACAAGCACTAATAATGGAGCAGGAATTGGTTGACAGCTTTATAAAATGAAATATTTGCTGTTCTGCAGTCACAATGGTTTGAGGTACTATTATTCCCAGAATAGAATGCTTGCTATTACGCTGGCATACCAGCATGGAGTACAGCAGCTTTTTATTGGACTTATTTGCTGAATACAACCACTTGAGATTGAACATCACATATTTCAATAGTGCCTGCCAGCAATGCCCAGCTTTGTTATGGCTAGCAGGTATAATTTAAGCAGAAATAATAATCTCATTGGTTTTGGTAGGCTCTTAAAAGCTAATTTAACCGTGAAAAAAAAGCTTATTTCAAACTACTGTTAGTGAAACATTAGTCCAGAGAAATGGCAATTTAAATAAAAAATATATTAAAATATGCATCTTTGCTAGTTAAGAATAGCCTTTCTTTAAGGCACAGCAAAAAAGGACGAGAAAGTACTACTTGAAGTATAAGAAAAAGTAGTAATAAATGAAAATTCCAGTTAAAAATACCTTGAGTCCATTTTGCGGATTCATTAGGAAGTTTCGGCCAATATCATCAAACATAATAGTATTCTTTTTGCTGTAATATTCTGAAAACTTTCCCCAGATAACACCAAGAGGCTTCACCTGCAAAAGTAACGCATACAAGGTAACTCAGATACATCAGACCACATGCGGGAGATAAAAATATGAGTTTATAGGAACGTGAGTGCAAACTTAATATACTTGCATTAAGCATAAACAATTAAAGAATATATTCGTATTCTTCTGCTGAAAAATTAGCAGGTAGATGGGCTTTAATAAGGGAAGAGATGTAAAATAGTATAACATACTAAATACAACCCCTACTAAAGAAAGTCTTTCTGTTGGTACTAAATTTTCTTGTGAAGTTATCTATTTGATTTGACAACAGCGTCATCCAAATGTACTACTCAAGTTAAAACTTTAAACATTATAGAGAATTCAGTAGGAAAAAAAATATATCTATGCTTCCAAGATTCTTACACTTTTATTGCATGAAACTCCAGCACAACTTTATTGTTGAATATTTCAAAGGGGTATGATAACACGTCAATTAAATGTAGAAAAAGATCAAGGGAAAAAACAGGTACTTACATCTATTAGTCCTCTTCTAGGAGTGTGCACTGTTATCATGGCAGCACTGTCCAACATGAAAGTTATCTTGTAGTTTGCATTGGTACTCACTCCAAGCTCCTGCATCAAAATGATTTGTGATTAAAGCTTCTAATTATGACAGTTATACTGCTGTAAAACTGGAACCGTGATTGCAATACGTTGTTTGTCAAAGGGTAAGCTGCTGAGGATTACCAGATGCATACTAAAAATAAGATATATGGGGGGAGGTTACATTTTTTTTACCCCATTAGAATCATGAAAGTTCATCATTCTACCAAGAGGAAAAAAAGCTGATAGGAATTTATTTTTGCAATGTTTACTGTCAGAAACTTAACAACTGATGTCAGCATAAAATCAAAGCAACTTTGCAGAAAAGGGAAAATACTGAGAGGTCTTGCTCATACCTTCGTGCATAATCTTTCACAAGTTGCACATGCCTCAACTTTACTCACTATCTATAGCAAGGATAGCAACTGGGTAGTGTCTGCTATTTATTCCTTCCAGTAAGCTGCAAGGAATCACAGCCCAATCGAAGACAAAATACACAGAAACAGCTCATTTTTACCCTTTTCTCCTACGTGTGCCCAAGGTAGCCAATGTTAGTCAGAAATCTGTCAGTTTGCACTTTAAAGATTTGATAACTCCTGAAATAAAGACTCTAAGGAAAACTTAACCTTTCTAAAAAGAAAAAAAAAAACAAACCAAAACCCAACTTTGACTAGATGAGAGAGCATCATTTCAATCTCAAATCCTTTCCAAAGCTGAAAAGTAATAGTAAAATCCTCTGATATATTTTAACATAGATATCACTGACTTAATTTCTGTTGCATGTAACAAGAGTTATGTGCAAAGCTACACAACAAAGAGAAAAAATGCACTGCAACAGCTCTCTTGCAGGTATCCAGCCACGCTTAACTGATTTGCTTTACATGGAAAAGTGAATCTTGCAAATGAAAAGCATGACCTACCTGGGTCAGTGTCCTGTTACACCGAAAAAACTAGCTGTTCTAGCTGGTCTGAATTCCAGGCATAAATAGATGGTAAATGAGAGATTTTACCTGGTTACCTGATACTTGCTTTTAATGCTGTTGCTGCTTTGTAGTTTAAAACAAAGCCTTTAATGCCAAGTATTGCTTGGGCTCATTGTTCCCTGACAAAAAGTGAAACTTTTAGAGGTAAGCACCCCCAGTGGTATCAGTTTAAGGAGAGACAACAGTTGGCATCTAGTGGTAGGAATCTCAACTGATCAAATCCTGGAGTGGGCATAGAAACGCTGTGATTCAGTAAGATATAGAAGGGCTGGAAAGGTGACCTAGAAATGTGACCAGTGCAGGGGAAACAGCCCAGTTTTGGACAATGGTTTTCCACAAGACTGAGTGAGTCCTAGCCCTACACTGACAGACACAACATACACCAATTCTTAGTAAGCTCATTGGATTTACAGCTAAGCCTGACTGTAAATATGTTTACCACTAGGTCAGCTGTGCAAAACTGGCTCGTTGCCCGATTTAGGTAAGGAAGAAACTAGAATTGAAACAAGAGCTCTTACGGATGTTTAATAAGGGAATGGAAGCAACAGAACCACACAGCTGCAAGAGGTACAACATAAATATGAAAAGAGTTTCCTCTTGATAACCTAGTCCAGCATGCTACATCTGTCTGCTCCTTTAAAAAAGAAAATGATATTACACTTAAAGACTGTAACTCTATATTTAGAGGTAAGATGAAAGCAACTGTGAAGGCTGCGTGACTAATCTAAGTTTCAGAGGTACTGACTTGTGTTTAGTTTTGCTAAATTTAGCACCTACTGCTGATAGTTTGTGTGGAATTCTAAAATTAGATTTAATCTAGTTTTGTGACAAAGATAACTTAAAGTGACTATGAAGATTTAAAAAACTCAGGTTTTGATTCATACAACCTCCCCAGTTGCTAACCCTCTCTATAATGCTGAGCATGAGTCCAACTTTATAAGCAGCCAGCCAGACTAGAAACAAATGACATTTTTAGAACAACTTACTTTCATTTTAGCTTCAATCCACTTCATATTTGTAGCAGCTGAAACAAAAGGGAGAAAACAGAAAGAATACTTCATCAAAATAAGTAACTGACAGGCAAAAAAAGTAACAAGCAAAGAAACTATTAATTTAACATATCAATTTTTTACACAAAATTTGATTTCAGAATGATCCATCCTTGATACAGCTTTTAGGGTTCACTGCCTGGAAGATAGCCTTCCTTCATGGAAATTTACTTTTATTTGGAAAAGCTCACTTTTCACATGAACAACTAGACGAAGCACTGCATGTGTTCAAACCATTTTCTAGATCAGCTGTTACTGAACTAAAGCCTGCAGGACCATAAGAAGTGGGCTACACCTGGTCTGAGGGACCATACTGCCTGTGCAGGATTTTCTCCTGGAAGCAATGATAAGAATATAAGGCCTGGAGAGGACAAAGTGTCAACATTTCCCACTGATCTAAGAATCTGTAGAAACATTGTTCCAGACTATAAGCCAATTTTAATATGGTTTAAACTCTGCACTGGCTAAAGTCTGTTCTCCAGCTGTTGGACAGGAAGTAAAGCAGCATGCAAAGGCAAACGATTAACCATCCCTGTAGACAGGAGTTTGGTTCATTTGGCAGTTCCCTACTTATTGTCTGGACTGAGACTATTTGTAAAGATAGTTATCGAACGATGTTTGAATGTTGATTACACAATTCTGTTACTTCAAGCACTTGTTTGTTTGTACAAAAGAACACTCAGTTAAGTGATGTTGAGCTTTATGCTGTGATTAGATCCATTCATGTGAGCAATATGTGGTGTTTTTTCACATAAGAATTATGATTTTTCTAAAATAGCTAATAGCTGTGTGAACATTCCTGCTGATGCATTAGAGCTGAGCATTCATATATTGTTTTAGATCTCATGATTCACACCAAAAAGCAACATAAAACCTTCTAGTTGAAGTGCCTGCTCTGAATGACAATTTACAAGAAAGTCTTAGGTACCGAGTACAAAACTTACACCAAATTACAATATCATAATCCTCATATGCAGATGTCAGGAACTCATGAAGGTATGGCCTCATCAGTTCTACCCCAGTTTCAGCACATGATCTGTGGTCTAAAAAGAATATAAAAGATAAGCAATTAATTATTAAAGTTTAAGTTATTAAAGTTCAGTATGACTTTCCTATCCATGCACAGACCTGAAAAGTTTCACGAGGGAAGCACTGGGGCACTTTAAAATCGTGAATGAATTTGTAGCAAACTACCATTTCCGTTTTAAAGGTGGAGAGAAGTGGAGGGGATATTTATCTGTTGATCATTACGGGCATTTGAGGGCTTAGCTAATAATTAAACCAGAGCTCTGGGGGTCTGAATATCTTTAAAGAGTTGGGTCAAATTGTTGATCAGTGCACTTTGGCAAATTTGTAGCAAGCCAGATACGAAACAGATTCTTTTAAACCTAGTCCAGTTAATTTTATGAACATATATCAAGTTTATTTCAGACATGCAAATACTGCCTGTTCCAATAAGGGAACTGTTGTAAATTTCTGCTAGCAGGAAACATCTAAAAAAAAATTTAAACTCAGTAATAGCTTGGATTTTGATTTCAGATTGTAAACTAATCTCATCAAAAAGGAAAGCTAAGGAAAAGGAATTCACTGCTTATAGTCAAGCTGCAGTGACACACCTACATCCCAGAATATTACATCAGAAGGAAAATTCTGGCTTCCAAAAAAACCAGTCTGACAGAATTTTCAAGTAAAGCATGTATTTGTGCATGTTTAGTAACAATCTGGAAATAAAATTTGAAACTATTCTCCCACACTCCTCAAAAGTGGAGTCAATCAGGTAGAGACCAAGACGGTTACTTTTCAGTATCTTACCTTGCCACTGTGTGTCCAAGATACAAGTTGGTCAAGAGAAAGATTATTTAGATAGAATACTAAATTTCTACTTTTTTATGTCTTCTTGCAGGAAGTAAATAGTTGCTGTACTAAAATCGATAATGTACAACACTTAAAAAGCCCAATGCTTTTTAAAATATGCAGAAGACCCCAAAATATCACAAAGCAGAAGTTACATAGTACAATACATACCGAAGTTACTGAAATAGATTTGTAAAGAAAAATCAAGAAACATGCACTGACAAATAAACTGAGTTCTTAAACAAAACCCACAAGTTGAATAAAATCTCACCAAATAGTGTATAATCCACATCCAGCACCAGCAGCTTTTTTCCTTCTCTAGGAGGATTCAGAATTTCCACTTTGTACTCTTTAACTCTGCGGGAAATTTTTAGTAGATTTTCTTCCCTAATGTAACAGTGCAGAAAGTTACAGTTAATTAAAATGCATACTGTACATTCTATAACAGAACTGTTTTTAATAGCTGAAACTCCTAACCTATTTTCTACTTCCACAACTTCCTCTTCAATATCAAAGTCATTGACAACATCATCATTATCAGGAGGTGGCCCAAGGACATCTTCCTAGAGGAATAATAATAAAAGATAACTAGGATCACTGAAGGAAAATAACAATGGATATCAACTTTCTGTTCCTACACATTACAGGAAAAAAGAAAAACACTGTTTAACCAAAATTATTTCACTTTACTAGTGGAAAGAATTACTAAAGTATACTGATGATTGTTCAGATTTGAGAAGTCAGTGTATATCACAATAATAGGTTTGTACTTCAAGTCCAGAACAATAGAGGAGTTTAATGAATACACTGCTATCAGAGTTCTGCAAAAAAAAAGCTTACTTTACACAGAAAAATAAACCAACAAATTTATTTACTATTTTTCAAATAATTACTGGAATATTCAAAATTTAAAATCATAATGAGGAGACATAAATATATATAATCTATAAAAGGATCTTTTCCTGTTTAAGCTATTAAACAAGCAAAATTTTTACCAAACTCTCTTCACGAGTGCCCATCATCATAATTTTAGTATTTGGTTTCAACTTCAGAGCTCCAAGCTTAACATCATCTTCTGCAGGTTTGCCTATAAAGTGAGCAGATTTTTTTTTTTTTTTTTACCAGGGTAGATTTTAGAAAATTGTCAATATTTCATTCATTGAAATAAGTTACCCATCAAACACCAGAATGCCCCAAGCTGTATTATCATCCTCCATATACAGATACATTGCTTGTCTGGCTAGCAGTAATTTAACTTTTTTTTTGATGTACATTTGCCCTACTTCCACGTCAGTCATTAAAAACTGATCAGGAAGATGTATCAATAATAAACAATATTAATTAATTAATAACTATAAAATTCCTACGTTCATTCAAAAGCTAGATCTGGGAGGCAGATGCCCTGTTAGTATACATCAGCTACATCCACAACAAATAAAAAATATAGTCACCCTTCATTTTGAGTCCAAGTAGTTTTTGACGCTCTGGTAACACTCCAGTAAGGCCTTTAAGAGATTGCTTCAGATCCAACACTGTGTCTTCTTCTGATAGTGAAGTTATTGTATACTCCTGTCCACCCCATTTTATTATAAGAGAGAGAGACATCCTTGAAGCATATGTTCAGTATTATTTTCTGAAAAATCTGCTGCGGGACAAAAATACAATGGTCACGTAAGGAAGAAATAGGAGAATTAGTTTTTTCAGAAAACAAACCATACAGTCTTTTTAAACTATTTTTGATTTTTTTATTATATTGTACATCAGAGCTATTTGTTTCGCATGAACAGATGATAAACACGTTGATAAAATGTTGAAACAAAGGGAGAAAGAACAGCACTAAAACTGGGGCTCGGAGTTCCACTTCAGTGTGTTTAGCAATGTCATATTCACCGTTTGCTCCAACATTTGCTCATTCACTGTGTGTTCTGTGCAGGTACAGCCTGTTCACTGCACAACCAGCACCCAAGCAGAGCACTGCAGTATCATAAAAGTCATTTCAAATCTCAGAAACGTCCTCTGCAATAATTATGCAACCAGTCATGAGTGTCTATACATGTGTAACAATCAAATGGCAAAATATAAAATACCTAAAATATATAAAACCATAAAAATAGTTCTGAACCCAACAGTTCATTTTTAGCACTGGATTTCTCTATTCACTTTCGCTAAGATCTGTGCAATACCTGCATTAATACACACCCCAGGTCACGTTTCACTGTAGCAATATCAAAGTAGGAGTTTGAAAACAAAACCAAAATACACACCTACACAATGCAATTACACTGTAAGAACTGCACTTTCATTGCAGTGCTGGCAAAACAACTGTAATTACACTGTCTTTAACTTACACAGCATCACTTACAGGAATTATATTTAACAGTTTAGTCCTACATTAAACAGAGCAGAAAACCAAGTTTTTTAGCTTTACGTGGACAGGAGAAGATTTTTTTGTGTTAAAGCTTGGAAACAGAGAATTAAGGAGATTGAAAGGTATGAAAAGGCTGTTTACAGACTGTCAGGAGATGCAGAGAAGGCCCCTGCACCACTAATGGTAAGATTATCCTCGAAAGATTGATATTCACAGAGAGCAGATCTGTGAAAAAAACCTGAGGCTATCAACCTTCAAGAAATGTGTTACACCAAGAAATACAGGTCTGGCAATTCTGAAAAATCTCAGAATCCCAAAATCGGATTCCTCTTCCTCCCTGCCATCGTATTCTCAGAGGTTACCTGCTCTCGGACAAAATAATTCTCATTTATATGGGAATTAGGAAGGAACAATCAGGAATGAACAAATAATTACTCAGGCATACCTACCAAGCTCAGATGAGAAATAGAGGGCTAGATACAACCTGCTCACTGAGGACACTACAAGCCACACCTCCACACTATTCCCTCTAAGAGCCCTGAAAACAAATTGAAGAGGAAAACTTGTATCACAGAAAAATGAAATTTTCTTCCTTTTTAATTTTTTCCCCTCAAATATCACTAAATCAGACAGGGATCTGGTATTATCTTGTGAAAATACTCATGAAAAGGGGGTCTTAGAAGCACCAAGAAATTCAGTTGAGGTTAAGGCTGCATAGGGTGAACCAATGTTGATACATAGGGTCATTATCATAAATGATCCCATCCCATAATCCTTAGGCTAAGTTTACAGGAAGAAGAGTTTATTGTCTGTTTTCTCACTTGTACCATACACCTCAAATATTCTGTAAAAAATCTTTGTGAGTCTCTGTCCAGCACTAAATTGCAAAGATCATTCCTCCAAAGTTGAGCACATGACCAACTCTCTGTCCTTACTGAATTACAGTCCTGTCAAGATATGCGTTATCAAAAATGCCAAGCAGAAATAAGACACCTTTATTCGATGCCAAAACACTAAGGGGACTGAGCGTGGACACCAGAATCAATGATTACAGGAAAACAGATTAGGAGCAGAAAAAGTCATGGGGATTTTCAAGTTTTCTGCCATCAGGGCTAGATGCCACGTGAAACTGAAGCTTACTGAAATGAAGCCTTTACAAAAAGAATCGGTTAATTACATTTTTAGAACCTTTACAAGCCCCTTGGACCACCAAAAGCCTATGGACTGGAAGGTCCCTGGGACAGAGAAAGTGTTAAAGTCGTGTTGTTGCAATTAAATTGTCGCATTACAGAACTTTTCTGGGAAGACCTGGAGTGGGGCCATCCACACCTCTGAGTTTCGCTACGCCACGTAAAACCCCTAAAACACAGCAAGCGCCGTACCGCCCGGACGGGACCGCAGCACTTTCTACCAACACCGCAACAGGTGGAGGAGCGAGGTTTCAAACCGGAGGCCGCTCGGTATCAGCCGCCACCGCAACCGTGTCCCCGGACACCCGCCGCAGGAGCATCAGCCCAGGGTCGCTCTCCAGCCGGGGCTTCCCCACCACCGACAGGGCCGGGCAGAGCCCACACGCTGCCGCCGGGCCTAGCAAGCCGCTCCCGCCCCTCAGGCGTTACGGGCGTACCGACCCGGCCGAGACAGGCGGCCCTGTGCCGCGACCGGCCCTGCCTCACCCCGGCCCGGTAAAACCCGGCCTCCGCCGCACACGGAGGGGCTCGGGCCCAGCCCCACCGGGCTGCCCCGGCGATGGGGGAGAGGGCGGCGCTCCCCTCCCCGCGTCACAGTGCCGCCGATTCGCCCCCCTCCGCCCCGTCCCTCGGTAGCGCGATGCGGCCCCTCACCCTGGCAACGGAACCGGCGCCGTCCCGGGATCCGCCGCACCGGAAGCGGAACTGGCGCCCACCGGAAGCGGGAGGGGGCGGCAGCGCGCGGAGCCCGCAGCCGCCCGGAAGTGCCGCGGATTTCCCGCTCGGCGGGCGGCAGCGTCGCCATGGCAGCGCGGGGCGGCCGGTGGCGGGCCCGGCTCCGGCTCTCGGCCCGACCCCGGCTCCTTGCCAGAACGGGCAGCCCCGAGCAGCCGCTGCTCGCCCCGTCGGGCCCGGTCACCGCTGACCGAGCCGTGTTGAGGAGGGCGGGGTGATCCCGCCTGTTCTGGTACCGGGCAGGCCGTGAGGCGACGGGAGAGCTCTCTCCTTTAACGAGAACAACTTTGTCCGCCTGAGGAGAGCTCTTCGGGGCTGCTCCTGTCGCCTTCCCGCAGGAAACGGCGGTTTTGTGAGGTAAAGTCCACGGCAGCCACGGAGCGAGGGTCCTGCCCCGGCCCCCGCGCTCCCCTCCCCTGAGGGAGGCCCTGGAGCCCACCAGAGCTCAGCCTGGGCCCCGGGGCGGCCACTGGGGACAACTTCCATGTGCAGCTATCGCCACCAGTGTCTCTTTTCGTTACTAACCCTGAAGGGAGGTTGCTCTGTACCCAGGGATCCTGACTCAAAACTCTCTTAGCTTCTAAGCTGACTCAACAGGTATATTATCTTTTTGTGTCTGTTGAACCAGGGGGCTCTCCTTAGCTTCTGTTGGGATTCCTGGGAGCTGGCTTCAGTTGCACTGGTTTTGTGCATGGTCAACAGGTGTCGAGTAAGTATTTTTGGACAAAGATGGCCTTTTGCACTCAGGTATTCTGCTTTGCAGAAGTAGTTTAAAGGAAAAAACCAATTGTTTGGTGATAAAGTCTGGTTTCTTACATACGTGAACTGAAGTGATGAGACAGACTCGAGTTCCCCTTGGCATCAGTAGAGATGCTGTTAAATTTGGGGGTGGAAATTAAAGTTTCATCCTCCCTTATCTTAGGTGTTGCTCTGTAGTGAGGTTAGGTAATTTTTCTCTCTCTCTTTTGTTTGGTGATAAATAGGGAAGGGAACAAAAGAACAGAGGGAAGCACCTGTGCACCAAGTGAAAGTTTCTTCAGAATGCCTGCTGTAACTTCAGAGCCATTCCTAGGGCAGTAAATCTCAGTGAAGAAGTGCACTATAAACATAAAATGCGTAGAAGTTTGATTTATTTCCTGAGTGGATATGAATTTAGTGTATTTGCTCCCTGGATATGTATTTTGACTTCTGTAATCAGGTTTTAACATAAAAGCACTCTGATTTTCAAAAGAGTGGTACAAATAGGAGACTCCCGTAGTGACTGTTCATGTCAAGCTTAGCTTCTGACTGCAGGTAAATTGGTGTAAAACCAGGAGTTCCGTATGTATTCCCATCACGAAGGGGTTTCTTTTTCCTTTAATGTCACACAGTTCTCCTCCACATGGAGGCAGTGCATTACAGTAGTGCTGGAAAGCTTCCAAAGCTGCAACTAGTAATTGAAGTCACACCCTGTCATAAAACTATGCACCCTCCAGGCCTGTTTAAAAATTCAGTCTGCAAAAAGGATATATACTGTGATTGCCCTCTCTATTTGTAATCTTTTTTATATATTTTTTATTATTTTCTGGTTGGCTTTAAAAAAGCTTTCTTGAAGAGGAGGCAGTAGGATTTGGAGTTGTTTTATGGTGGGTTTTTTTCTGTTTGAGGAGGAATATGAAAAAGTATAAGTATTTCTGCATATTTCATTTCTGGTATGATACTAGTGTTTTAGTATTCTGAGCTATGACTAGGACATCCCTGTGCTAGGCGCTGTTGAAAAATATTCTGATCCTGACAACATTCATATGGCACAGATAAGTATGTCCTTTTACTTAGCTGTGAAAACGCATGGGGGTGCTCAACCCTAACATTAATAAATGCAAAGTGGTAAAGTAATTTGACTAAGACCGTATAATTGCAATTCAGAGCCCAAAGAGCATAATCTTTTCTTTGTACTGAGGAGTTTGTTTTGTGGTGGTACTCTCTGGATTTACACTGTGCTAAATTAGCAGAGAAAGGAGGAAGGAAAAGTAGTGGGGAAATTTTAAAGCAAATGCACATTCCCTTTCACCTTGATGTGCACTCATCCTGGGATGCTCCAGGGTGAAATAAAAAAAAATGGCTGCACCTGAAATTGATGCCTGCTGGCTCCCTTCCAGTGCCTCATGTTCACAGCAAGCATTTCTGAGCATTTTGAGGAATACACTCCTGTGCATAACTCCTGAAACCTAGGTACTCATCTCCTAAATTGCTGTTCATGCTGCATATATGAGAGCAAAATTCCCAGTAGCGGCTCTGGGGTATGGTAGATAAGAATCCTTTAAAATCATCATTTAAAGCTGAAAACCATGTGGAAAGCTCAAAAGGTTGCTTTGAGAATAAGAGAAAGATTAGATCATATCTCTGTGATCTAAGGAGTTAGAAAGCAGAAAGTGCTGACATTGCAGGGTTGAGAAATGCTAAATATTTGTTATATTCAGTGACTTTAATGGTGGAGAATCAGTGCAGATGTTAATGTGATGCACACTGTGAATAAGCCAACATCATAGATTTCAAGGTTTTGCAACTTTTTTCTTTCTCCAAACTGCTTTTTGATTCAGAAAATTTATTTGAATATGTGCCAGTCTCTCTACCCCACTTCTAAATTGAACCCATGTTAGGAAAAAATCTAGAGCAGAGCCCGTATTCTCCACTAGGAATAAAATAATCCTTAAAATACAGCTTGGTACCAGTGTATTTTAATCTGTTTTATGCTATTTAGTTTCCCCTCTTGACTCTTCTTACTATTTCCTACAATTCATCCCCATTTATTACTTTTTTTTAAATTACTTTTTCCCAGTCCCCTTTCTCTGTTGTGTAATTTGTTTTAAGCCAGTGGTAAAAGCACTGATGTCTGAGAACGTCCAGCTCTTAAGTCTATACCACCCCAGTGGTTCCAGCCCAATGCAGATGTGTGTGCAAGCCTTCTGTGCTCTTCGTGACCGCTTCAGTGTAATACAACAGTCAGTGTGGTTTACTGGACACTGCCATCACTGTGCCCCAGAAATGCTGTATTTGAATGCGAGCTCTGATTCTGAGTCACTGTGTGACTCTGGGCGAAACACCGAGAGCTGAATTTCCAGCGTTCAATAATGTGATGTGCTTTCGTAGCTGGCAGCTCAGCCTGAGACGTGGAAATGTCTCAAGTTTGAAATGAAGCACATTTTCAAGTTATCACTAATACAGTAAGTCTCTGTCTCAGCTTCATTATCAGTTAAGTGGAGGTTAGAATGATATTTGTATAGTTTCCTTACAGGAGTGGTTTGGGGATTATTTAATTAACGTTGGCACAGTGAGATGCTATTAATACCAGAGGTTTGTACCAGTATACCATACGATTCTCCACTTTCTGAATGCACTGTTATGCTACTGCCACTATTCACCCCAATTATTTTTATTTTATTTACTTCGATTCTTTGTGTTCTAGATTATGCCCCACTTGCAAGGGATCTTGGGAGAGAACTGTGATTCTTTTGTTTGCAGAACAAAACCTGATTCATCACTTTCCTTACATCACCACCCAGCTCTCCAGCTTCTCAGCACAGAGATTGGTATGGCTTTCCTTTAGGTAAGTTGTAAGTCACAGCAGCTGTGTATTTGTTTGGAGTCAGCACTCTCCAGTGTTATGAAAGTGGTAAAAATATATGTAATCTACGAGATGTGTAATTATCAAAGATACTGTAGAAGTGGTTTCCTGAAGAGAGTGAAAATAAATATGAAATTGAGAAACTGGAACTAGCTGAATTGCTAGAATGAGCTCTGAAAAGCAGTGAGAGGAAGAATGAGGGTCGATGAGAAGCGAAATGATTTAGGAAATGGGGTCACAGGAAAAGCAGGGGGATTTCTGAGATTGGGCTACAGACTAAGAGTAGCTAAATCGGAGAAAGAGATGAACTGCCCCTGTTGCTGTTGTAGTACCCAGTAATGCTGCCCATTCCTGTGTCCAGGTATGTGTTTCTGCAAGAATTAAAGTTCATTTGTTTGTTTAGTGGCTGGGGTAGGATTGCAAGTAGAGAACACGCAGGCTTTGGGGGCTGGCTCCCATCAGTATTACAAGGGATACACGAGGCACCAAATTAGGTTTTGCTGGCAGTCTTAATATTTGCATTATTTAACTTTAGTCTGACATTATGCAATATGACCTACTTGTTAAGATATTCCTTTGCTTTTACATATGTATGTATGAGTATTTCGTGAAACAATGGCTTGTAAAGATCTTCAAATAAAACTGCCCATGTTATTGTCTACCTTAGGCGTGCAATGTCCTTCCATGTCAGTGTATCTTTCTGCTCTTGAGAATTTTTATGAGGGATTTTCTTTGTAAGCAGTTTGGGGTGCTGGCATTTGTCCATCCGCATAGACAAATCAAGCTTCCACATTATCTGAACTCTGAGAAGGTCTTTTGAAAGTTTTAATGAGATGTCACCATAGTGGCCCCTTCAGTCCTCAGTTGCTGATCACTGAAAGTTTGGAATCCAAATGCTTCTGTTAATAATGAGAGATAAACAATCATTGAATTCAGAATTCTTATCCGCCCAGTGTGAAATGCAGGAAAGGCTTTTAAAGTTTCAGAGAAATGAAGCAGAAAGTTGAGATGCTTTTAAAAAGACATGCCTGACAAAACAGTGGTAACGCCACATACCTGAGCTGCCCGTTAGAAAACCTCTGCTTTTGTGAAGTAATATATTTTGAGAATTAAATGCTGAGAGATGACAGAATGAAATAAAGGCAGGGTTCGGTTCCTGTTGTTTGCTTGCAAACCAAAGTGAGAACTCTGGTGATTTGCTACAATACTTTCATGATCTAATTACTTCTAAAATGATAATTGAGAATTCCACTCCATCTCCTATAAATGCTTGCTGCTGTCTGCATTTCTCACTATATATTAGTCTCTCTCTGCTGCTTGCCATCTTTTTTCTCAAGCAGCCCTGAAGGCGGGCGATAGGACTTAAAGATCCTGCTCCATGGCCCCTGACCTCAGCCAGCATTGAACCAACAAGTCCACAAACAACAGAAAAGAAGTGACTCATGGCATGAGAATACAAGCAGGCCCTAGAAATGAAACTGCAGTTTTTAACGCCATATATGACAGCTGGTTCAGACGCCTGCTGATAAGAAGTGGGGTACTGGGAAGTAGCAGTGAGCAGCGCTGCGGTCGTGAGTCAGCTGAGCCAGGCAGAACAACGGGGTGGCTGGAGTCTGGTGAAGAAGCCACTCTTTTGCCATGTTCACTGCAGGAGTCCCAAGGCTTGGAGCAGTGAGTTTACCCCTCATACAACAAAAGAGTTAGGTAATAGTGGCATGGTTAATAAAAGTATGCATAAAACAAGAGCTGCGAGCACTTGTCATGCAGGGACCTGTTAAATGCCAAAGGAGGAAACTAACTGGTTAGGAGAGAAGCAGTGGATGAGCAAAGCCCTGTGTAGGAGGGTCTATAAACCTCAGAAGACTGACCAGAGCACAAAGTGCTTATGAGTCATAACCATGTCCTTAGTTTGGCTAGACAGGCATATTTGTTCTTTCTAAAGAAGAATTACTGAGTTCAGGAATCCTTGCACAAACTGATCGCTTTGAACTAAAAGCTTTAAAATAAAAAAGCTTGGTATTTTTTTAAATAGCGTTAAAATCTGAAGCTTGTGAAAAATGGTATCAATAAGCTGAGCTCCTCTGTGGTGCCTGAGCAAAGGCTTCCATGCAGGAGAGCTCCATCAGTCGTGCCGTTTGGTCTCCTTTCTGTGGTGTTTTGGGCTGGTTGGAGTTTGGGAGAGTCCGGGTCCAGTGTTAACACCAAATACAACCACCCGAGTACGCAGCGGGGCAGAGCCCTGCCACGGTTTTGATAAAAGTTAAGACAGACACGGGCAAACTCCCTTTTTCTTCTGGTGTTTTGAAAAACCTTTGGGTAATCAGCCAAGGGTAATTTTGCAAAGGAGAACGTGGACGGACACCCAAACCCTTTATTTTCGTATCTCTACTTCACAGAGTTAAAGACGCGGTGTTGAGGCCGAGCATTGTTAATACCTACATCTGTGAAGGCTCCAGTTCTCATTAGAGATGGAAGGAAAAAAGCAATTACGAAGTTGGCTAGCCCAGCCCTTGTGAACTACAGGATTTTCCAGTTCAGTGTATTCCCTCATTCCTCGCTGCAGCAAAATTGTTTTTTTTCCTCATGTCCCAGACAATGTGGCTTTGTCATTTTTCAAACATTAAGGTAAAAAAACATTACTTTTCTTGGGCCACAATTTTTTTTCCTTAGCACTTAGGAATGCATGCTTGGGCCTGGCTGTGCAGTCTTTACAGAATGAGTAAAAACTAGTGGGACTTCTTCTTCAAGGGCTGTGGGTGCGGAGTGTGAAGCATCAGCTTCTGCCCCTGGGGCTGCGTGTCCCCAGCGCAGGTCCCCGGCTGAGAAATGACAACGGCAGAAGAACAAGAAGTCTGGTATTTTTCTGGTTGATCTCCCAACAAAGGTGGTGATAGATTTTCCCAGCACACCACTGGGAAAAACAAAAGTTAGCCTTAGTATTTGAAATTAATACAGCTGTTTTTGCGTTCCACAAGGCCAGTACAGAGCGTTGTCTGAGCAGCAGAGCTGCCTTTAGGCACCTGCCCAGGCGCTACCTCCAATTTGGCCGGTGATTCAGAATTCTGAGTCACCTTTCAGCCTTGCAGCTGTCCCCACGAGTCCTCCACGTCCCGGGAGGACCCAAAACCAAACCGAACTCAAAACTCCTGCTTTTCCCGTCGGAATTTAAACCCAAATCCCTGCCTTTTCGGGAGGAAAAGGGTAACAACGTGGCCAAAGGGCTGACCCCGCGGAGCTGCCCCGCTGCTACTGACAGAGCCCCGTGGCTGGCAGGGAGCCCTTCCCGCGGCGCGCAGTCTCCCCACCCAAATTCCTACGCCTGAAATCTCCTTTTCCACCCCCAAACCCCTAGGTTTTCCCCTCAAAACGCGCGTCCCGCTCTCCTCGGGGCAACGCTCGCGCCCCCGCGCGGGGCGGTGCTGCGGGAGGGGCGGGCGCATGCGCGGAGCCGGGCGGCGCGCGCGCGCAGGCAGCGGGGCCA